>NC_089752.1:50549174-50924174 GCF_040412425.1 Macrobrachium rosenbergii | reverse complement strand
CAAGGGAGAGTAAACTATTATGGACAGCCTCAGTAGTGGGAAGCAAGTTCTACTTTTTGTAGTGATCAATGGATCCAGAATTATGTGAAGCTGGAGGTAGTAGGGCATACCTCTTCACAACAAGCCAGACCCATTAGCTCTTGGTGTATTGTTCAGCACCACTGTATCCAGCATCCTGGAAATTGGACACCATGCTTCACAGTTGGGACAACCTTGATGGTTATGCCTTCCCAAAGTTTGATCTCTATGTTTGATCGGGTTGTAGCAAAGGTTGGAAATTTTACTCAAGCCAAGGTGATGCTGAATACTATGATGTGGCCACAGAAGTATTTGAATCTTGACCTACTTTAGCTGTTATTGGACCATCCCAGGTCCCACGTCAACCCAAGCACCATGCACTATCACACCTGGAGGTTTTATAGTGGGGCCTCTGATGTCAAGATCTTTCATAAGTCCATGTTTCAGCCATCCTTATTACTGCTGACCATCAAACACCTAACTCTACCAGGTGAAGCAAAGCAGATTCTGTTGCTGGTTTAATCTACTCTGTCTATTCGTGTGATTGAAGAAGTTTTTGATATCTGCATTCAAAGAGATGGAAATTCAGGGTATTTCAGTAACTGCATGGTTGGGCCATAAAAGGCCATTTCTTCACTGTGAGAAAGTGCACTATTGCCTCTGTAGCTGGAGAGGGATGTTGACCCTGCTAAGAACAGCCTTGTAATTGATAAGTGGTGTAAACACTGGTTCAGCAACGAAAATGAGTTAATGGTGATCATGGGTCAGTCATAACCTTTGGTTCCTTGTCCTTCCATCCTAAGCCTTCCTTCATATTTTGAAATCTTGCTCATCAAAGGATTTTTTGTATCTTCTTCCAGACACTTAGCAACTTTGCCATAACCTATATCTTATTCATTTTGAGAGAAGCAGAAAAAATGTCTGGAAATGTTGGCATATTGAGCCCCCAGGCTTTTGCCAGTGTGCAGTTACTATGTCTGTCTGTATTTTGTGTATTCATTTTGATAAATGAAAGGCTGATGGTCCAATGCTCACCTGAGCCCCCTCCCCTCTTCTGTACTTGGAAGTATATGGTTGAGATTAAATCTTCATATATACCCTATTGTAAAACTTTGGACTCCTACAGTGGTCCTACCTTGACCAGTGGGGTCATGGTATGAACAGACTTGAATTTAGACTACTTGAGGATGGGTGAATTCAATCTGAAGTATTAAAGTGGAAATTTTTAAAGACTTTTCCCATTCATTCCTATGTAAAACTTTGGATTATTATTGTGGCTTATCTTGATACTGTGGTCCATTTTTCTTAACATACCAAAAATCTAGTTTACTTAAGGAAACTTTTTTGTAAGTTTTGTCTCTTAAACCAAAGTGGTTCTAGATTTATTAGTGATCCCAGTGTATGGTCACTATTTCTTATTTATTCTGGTTTGAAGGGGGACTTGGCCACCCACATTACCAAACTAGAATCCACTGTACACAAGGTTGCATTGTGCTAAATTTGTTTTAAATTATTTCAGTGGGTTTGGAGAAGGAATTAAAAAGGTGAAAAGTTTATGAAAGCACTCATTTAGATGAATGATGGACAAACTTTGCTCTAAAGCTCATGTACTCCAGTTCAGGAGAGATGAGTTAATGTTTTGTTAGATGGTAATTTCATCCAATTCCTGTAATGTTTGCTTCATGACCAGCATTCAGTACTTTGTATATGGTTAAAGAATTTATGAAGGGTTAATGAAATAATGGATAATGTCGTAAAAAGAAGCCATGAAGAGGTCAGTTAAAATGGAAAGATATACTGACCTTCTCCTCAGTGAATATCACTATGTTTAGATGACCAAGTGTGATTTTTTAGTATGAATTCTGTACTACATTTAAACAGGATGAGATCCTACAATGAAATTTTCAAGTATTTTAACCTAACCACTCTCATACAGCTGGCCTGAAGGATAAGCTCTTAAACAATAGGTGCAAATTGGAACAAAATTAAACTAAAGAAGTTGGACAGTTAGGTAATGAGGGATATAAGGGAATTTATAAAAAGTATAAAGGCAGAGAGCAATGCATGCACTTCAGTCCAAATGGACATGACAGGGATCCTTCAGTACTACTTACTGGGTGTAATGCAAAGCATATTGTAGGTTGTGAGAGATTTTGAAGAAACCCTTTAGTTTTGTTACTGGATCTAGCTTCTTATTTTTCCTTTTCCAGGACTCTTGTACAGAAAATTCCAGTTTTGGTCTTGTTTTCAGATGCACTGCCACTAGAAAATAATCCAGTAATCTGTCTTAACTCTGAATCTTGGAGTGTTGGTTTTGTAACAGGAAATATTGGGTTTGATGATTATCTTGTTGTTACTTTATCCTTTAAAGCAGGTAACACTAACATGACAACCTTACTTTTCTTTAGGTACATAACTCTGTAAGTGCACAGTTTCAGGCACATGATGCTAGGTTGTTACACCATTTCTCTCATCTTTTTAATTGTTAGAGGATCTGTTTCAACCAAAGGTCTTAGGTTTATGCATTTATAACACTGATTTTTATATTACGTAATTTTAGTTACATGTATTTTACAAGACTTTGCATGTTAATCTTGGAGTGATGAACATCCCCTTATTTTTGCTTTTGAAATAAAATCTTTGTGTTGCCTATAACATTGTTTTCTTTCTTAATTGCTTACAAAGTTCATGGAAAGTCTTGAAACTTATATTATGAAGCACTCTAGGTTCAGTTGTCCTGAGTCTGAGATATTTCCTTGTCTTTGGATGTGATTTTGAAGTTATAGAATGCTGTACAATATATTTAAGTTGAGTTCTTGCCTTTTATCCTTGCATCTGTAGTCATAATTGCTTTTTAGCATTAAATCTAAGTTTAATTTGCTCTTTTCTGTAGTTTGTAGAAAATATCAGTAGAAGGTTAATGAATATTAAAATATATTTTTTGTTGTCTGGTTTATGAAGACAGTTCACAAGAATGATTGAAATTCTTCTGAACAATATTGTTAGTCTTTTACTGAAGTTGCCCTTCCTTTTAAGCAAGAAATATAAAAGAGGCTATTTAGTTTTTACATTCATGTCTGAGTCATATGGTTTTTTTTATATTTTTTTGGATAAGTTTGCTGTCTGGTACAGTAGAGTATTAGGTTCTATTTTGATATGATAGAATTTGGCTTTTATGTAAATGATTTTGACATATCAAAATATACTCAACCAAATAAGAGGAAACTGCATAAAATTCACTGAAAATAAGTTTCCAGTGAATTTTATGCAGTTTAACTTATTTTTTTGCATGGAAGAAAGTGAACAGAATTCACACACAGTAGGAGTTGAATGGGAAAGATAAGTAAATTGCCTCTTATTTTTAAAGTAATTGGATGGGAATGATAAGTGAATTGCCTATTATTTTTTAAGTAAATAGTATAATATCGTTTATAAAATGCATTTGGCCTAGAGTTCTGTATTTAGTAAAGATTTTAACTTAGTTTTGGGAATGTGGAAATGAATAGTATGAAAGCAAGTTTTGCTCACAACTACCCTATCAGTCGTAGAAATACCTTATTCATGGTCTTGAACATCATACTCACAGTTTTTTCTTGATAGGAGAGGAGTATTCTTACAATTTTAGCACCACCTTGACCATAAGGTACTCATCCACAAACCACCACCTCATACCTCATAAGTCTGCTGAGCTGCCAACAGCTTGTTCCAGTGCTTGCAACTTGCTTTACTTCAGCAAGATTAATATTTTTTGTAATGCGTATTTTTGAATTGAATCTTACCTCTCTATTATGATAGCTGTGTTCCTGCATCAGGACAATAGAGTGAATAGAAAATTAAAAATAATAGGATTGTTGTGACGAGTGTACTGTGTTTGTTGGTCAGATGAAATGATGAATGTTTATTTAAAGTATAAGCAGAAGAGAGAAGCAGATAGAGATAGGAAAAGACAGAAAAAAGATTCTTATAACTCTAGGACAGGAAGTGAGGTTAGGAGTAAGAGTTTCTCATCTTTTTGGAAGAGATAGTAACTCTTTCTCCTCTTTTTCTAGTAATGCTTTTGTTTTTATTTAGCATTTCCCAACGTTTTGTGAGAGAGAGAGAGGTTTTGAGAGTGTGTAATTGTCATTTGAGTGGTTCTTGTTGGAGGTTGGTTTCTGGTGCTCTCTGTTTCGGTCTGTCGGGAGTTTTTTTGTTTTTGATGAAGTCTTGGGCAGTTGGAGGTCCAACCTTGAAAGTGAACAGAGTTAAGTCTGTTTTTGTTGGACCACATTATGTTCATGTCTCTTCTTTTTTGTTGGTTCGTTGTTGGTGGAGGGTCAGTTTAAGTTTTTGTTTCAGTGGGTGTGTGCTGTGATTGGCGACCGTGGACCTATCCATCTCCAGCAACCGAAGATCAGGGTGAGTGTTATGCGTGTTGTGTTGTTTGTGTTTGTGAATACCGCCACATAATATTTGGCGCCAACGTGGGGCTGTTGTAAAATAGCTTAGGATTGTTTGTGTGGAGTCAGTGAGAGTAAAGAGGTCAGGATGGAGTGAGATAGTGAAACTGGAGAGAGAACTCCGGTGGCTAGGAACTCCAGGGCAGGCTGGAGGAGGAGAATGGGAGGCTGAGGAGTGAGAATGAGGTTGAGGAGTCAGTTGGAGGAGATGGGAGGAATGCTAAGAAGTGCAAAAGAAGAAATGAAAGGGGAGATGAAAGTGTCAGAAGAGAGAATGGAAGAGAGGATGGATAAAAGTTGGAGGAATAATGAAAAGTGTGGAAGAAATGATGAAAGGTATGTTCAAGGGTGTTTTTTGGAGAAGGGGCTGTTGGGAGGCAGGTTCTCTGGAACGTGTGAAGGGGCAAGAGAAAAGAAAAGGAGGAAGAAGTGAATGGAAGCGTGAGTGATGAAAGTGATCTGGGAATAGGAAGTAGAAACGAGGGAATGAGAGGCAGGGTAAGAAAAGGAATGAAAAGCAAGGAAGGAAGGGAGGGAAAGTAAGGATAAGTCAGGGGAAAAAGGGAAGGAAAGGGAAGGAAACTGGTAAGAAGGGTAAGGAAGTGGGAAAGGCAGGAAGAAAAGGGAGGTGAAGGCAGTAGTGATAGTGAGGTGGATGGAGGTGAGTGGATAAAAGTGGATAAAAAGAGGGGGAAGAAGAGTGTAATGAAAGATGAATGTAAGTGCAGAAGTGGACTCTTTGTATTCGGAAGAGGTATGAAAGGACAGAGCAAAAGCGAAAGTGAGTGAAAGTGAGAAAGAAGTGAGAAAGGCTATGTATGTGAGGGAGGTACCCCAGTGTGAAAGTATAATGAGTATGGAAGTAGGGATGTGCATGATTTCTTTAGGGTATGAAAGGTTTTGTCAGGATAAGTATGGGAAAGTAAGAGAGTGTGAGCACGAGAATTAGGAGAGTATTTGACTGGGTTTCTACTTGATATGTATGGGTTATTATGAGTGTGGGGATGTTGAGTATGACAAGGTGAAAGCTAGACTAGTTGAGCAAGCGGGCGTATGAAAGCGAGTGTTAAGTATAAGAGGAAGAATGAATTTGATGAGGCAAGAATGGAAGCTGGGAAACCTTGTCACTATATGCTTGTAGGCTGGAGACGTTGGCAAGGAAGAAGTTTTGGGGATGATGGGATAGATGAATGTAAGGTCAGTAATGGAAGTTGTTAGGGACAGTGCCAGATGGAGTTAGAGAATTTGTGAACTTGAAGCGGAAGGAGAAGAAAAGGTGGACGAATGAAAGGTTGACTTGGGGAGAAATTTTGGAAATTGTAAGATTATGAGCTTGACAGGGTTATAAAAGAGAGCAGAAGTGTAAGTGTAAGGGGCTGGGGTAGATGAGAGAGTACCAGAATTTGGAAGCTTTAGGGATGCAAAGTTGAGGGCCCAATGAGAATGGCCGATAGTGTAATAGATAGGAGTGTAAGAGCAAGTAATGTGGAGGTGCCAGTGAGGATGAATGGTGGGTTTGTAAAGGAAACATGGGTTGGGCTGGTTAGGGATAGTAGTGTACCAAGGGGAAGGTCGATGAGTGGAAGTCGAAATGCCAAGTGTTTTAGATGTGGAAAGGAAGGACATACAAAGAATGAGTGTGGGTGGGCTTTAGGAGCGTGTTTGGTGTGGGCAACCGGGACATTTGGTAAAGGGAGTGTACTAAAGATAGGGGTTAAATGCTACAGGTGCGGACAGGTGGGTCATGTTGCTAATGGTTGTAGGGTACCAGTGAATGTAATATGTGGCAACTGTGGTAAGAATGGGCATTATGCGAGAATGTGTTTAGAACCCAGAGCGAAGTGTGATAATGTGGAATGGAAGGGCATGTATCAAGTGTATGTAGACGAAAGAGGTGACTGTGACAGCTTAATCGGGAAACTGAGTGTGAAGGGTTCAAATGGGTGGATCCTCCAGGATGCAAGCGGTGCGTGTGATGCATGTACGTGAGGGGTTGTTGCATGAGGATCAGCAATTTGTTTTGATAGAGTATGGTAGAAAAACGTAAGAAAGGGAAGAACGTAGAAAGTAAACTGAATGGTCGTAATTGTGTGATAGGGGTGTGAGTGCCAAAGTGGAAAATGAGTGATAAAGCGTGTAATAATGGATGAATGGGATGGTATGGATAGAACGATATAGCATATGCGGGGTTTGATATAACTGAGTTGACTGAACGTGTGTAGGGTAAAGTGAGCGGTTGGAGGTGAACTTGAAAGTGTAAGAGTAAGAGAGCGTAGCAGTGATAGACGAAAGTGATTGAAAGCATGAATGAATCGTTGCAAAATTGGAAGGTCAATGAGCGAATGGGATGGGTTAGTTGAAGAATTGGGGGAAGTGTTTGGGAACGAGTTAGAGGTATAGATGAGATTGTGGATGAAATTGAGAGTGGTAATAGTGAAGAAGATAGCGTGAATCTGAGAGAAAGTGGAGGAGAAAATGTAAATCTGAATGTTGCTGGAAGAGAGCGAGTCTGAGAGAATGATTGCGTGCCAGCGAAGCGATCTAGAGGACCTGCTAGGGAGCATCCGTGGGTGTTGGGCGTGAAGGCTGATTTGAAAGGGGTGAAAGGTGTTGGTTGGGAAATGCTAAAAGGGGAGAAATATAGAGGATGAAGAAATTTGTTTTTATTTAGCATTTCCCAACGTTTTGTGAGAGAGAGAGAGAGAGAGTGTGTAATTGTCATTGTGAGTGGTTAGGTTGTTGGAGTTGGTTTCTGGCTGTCTCTGTCTGTCGGTCTGTCAGGAGTTTTTCGGTTTTGGGGAAGTCTTGGGCAGTTGAGGTCCAACCTTGAAAGTGAACAGGAGTTCTGTCTGTTTTTTGGACCACATTAATGGTTCATGTGTCTCTTCTTTTTGTTGAATTGGTTGTTGGTGGAGGGTCGGTTTAAGTTTTTTTGTTTTGTTTAGTGTGTGCTGTGATTGGCGACCGTGGACCTTATCCATCTCCAGCAACCGAAGATCAGGGTGAGTGTTGCGTGTTGTGTTGTTTGTGGGTGTGAATACCGCCACAACAATAGTCACAGTCTCCGAGCGCCCACTGTCTACCTCTGCGTGCTCGGCACTGGTTGCCAAAAGTTTGGCACCAATTCCCGAGCACCCTGCTCCGATTCCCGAACGCTTGGCGCCTACTTCAGACCATCAAAATCTACCCAGTACTTGACTCCTGCCTGTTAACATTTATCACCCGCTCACGGACAGTTTTTTAGAACACACTGTTTTTCTTTCTTGAGCACCAGTTCCCGATTGAGCGCCCGGCTCTGGTTTTTTCAAGTGACTGGCGCCAGTTCTTTGGTGTCAGTCTCCCGCATTTGGGTGCCATATGGAGAGCATTAGTCTGCATATAGAGAGGTCCCCTTTTCAGTACCGAGCACCCCCTCCATGACAATCAGTGTCTGAGAGTCATGTCCTTTGCAGATGAGGACAATTATGTCCAGTATTTTTTAGCTTTGTGAAGATAACTCCCTCCTCTTTAGACAGCAGGAGCACTGATTAAGAAGACAGAGGACTTCAAGTTTTTAGTTGAGAGACATACTTTGGTTTGTCTCTGAGTCCTGTCCTGTGTGGGTAATGGCGATTGAGATGTCTTTTAGAGATTTCCGCTCTTTACTTTGAAACCTCAAGAAGAGAAAACTCAGGTGCTCTTTTACTGCTGAGGGAGTCACACAATTGCATTCAGCCTTGTTATTTTGGCCTCCAGGCCTACATCTCCTCTTCCCTCAGGACACAGTTGAGAGAACTGTGTCTGATCTGCAGAAGGGTTTGGCTCAGTTTGTCAAACCCACAGTTATGCCTGTGCCAGACTTCCTTGCTTTCCACGTCTTCTGCCTGTGCATAGATTACACAGTCCATTATAACCGAGTATGCTCGAATGTCCAAGTGTTTGATGAATGTCAAAGAGTCCGCAGGGTCAGCAGCTAGTCTGCATGGTGGTCTGCGAGTCAGGATGAGGATCTGCAAGTCCCCTCAGTTGTCTGCGAGACTGCATAGTAGTCAGTGATTCTGCATGGCCCGCAACGCCCCTTTTTTATCTTAGAATAAAAGACGAAATTCAGGATAGAGATGAACCAGACAATCCTGTCATCCACTCTCCAAGGACGTTTGGATGAAGACCTGAGTTATGCAGGAAGTATCCTTCTATGTCCTCGCTGGACTCTGGGAGTATCTCAAGTCCTTTTGGCAGGACAGAGTCCTCTAGTGTGAGGATCTGTGTTTCAGCCTCTCTACGGCAAGCCTACTCTTGAGTCCTCACTCCTCTAGCATTTTACTTCATGTTCTGGAACGTCATTCTTTACTTGGACGACTGACTTCTTTGATTACCTTCGAAGGAAAGTGCGAGGAGGTTTTCTAACATTTGAGACAGGGAAACACAGCTGAATACTTTTGTTTATCCCCTTAACCCTGAATTATGTCGGACCTACAATAGTGGCTGTCCGAACATTAGCCATTGGAAGGGAGGTGCCTTCATACTACAAACCCAGACGTAGTTTTCCGTTCAAATGCCTAGGATCTGGGCTGGGGAGCCTGCATGGGGAACGGGGTAATTTTTGGGATGCAGCCCCTGGAAGAAGATAATCTTCTCATCTCTCAGATAGCTGAAAGCTTTTCACTTACGACTTCAACGCATCTCAACCCTATTGCAGTCCTAGACTATGGTAATCGTGTTACAAGACCACAGTCCTAAGTATATTCTCATCTCTATCAGATAGCAGAAAGCTTTTCACTTACGACTTCAGCGCTCATTGACCCTATTTCACTCCTAGACTGTGGTAATACTGTCACAAGACCACAGTCCTAAGAATGTTCTCATCACTTTCAGGTACCTGAAAGCTTTGCACTCATGGCTTCAATGCTTTTTGACCCTATTTCACACCTAGACTTTGGTAATCTTGGTTCAAGACCACAGTCCTTAAGCACATGGAGAAGAAGGAAGCAAGGAGAACTCCTACGATGGGCATATCAGTTCGAGTTTTCCAGTCACTTTACTTTTTCAGGGCACACTAATTAGTTATGGCAGATTAACAGAACTGTCAGAAGCATGTCCTTCCTGCCAAGTGGACCTTGGATCCACTGGTCTGGTGGAATCTGTGGAATCTATGGGACAGGCCGATTATGGTCCAGTTTGCCACCACAAGGAACTGTTGCCTTCCTCATTTCATTCTCCAATCCTAGACCCTATTGCAAGGGCAACTGACACCATGCTGCAAGTTAGGTCCAACCTGGACCTTTAACGCCCTTCCACATTCCAACTTGGTCAAGGAAGGGCTGAACAAGTTTTCAGGTTCATTTCAACGTAACAGCGACACTCCTAGCCCCATTCTTGACCATGAATGTTGGTTCCTGAAACAGATATGGTTGTTGGTGGACTCTTCATGGCTCCTTCCACCTCACTTCAAAAGATACCACTGAAAGGTGGACGACTTTTCTTGGACAGATTTACAGACTGTCCGGGAGCTTGCCTGGAAGAAGTGAACTTTTCAAGACCGACTGCAGAGACTGTTGCAAGATGCAGATGGCAGTCTTCTTGCCAAGTTACTGTACTCCAATCTAAGTAGGCAGTCTTCCATCGATGGTGAAGTTATAACATCTTGTCTGCAAATTCCTCTTTAGCTCAGATAGCGGAACTCCTATACCTGAGGACCGCCAAGGGGCTGCTCTACTTTCACCTTCAAGGGACATAGAGCAATGCTAGGCATAATATGTAAACACAAAGGTCTAGTTTTATCTTCTAACCAAGATCTTAGGGACCTATGAAGTCTTTTGAAACTTGCAAGGCAGAGAGGAAGTCTACTCCGTACATTGGAATTTGGACGTAGCTTTTGAGTGGTTAATGGGCCCCTCTATTGAGCCTCTCCATTCCACACCTCTCAACTTAACTAGAAAACTCTGTTCCTTGTAGCCCTAGCAAATGCCAAACGAGTTAGTGAGCTTCAAACTATAGACAAGCAAGCAGATTCTGCTCAGGGAGACAGTCTGTGAACAGGATCCATGCTTTCTCCCTCAAGTGGTTGCCAGACATCCCTGGCTCTGGGAAAGTGAGCGAAATATCTAGTTTGAGCTTTCAGGTTTTACCTGAAAAAGCTTCATAATCAGAGGGCCATCCATACCTAGAGTGTCCGGACAAGATCCTATCTCACCCTCGGTCTATGATTGCAGTGTCCTTCATATCCAGTGAACTTTATTTTTGAGATGCACTCTCAGATTCAGGAGAACGATTTGCCTACCTGTTAAAGGAAAGCCAAGATGCCAGAATTGGCTGTACCACCTCATTAGCTTTCAGACTCAATATGTCACTCACTTCCATTTGGCAATTGGCCCACTGGAAGTGTGATAGTTCTTCACCTCTAAATTTTCCTTGAAGTCAAAACAGTGTTTGAAACTTTTGTAGTACCTTGGGACCATTATTAGTAATTGACAGTGCACTGAGGGAGGAAGCAGAGGATTTTCTCCTCCTATCTCTTCACCTTGTAGTAAGGTGCAGAAATTTTTAGGGAGCCAGGGGTACAATATACCTGGAGCACCCACTACTGTCAGTGGATGGGTACTTGTTTTATTTCAGTGTAGGTGACAAAGTTATCTGGTTGTTTTTATTTTTTGGTACTGTGCCCAGGGCAAGATCACTTAACGATGTTTTGCCATCCAACTGAATAGTCCTTGGCCGCAAAGCTCCCATTTGAGTAGAGGCGATCCTTTGCTATACTGCCATGCCACTACAAGTTAAGATGGGCACCAACCAGAGGCAGTATTCTCCAGCAATGGCTTTCTTAACTGATAAGGAAACAACAAACATTGTTTTCCAGTGCTAGCAGATTTTTTTTCTATTTCAAATTCATTACTTGTCTTAATGTTTTGGAATGGAATATGTGCATGTACCCACCTGTTGGTAAGTTACTTATATGAAATAATTAAGTTTCATATATAGTTAGTAAGTAATTACAGAATCAGAGCCCACCCTCCTCCCCTCTGATGGACATAAGGGCAGAAACAGAATGAGGTTGTCTGCTAAGTCATTCCTAGTATTCCCGTTAGTGGGCAGGCTACGCCTACACTAAACAATCGGAGCACTGCCGCAAATTTCAAATTTAAGCTGCCACACAAGTGGAAAGCATAGCTATATAATTACTTGGTCAGTACAGTATATATGAAACTTCATTTTATTATGAAAATAACATATTTTCATGTTATTTTCATGACAGAATACATTTTTTATGATAAAAAATAATTTACTCTACTAATTTAAATTTTCAAATATCAATATTAAAGTAATCGCAGCAAACTATCAGTAAAATGTATTTATTTTTCAATGCCTATTAAATATTAAAGTACTCTGTACAATACTTAGCTTCCGAGTATTTCCCCATGTACTGTACAAAGAAAACGGGATTCAAATAGTTTTCACACTTAGCTGTAAGCCACATATTTTTAAAAGTAATGTTTTAAGATGACTTTGAAATGATATTAAAGTGTTTTAGATAATAGTTTAAGGTATATTCTGTGTAGGATGATAGTTTAAGGTATGAGAGAAAATGGATGCACTTGAAAATAGGGGTAACTTGAATAGTTCTCATACTTAGCTGTGTGCTATATATTTTTAACCCTTAATGGATGGGAATCCTCATATGAGTATCTGTAACAGGTTTTGGGTGATGGATGGGACTCTTCATATGAGTATTAGTATCATGCGCCATACTGTGTGAATGAATTTAGCGGGAAAGAGGTTCATAGCACTTCAATGGTCCATAAATGACTTATGTCAACTTATTACCTTGGCACAGGAGAGACATCGTCAGTATGCCATGAGATATCAGAGGAGGATGCACTTCCTCTTGCAGCTCCAGGACGTCTTTTTATTTATTTGTTCATAAATATACCCAGGGATTGCTGTTGGTTTTTTAGTTTTTATCTTTTATGATATTATGTCAGCTATAATTGTCATTTTGCAAAGAAAAGTGCAAAGAATTATTAGAAACAACATATATACCTCACAAAAAGTTACTGCATCTCTCCATCTCAGTAAATCTCGTAAATATTTTACAGCAAATATACTCAGAATTTGTTACTGATTTTAGTTCTTACCTGTTATACTTTGTGAGCTGTGATTGTACCTTTACAAAATAAAATAAGTTATTAGAAAAAACATGCATAACTTGGTAAAATTAAGATATTTTTATGAGTGTTTTGTAAAAGAGGCCCTACACAGGGTTGTAAATAGTCACTTTCAACTTCCCGTGGAAGGTAGGGAAAATTTTTAGAATTTTTTTCTTACACCATGTGCATTTGCATATCTTCCTCTTTCCATTGATGTCTATTTTAGATGATAGTTTAATTATATGCTGTGTAGGATGATAGTGTAAAGTATACATTTGGTGTTTAAACTAATAAAATAAGCAGTTATAAACATTTTTAGAGGGGAGTCTGGTTTTTTAACTATTTAAATAGTCAGTTATAAGCATTTCTAGAGGGTGATGTCAAGTATTTGTAGATTTTAGCTATTCTCTGGTGTTTGTTCACCCAACATTGTATGCTCTCTTGTCAGTAGGCTTTCGCCTGGAAACAGACGCTTGCATGGAGGCAGGCACTTGCCTTGCGTCAGAAGCCTTGCATTGGACACGCACCTGACAGCAGCCGCTTGCTTGACACCAAATGCTTCCCTACCGTTAGACTTTCTCTTAACTCCAAGCTCCCACATTCTTCTTCTCAGTCTCCCTGGTGGATGGCTATGCCAGTTTGTCTTCACGTTTTTTTGTCCGACGTGAGGGATTTTTGTGCGAATAATCTCAATCAGGTGTGTGTGAGCATATTTGTTCTCCACATCCTCCTTCCTTTAGGTGTTCTCATCAACTTATGACAACTCGTAAGTCAGTGCAAAGTTCTCCTGTAGATTGGAGAGATAGGAGCTTCTGTCATTCACCTCATCCTGTCTCACAGTCACCATTGGTGACTCATAATATGTGAACGTCTCGTTGTAGTCCGAGACTTTGAGGCATTCTCGACCCTCTTTCAGGCGCTCTCAGTCACCTTTGCAGTACTGAGATTTGGTATATTCTCCTGATAAACAAGAGGATCCATTTTCTTTGGTTGCTACTGTCTCAGTAGCACAGGAGACTGGATTATCTTCCCCTCAGCCAAATTTTTTGAGGTCGTTTCCTTTGGCAATTTTGGTTTTGCCTCCTACTGCTTTGGTGTCAACGCAGGATGGTGTGTAGGGGTAGGAGGCTTCTGTTTCTTGTACAGATGATGTTTCGGCTCTCAAAGCAGGGCCAACCTTCCTCTGGTATGGAACAGGTTTTGCTTCCAAATTTAAGCTCTTACTTGGTCAGAAGAAAGGAAGATCCTTCTGCTACCCCAGTTCGTGCCAGGGAAATTGAACATTGTGGCAGACCAATTGAGCAGGAAGGACCAGATTCTTTCTTTTGAATGGACCTTGCATCCACAAGTCTGCAAGGACCTGTGGAAGCTGTGGGGCACTCCTCTAATGGACCTGTTTGCCACCAGGTTCAACTATTGCCTGCCAGTGTACTGCTCTCCAATTCAGGATCCTCAGGCTTGGGCGATCGATGCAATGCTATTAGACTGGTCTTATCTAGACCTCTATGCTTTTTCCCCCTTTGCTATGATACAAAGACTACTAGCAAAATTTCCTATGGCTGTGAGTTCATGCATGCTTTAGTGACCCCTTGGTGGCCACGCAGAGAATGGCTCCCAGGTCTCCTGCCTTTGTTAGTAGATCACCCAAGGCTTCTTCCACCAAGGAAAGATCTCAAACAGCCAGGATGTATGAGGTTTCACCAAACCTCCCCATACTTCAGCTGACTGCTTGGAGACTGTCGACCGTATCTTACGAGCAAGGGGCTTTTCGAAGGAAAGCAGGTCTATCTTTAATTCCAGAAGGGAGTTGACTAATGCACTATATCGAAGACAGTGGTTAGTATATAGGGCTTGGTGCTCCACTAGAAGGCTTTCCTGCACCCGTACCTTTGTGAATAACATCAGTAAATTCTTACTCCACTTATGCTACAACTGACTTTTTTCAGTTCTTGCCATTAAAGGGTGTCAGTCCATGTTAGCTTCTGTATTGAGGCATACTGGCCTAGATATTTCATCTAATGTGGATATTAAAGAGGCCATCTGCTCCTTCCAAATTGAGATCCCTAAGTCTCCAAATAAGCCCCTAGGCTGGAATTTAGATGTGGTGCTTAAATATTTGAACATGCCCCATTTGAGACCTTGAGGGACAGCCTCACTTAAGAGTTTGACAGTGAAGACTGTTTTTGTTAGCCTTGGCCTTGGCAAAAAGAGTTGAGCTTCAGGCTTTCTCATGCTGTGTAGGCTTTACTACCCAAGGAGCAGTCCTTTCTTTTCTATTTCTTTTCAGGGCCAAGAATGACTTTAAGTCTCGTCCTCTGCCTTGCCCCTTTGTGATCCCCATTCTCTCCTCTTTGATACCAGATGGGGAAGAAACTTCCCTATGTCCAGTCAGGGCACTCTCCATATATTTGCAAAAGACTAAGGAAATCAGGCAAAATGTCAACCTTTTTTGCAGCCCTAGGAAACCTGACTTACCCTTGTCGAAGAATGCCATGTCTTGTCTGTTCAAAGCTCTGGTCAGAGAGGCTTATGCAAATCTAGACTCTACTTTTTTACCTCTGTAAAGTTTCACAATGTGCAAGCTGTAGTGACCACTTTCAATTTCCTTAAGAATCTTTCTCTGGAGAAAGTTGTCAATGTGACGCAGTGGAGGTGTAACTCCATTTTTGCCTCACACTATCACTTTTGCCCCTCATTACAGCAGAGGAACTCATATCCTGAACAATTAGGGTAGTTTACTCTAACCTTTCCTATTTAATTAGGAAATTGTTGAGTTTTGGGGAGTATGAAGGTACCTATGTTGTGTTAGGCTAGGGCCTTCATTCTTTTACTGTCGTTGCTCTTATGTCCCACTTCCATCAGAGTGAGTATGGTATCCCTAGCAAGGAACCTCTAGCATCATTCAGAGATTTTGCTACCTAATGAATTAGTCAACGCTTGGCAGCAGTACGAGTAGATGGATGCTAATCATTAGGTAAGTTGCATCTTATTCCTGGTAGAATTTTATGATTTTCTTGGGGGTTATTTATTTATTTTGTCCTCACACCTTCCCCACCGCCTTAGTTCAATGCGGGAATCAGCTGTCATAATAGAGAGGTAAGATTCACTTCAAAATAGAAATTTAACACATACAACTACCTGTTAGTTACATATAGCTTTAGTCTTTGGCGTCACGGCAAATTTCAAAACGTGCAGCAGCTTAGTCCGAATGTCGGTGATCGCCCTTACCTGCCCTCTGTCGGGGTACCAGGAACTATTCCAACATACTTCAGAATAATTTTGCCGTCACGCCAGCGACATTGTTGTCGGTACTGAATAAATTTCATCGTTTCTGCCTACATCGAGCTGTTTTCACTTGGTGAAGCACTCTCTTGTTGGTTTGCGGCTTTGCCAGTTTATTTTTGTCACCTATTTAGTTAGGTTTTCTGATAATATGTCAGATTCTGGTCTTATACCTTTGGGTATGCAGCAAAGGCTGTAAGACTAGGTTAGTCAAGGCTAGTCTTGATCCTCATTCAATTTGTGTGGCTTGTAGAGGTCAGGAATGTTCATATGAGAGGAAGTGTGATGAATGTGTCAGTATGACTGGAAAAGATTGGAAGGCTCTATCTAAGTATGTAAAAAAACTTGAGAAAGATAGAACCAGGAAAGCTTTAGCTGTTCATCTTCTCTCTCCTCAGAAACCAGAATCTCCCTTAGCTATGCAGGAAACTTCTATTAATATCCCCGTGGCTACTAATATTCCTATTCCCTGACTCTGATATCCTGAACCCGTTACGTGTCTGAGTATCAAGTCCAGATGGACGCCAGATTTAACCTTATTGTGGCCGCCATGGAGGATATTGGCGTTAATGTGAAATCCCCTTCATGAGCGTATGGATTCTTTCAAAAATATTGTGAATAATTTAAGTGCAGTGCAAAGTGTTAGTGTGGTGGAGGAGGTGGTTGCCATGCCTACTGCTTCTCCCAGACCCTAAGCCTCTGTCAAGCTCCCCTGCTCCTGGGAAGACATGCTGAAAGTCCAAGGGAGGCGAGTGGGGTCTGCTCACGAGCAGCCGCCCCCTCCCGAACAGTCCTGTTGTTTCTCAGGCTGTTTCAGGCGCCGTTGGAAAGGCGACTCAAGGAAGTGTCTTTCTTCAAGCTCCAGTGATTACGCCTCGCAGACTGGAGATTTCCGACGAGTCTAGACCATTGAAGAGGTCCAGGAATCTTTCGCCTTCAAGCGGTTCAGAAGAAGAAGCCATTTCGCTTATCAGAGCCTTCCTGTAGTTTTTGGGAGAGTCCGGAGAGATTTTCGTCGTCAGAAGAGTCTTCTCCCAGGCGCAAGGCTCATGTGCGTAAGAGGTATAAGACTTCCCATTCAGTATTGCCCAGCGTTCGGTGTTTCTCCTTTGGTTTCACATAACCTATTGTGGCTTCTGCGCCTCTTCCTCATCATGATCCTGGCTCTGCTGATCATCATTCCCCAGTTGGATCTCGTCTACTCATGACTTTCTTTGATGCACAAGAAACTGGAAAAGCATTCTTTATGGCTCGGAAGGCCCTAGTTCTTCTCCAGCAAAGCCTTCTGAAGCGTATTTGATGCCTCCTCCTTCGTCTCGAGCTCTTGGCAGCGCCCCCAATTAAAGCTCCTCCTCGATCTGTGTCTCTGATCCTCCTTTGTTCAGGCTCAGGATCAGGCTCATGACGCCTAGTCAGGCTCAGCGCTCCCTCAAGATTTAGCGCTCTCTCAGGCTCAGCGCCTCAGGTAGCGCCAGGTGAGGCACCATCCCAGGCTCCTTTTGTGGCGCCAGTTCAGGCTCCCTCTTGTGGCGCCAGTTCAGGCTCCTCTTGTGGCGCCTACTCAGGCTCAGGCTCCTCCTCAAGCTCTTATTCAGGCTCTCTCCTCCTTCACAAGATGTGTATGTACAAGCGGAAGGTCTTTCTCCTGTTTCGTCTGAGGAAGAAGTTGTGGAAGAGTTTCCTGTAGATGAAACAGACTCCTCTACGCCGGATTATAAAGAAGCTTCTTCGCTTCTTTATTGATAATTTTCCTGGAGGATTTTGCACCTGCGGTATCAAGCCCCCTCTCTCAGTACAAGAGACTCAAGCCTTCTACCTCTTCCTTTATGAAGTTAGTGCTTTCTATTTCAGCCAAGAGGCATTAAAAATGAACTCTGGTTGGAAGACAAACGTGATCAGGGGAAACTGCTTTCTGCTTCCCTCCTTCCAAGCTTTCTACTAAGACGAAGGCTTGCTACGACACTGGGGAAGTTTTCTCTCTGGGAGCTTCTGCCTCCTCTCAGGGAGACTTCTCCAGTCTCGTTGATTCTACTCGTAGTTCTGCGATGAACTCGCCTGGATTTTCTTCTCTCCTTTGAGTTGGACCACCTTTTGAAGAACGTTTTCGAGTTTTGAAGTCATCAGTTTTATGGACTGGACTATTGGCGCTTTGGGTAGGAAGGTAAAGTCTCTTGGTCTTTCCGAAGTGCATTTCGATGATTTCTCTTCTGTTTATGTCCTGCTTAGATAAAGGGATTCGTGGCGGTGCGTCTGAGTTAGCCTCCATCTTTACGTTAGGAGTTCTTAGAGCGACAACTTTGGTGCTCTTTTGTCGCTCGTGGAGTTTCTAGGACTCAAAGATCAGCTCTTCTTTTTCGCACCTCTGGATAAGTGAAGCCTTTTCCCTCAAGAACTTGTGGCCCATGTCGAAATCCCTTTACAGAAGTCCACACAGGACCTTTAGGCGCAATCCACTGTGAAACCAAAAGCTCCTCAACCTTCTCTGCCAGCGCAAACTTCATACTCAAGTTAGTCAAGATAGGCACTTTCGTGGCAGGCCCTTCAACCGTACAGGATCTCTCGTTTCGGGCAAAGCAAGATTTGTCTCCAGGCAATCAAACCCTCAATTAAAAGTGATCTGCATGTCCTCCATGCACTGTAGAGCCAGACTTCAGCAGTTCTGGCAAATTTGGGAGGAGATCGAGCGGACCAGGGGACCACGTCCGTGCTAAAGGGAAGGATATTCTATCCCTTCCTCAAGAGGCCCCCTCTTAACAGAACCTTTAGCTTTTTGACAGCATATTCCAGCAACTTAGAAAATGCTCGGTTCTGAGTGGAAGTAGACTCCATGCTTTTAAAAGGAGCGAAAGAGATCGTGGAAGAAGTCAACTCTCCAGGCTTTTACAACCGCCTTTTTCTTGTTCCAAAGGCCTCAGGCGGCTGGAGACCAGTCCTGGACGTAAGTTCTCTCAACCTTTTTCGTGGAAAAACCAGTTTCGATGGAGACAGCGCAATCTGTCCCTCAATTCTCTTCGTCCGGGATTGGATGGTCTCAGTAGATCTGCAGGACGCTTGCACATTCCGATCCATCCCAAGCGTCCAGGAAGTTTCTTAACCGTTTTCCAGGAGAGGACTTATCAGTTCAGGACTCTGTGCGGTCTGTCCACAGCCCTCAAGTATTCACAAGAGTTATGTCCACTGTTGCCAAAGCTCTTCATCTCAGAGGAATAAAGATCTCTCTATCTAGACGATTGGCTCCTTACGTTCCCAGTCTCAGTCTCAGTGCTTGGAGGATTTGAAAGTAACTCTCGACTTGACACAGAAGCTAGGACTTAATCAATTGGAAGAAGTCTCACCTATCTCCCACAATCAGAATCTATTTAGAGTGAGACTGGAGACAGTTCCTTTTCTGGCTTTTCGTCAGATCAAAGAATCTCGGACTGTCTCGCAAAGTCCAGAACTTTCTGGATATGGATACCTGTTCATAAAGGCTTGGATGAGCCTCCTGGGAACTCTGGCGTCAATAGAAAGTTTGTCTCCTTGGGAGATCACATGAGCCTTCACTTCTACCTCAGGAGCTTGCAATGGAACAGGAAAACGCTTCAGACTCCTTTCCTTTCCAATCTCGGACCTTATCAAGGAGGATCTAAGGTGGTGGTTAGATCGAAGAAAATTAGAAAGGTCTCTCTCTATTTCCGTCGAACCTTAACCGAGAACTGTTTGCAGACTCACAGAAGTAGGATGGGAGCGACGATGGGTGTAAAAATTTCAGGTTTGTGAATGCGACAGAAAAAAGAATGGCACATCAACAGAAGGAGTTGAAAGCAATCCACCTGAGTCTCGTGCACTTCCTACCATTCATTACAGGGACAAACAGTTCTGGTTCATTCAGACAGCACCACAGCGTTGTCTTACATCAAAAAAACAGGGGCACTCATTCTTTCTCCCCTCAGCGAGGTAGCAAAGAAGACCTCCTTTTGTGGGCAGAGAGCACAAGATTCTGCTCTCTAACGAGATTCATTCAGGAGCCCTCAACGTGAGCGGACTCCTTGAGCAGGAAGCATCAGGTTCTGTCCACAGGAGTGGATTTTGCGAGAAGTGTGCAAAATCGCTGTGGAGGCTTTGGGGTCAACCTCTGGTAGACCTGTTAGCGTGAACAAAGTCGAACAGGCTCCCAATCTTCTGTTCTCCTGTCCCGGACCAAGCAGCCTTCAGAAGGACGCAATGCTACTGGTGGTGGGTCTGGATCTTTACGCCTTCCCGCCGTTTCAAAGATGTTAGGTGCAGTGTTGAGAAATTTCAGCACCACTCCAACACCAGAATGACGTTGATAGCCCCCTTCTGGCCTTCCAGGGATTGGTTCCCAGTTCTCATGGATCTCTTGAGTCGACTTCGAGCCTTCCAAGCAGAGTAGATTACTCAGACAGCCCCCTTCAGGAGATTTCGAAACCTGCTCAAGTCCTGCGGCTAACTGCGTTCAGACCTCGACGTCTACTCAAAGCAAAGGATTTTCCGGCGGCTCAATCCATCGCTAGAGCCAGAAGACTGTCTTGATCAAGGTCTATGAGTCAAGTGGAATATGTTTCGTTCATGGTGCAAAAGATCATGACATTTCTCTTCCAGAACCTCGGTGGCGCTTGGTGCGGATTTTCTTTTTGTTCCTCGGGAATAAGAACCTTTCTGTATCACACTTAAAGGTTATAAGTAGCATGCTGGCTACTGTTTTTCGTCACAAGAGGTTTTGGATATCTCTAATAACCAAGATATAACGGACCTTATTAAATCCTTGGTACCTCTAAGAGGTCAGATGCTAAAGTTGTTTCGTGGAATCTTGATGTAGTCCTGAAGTAGCTTATGTCTGAGAATTTGAACCTATAGATTCTTCTTCTTTAAAGATCTTCGAGAAAACCCTCTTTTAGTTTTGTTAGCTACAGCTAAGAGAATCAGTGAATCACATGGATAAGAAGTGGATTCTCTGCTAAAAGCAATTTGTTCTTTCAAAACTGTTTTTATGGCCAGAGCAGAGACCCCTAGCACCCGTGGCCTCGCTCTTTTGAGATTCGAGTCTGTGGGAATGTGGCAGTGCGGTAGAGCAGGAGAGGTTCCTCTGCCCAGTCAGAGCCTTGAAATATTATTTCGAAGGACTAAAGATATTAGAGGTCTTGGATTCCTTATGGTGTTCGGTCAGGAACCCTCTTAGACCGATGTCCAGAATGCCATGTCCTTTTTTATTGAGATCTGATTTCTGAAGCTCACTCAATATTTCAAGAGAATGATTTGAAAATGTGTAAAGTGAAGGCTCACGAAGTGAGAGGCTATCTCTACTTCTCTAAACTTATAAAAGGACCTCTCTTCAAGAGATATTGTGCAAGCAACCTACTGGAGATGTAAGTCTGTATTTGCTTTTGCATTATCTCTCATAAGTGCAGACAGTGTTTGATGAGTGCAGCACGTTAGGGCCCCTTTGTTGTATCTGCACGGTAATGGGTAAAGGGGTAAGGGAGGATTAACCTACCTTTACTTACTTGTTTTTAGAGTGTGAAGGTTTTTACAGTTTGTCTGTGAGGTAAGTGTTGGATAGTTTTACCCCACAGTTGGTTTCCCGTTTTTATGGTTTATGCTTTTCTTTGGTGTTAGGTGACCTTTTGTAATTCATGATGTTTGTGCTGCGCCCTGAGCAGGGGCATGCTAATGGTATTGTCACGGCCATGTCTGGGTGACTGATGCCCAGCTTAAGCAATCTCACGACAGGTCATTATACCCAGCGTGTTGCTCTAGGATAGCAGGTTACTGAGGCAGTAACTGTGGAATCAGCTACCTTAGCAGGTGAGGAACTAAGAAATTTTTTCTACATTAATACTTGTAATGTTTCCAACAACTCTTTTAGCTGTCATTACCCCCACCTCCTAAAATTGTCAATCAGCTATATGTAACTAACAGGTAAGTTGTATGTTTAAAATGACATTTTTATTCTAAAATAATGTTTAACACTTGCCTGTTAGTTATACTCTAGCCACCCTCCTCCCAGGGGACAGGTGGGGCAAATTATTCTGAAGCATGTTGGAATAGTTCCTGGTACCCGACAGAGGGGGCAGGTAAGGCGATCACCCGATATTCGGACTGGCGCTGCCGCCACGGTTTGAAAATTGCCGTGACGTCAAAGACTAAAGCTATATAACTAACAGGTAAGTATGTGTTAAACATTATTTTAGAATAAAAATGTCATTTTTTATAATAAAATTTGCTTTTCAAATACTTGCCTCTGTATTATGTATCATCCCCCCACCTCCCCACTCATGTGGACATAAGAAAAAACTGAATACAAAACTATAGATACTCAAACCACCTGAAAGGGATGGGTGAATAGACGGTTCAAACTAAATGATCCTATTATTTTTTTTACTTTTCACTTTGTCCTCCCACCTGACGTGGAAATACAGCTACCATAATAGGGGGGTAAGTATATTAAAAATAAATTTTATTATAAAAATTTCTATTATCAGCCTTTTTCTCTGTACTTTTATTAGTAAATATAGTGTCGCTGAAAGAGTCTTGAATATAATTTCATGACAGAGAAAGTGTCAAAATATGATTAATTATTTATTTACATGTTGGTGATTCCAGTATATATTTAATTTACTTGTTTTTTATTCCAGTAATAAGGCATTAGTCTTACACATAGGTGGTTGAATTTATTTATTCTGTAATCAGAGCATGCCAATTATCACCTTGAATGGAAGATGCTTATGATCTGTATTCTTCCACATCCTCTTACACCATTTACAGTACTTATGATCTGTATTCTTCCACATCCTCATACACCATTTACAGTACTCTTCATTCAAACATTGGTTTTGGTTTAATAATAATAATGTTTCTGTTGTCAGTTGTTTGACTTATTCTGATGATAGTTGGCCAAATCAATTGAAAATAAATAAGAGCTCTCATGGGTTCATCAGACCTTCACAAACAATCTAGGACAGTCAGCATCACTGTCTTGTACCTAAATTATTTTTATAATTGATTGGTTTATTAGAAAGAAGTGCAGTTGGTGGATGAGTACCTGAGGGTCCAGGTGGCGAGTCATGAGGGTATTCTTCTTTTGTGAACAAAGCTAAATCTTATTTTAGCATGATCAATTCTAAGGATTTTTTTGGTTTGTAGTAATGCTCAAAAACTGTTTTTATTTTACGGCCGAGTATGTAATGTCTAGGTCTGTACGTATGTCAAAAGATGATTTTGTTGTAGCATTTGTTGTTTAAAATTTTCTATTTTAAAATCAGTAAAGTTAGCTCAGGTGGGAACACTGCAAATTTCCATTACAATATCCCCTGTTGTATGCATAGTGCTTTACTAGGAAACCATAGTTGCTTTGTACTGTTTGGGGGATGCTGTATGTAATAAATACATATACTACATTGTAAGAACCTTCAATTGGTAAATATTTTTTGTTCCTCAGTTTCTTCATTTTGTTATTAGAAGACTATGTGAGCTAGTATAGTGATCAATAATCTGTGTTTTTATTTTTGCACCCAAAGTCTGTTTGTAAATTATAATTTTCAGTGATAATTAGAGTGAAAATTAATACAATTTAAACATACTTAATCATTATAAGAAGTTTCTGCTTAGATTGAATAGTTTTGAAAGGGGAGAATCTTCAGAGTGGCAAAATAAAATAAGGGTTAAAGCAAAGCATTTGGGAATATTTTCAGTTACTTTACTACCAGAGGAAAACACAGTAACACCTGATTGAGAATAATAAAAAGTTAGAAAGGAGCAGGATTATGAAACTGAATGCTAACTGTGAGTTGCTTGATTACCATGCTTTCAAGAGAAACCCAAGTGTAAGTCAAGGGTGTAGTGAGAGATTGGAAATGGTTGGGGAAACCTCACTGTACAATTGGGTTTGAGAAAAGGGAAGGCTGGGGTAGAAGTACAGTGACAGCAGGAGTTCATCAACAGAGGGAGATTTAGGGTAAACTTTTTAAATCTTGAAATGAATGCCCTGATTCAGCAGTTTTATGCTGACTTAGACATATAAGTCAGAACCTTTTGGGATATTAGGAGGGCTCAAACCCCCTTGCCAGGTCAAGGGCCTTGCATCACTATAAGTTAGTTAGGAATGAAGATCTGACTTTTTAAGGTAGTAGGAAAAATCTATTTCTGGAGAAGGGACCTCTTTCTCACCGGTGAAAAATCCATTCAGGACTGTTCAGTGAAAGGTTTATTGTATTTATTGTTGTCATTTATAAAGAATATTTTGAAATGTCAGTATTGAGATGGAATGGAGGATATGAGGGTGATGATGAACCAGGTTCCCAATGGTGTAAAGCATTGTCTCCTAAAGCTGTTCTGCTTTGCTTCTTGGCCAGCCAGTTTGTTATAAACTACAATTATTTGGGGTTAATATTGCCTATTGTTAAAGATAGTATCTCAGCACCAAGAGGCATGTCGACATTCAAAATAAAAAAAGATCACCTGGCTGACCAGGATGACTGTCTAGTTCACCTGTTCTCAAGGATGTTGGTTTAACCTCCCACTGAGATCCTGTCAAGTCTCCTTGATCATGCAGAGAGCCATTGTTGGTATTTCATTGCATTAGCAGGATGTTTAATTTTTAATTAGATATACTGTAGACACTGTTTGTGCTATTTGCAGGGGTATAGAGCGTGATCTTGACAATAGGTTTGAGGAATGTAAGGATTGGTTGAAGGACTTTATGCTCAAGTTTCTTAGACATAAAAAGAGAAGGTTAGCAGATAGATTGAGAAAGTTAAATCAGGGCTTAGATCTGCCTTTTCTCCTCTTTTTCAAGAAACTTTGACTTCAGTTGTCTCTACTCAGCCTCTGGCTTTTCCCCTTGCTAATCCTTTAGCTAGACCTAGACCTGAAACTTTGTCTTTAGCTCTGCCTTACACTCCCCTTTTGGTTCAGGAAAATAGCATTGAGAAGTTAGAAAAGGATGTTAACCTGATTTTAGTCAGTCAAAGTTTTAACAGAATTTATGCTACCAGTAGATCCAAGTCCCCCAATAGTGTGCGATCTTTTTTGTGCCCCCCTCTGAGAGGTAAGTTGTTGGGGCCCCTGCCTGCGAGTGGCCTGCTCTCAAGCAATTGCAAGAGTCCACTGCCAGGAAACTGAGTTGTGGTTTTTTTTCTCTTAGGAACCAGTGCTAATGAAGAAGTATAGAGTAAGAGCAGTGTTTTACTTCAACAATCTTGGGGAGTGAATCAAACAATCAGTACTTAACCTAGATTTATTTGTTACTAATTGTATTTACAGAATTATACAGTCAGCACAGGTTAACTCTGAATTCCTGTAGACAAAATTCACTGAGCCATTCCTTACCTATTCAGGAACTAAACTACAGTCAATATTCATTCCCTATGATTTAGTGTATGATCATTATATTTATGCTAGCCTAACGATAATTTCTTTATAAATAAACATGGCTATCCTGGAGTTAGCGCATTTTGATCAAGACAGTTCTCAGTTCTGGTGCATTATCTGTCTTAACTTATAAAACTTTCAGGAACCTTAGGCTTGGTAGGACCTTTCTAGTAGACTGGTCCGATCAACTACACCCTGTTTTGCTTCCCCCCCGTTGCTATAATAAAGTACTGAACAAGTTTTGGGTAGCACAGTTCTAATTGCAAACTGAATCTCGTAGCTCTTGTGTGGCCTCAGAGGGAATGGTTTCTGGACCTTCTAGCTCTTTTGGTTCTCCTTGAATTCTTCAGTTAAGGAAATGATCTTGGTCAGATAACTCCATGAAGTTCCACAAGTTCTTTATAAATAATTACTTACCTATCCTTCAGTTAGAGCGCATTTTGATGAGATTTCTCGAGTTCTGGTGCATTATCTGTCTTATTTTATAAAGTCTATTCCAGGAACCTTAGGCTTGGTAGGACCTTTCTAGTAGACTGGTCCGATCAAGGATATGTTTCTTCCCCCTTAATGCTATAATAAAAGTACTGAACAAGTTTTGGGTAGCACAGAATTGCAGAATGAATCTCGTAGCTCTTAGTGGCCTCAGAGGGAATGGTTTCTGGACCTTCTAGCTCTTTTGGTAGATCTCCCTTGAATTCTTCAGTTAAGGAAAGATCTACTCAGATAACTCCATGTGGTTCCACCAAAACCTCCACATGCTACACTTTAATGCTTGGAGACTCTTAACGAACTCCCCAGAGCAAGTGGACTATGTAAAGTGTTTTGGGAATCTATCCCCATATCAAGAATAGAGACAACCTTGGCCTTAAATTACAGGCACTAGTTTGGGTATAGTTCCTGATGTTGCACTAGGAGAATTTCCAGTGCCTGTGCCTCTATAGATGACACGAAGTTATTTTGTTTTTCAGCTATAGTAAGGGGCTTTCAGTATTTGCTTTTCAAGGGTACAGATCTATGCCTCGTCGGTATTGCGCCGTGGGCAGTTGGATCTTTCTAATGATCTGGACCCTTAAAGAGGTATTGAGATCACTTGAGATTGAAGATCCTAGAGCTCAGTATTAATTTCTCACATGGAATTTAGATATTGTTGTAAAATTTTTATCTGCACATCCCTTTGAGCCTTTGGAATCACACTATTTAAATATTTAACTATGAAAACTCTTGTTGGTGGCACTAGCAACAATTAAAGTGTGAGGTGCAAGCATTCTCGTATAAAGTAGGCTTTTGTAAAGGGGATACCATTTGATCATTTCTGTCTTTATTCAGAGCTAAGAACATTGTTATGGCTAAACTATTATTGAAAAAAAATAAGAATTCTGAATTTAATCTACTTAGTGGGGGAATGAAGAGAAGGCTCTTCTCTGCCCCATTAGGGCAGTTAAGATTCAGATAGGTTAAAATATATAAAGGGCAAAGTTAACCATTTATTTTTTTGGTGTCAGAAAACTTAAGACTCCCTTGTCAAAAAATGCAATATCTTTCTTCATTAAATATCTAATAAGACTAGTGCTTGAGAAACTTGACCCAGATCTATTACTTTTCTGGAAGGTAAATATTCATAGCGTAAGAGGTGTGGCTACTTCATGTAGTTTTTTAAAGACTTGCCGCTTTAGGATGTGATTAATGCAGTGCAGCGGAAATGCAATTTGGTCTTTGCCGCTCACTAAATTAAGAATGTTGAAATCATGTTCGAGAACTGTAAAGCCTGTACAGTAGTCCACTATTGGTAGCAGGTAGCCTTTTCTTGAACTGAAAGAAAGAACAAGCGTGTATGCTCTTTGTTTGTAAATTCCAGTTAGTGTTTTTGGGAGAACATGAAGGTACATATGTTGTATAGGAGTGTGCCTTTATATCATTAAGTATTTTAGTAGACTCCTTTTTTTGGCTTTTTGGACTCAGGGACAGGTTTATTCTTGTTACGTCTATTCATTCTGGTTGAAGCTGAAACAGTTTTCTCTACAAGCCTGCTCTTCACTGCACACATATGAGGGCCTCGCTTTCTGAATGGAATCCGCCTTCTGGCAGTAATAATATCCAGGAAGGATTCCAGATGAGGCAAGAACGTTTTGGAATTCATATAAGAAGCTCTTAGCTTGCATGGCTAAGCGGACTTTGTCTACTGCGCTACCCACCATCTTATTCTCAATGTGGGAATTAGCTGTCTTTAACAGTAGGTAATATTTATTACAAATGTAAGTTTTCATAATAAAATTTATTATTTGGATACTTACCTGGGCTTAAAGTAGACCTTTCCTAGTCTCCCTACTATTTAGTGGGCTGTCAAGGAGAATTCTGATGAGCTAAGACAGGTGGAGAACAGGTGAACTAAGTCATCCACATCAGCCAAGCAATGTTCTTTTATATTTTGAACTCTGACATGCCTGTCAGTGCCAAGATATCTTCATGTATCCAAATAATGAATTTTGATATAGAAATTTATATTATTCGACTTCAGCTTGATTTCGACCTCTGAAAATTGTGTTCTGTACTTGGACTGTACATTGAAATACTGTCATGAAAAGTATTCTTATTTTATATAGGAATTATGCCATAGGTCTTCTAGATTACTTCAAGCTTCATGAGTAGTGTGTGATCCAGGGTACTTGTTTTGAATTGCATAGGGGAGGTTTGTTATCAGGGGCCTTAAAAGGCTAAAATAAGGTCTTAAAATGCTAAAATAATCTTCTAAGGTGAGAAACAGAAATAATAAGTAGTAATCTGCTACTTTTGTGGTCTATTTTTTTTTAATTACCCATTCATGTGTAGATCATAGCTGAAAGTTAGTTAACTTTTACATTTCAAAGCACATCAAGGAATTTCTAGATTTATTTATATCAATAATTGTATCAAATTTACATACAGTATTTCCAAGTGTGTTGTTGCTGTCCTGCACCATTCTCATACTACATTCCACTCCACATACCATCTTCTCTTTTCACAGAACTCGCTCTTTAGAGTGTGACCAGACGGAGTGTGGCGAGGTGACTGTTATGCACTTAGGTTATCTCCGGTATACTCATTATATTATCACTGTAAATTTCTATGGTCTTGGTGATATTCAGCAGTGGTATAACGTCAAAGATGTTATCTTTTATGTGAGTTTTTTCATGCATTTTGTTTTTAATAGCCGTATAGTTTTGGCTTTAATATTCTAGTTTTTATATTGTATTCATTCATTCTTCAGTATAAATTCAGATTTATACACTAGCAAGAAATACTGCTTTTTTTTTTTATATTATAACTACCGTTTGTCCTCAAAGGAGTTACACTCTCATGGTCCCCCCAGGCCTCCATAAGACAGACCAACCAATTACAAAGAATTCTCTTATAGTTGGTCTCAGCCAGAATTGTGCTTGTTGGCACTGATAAAATATAAATGATTCAGGACAGGAGGGCTTTATCTCCTTTCCTACAATGAATTCAGGACAGGAGGGCTTTATCTCCTGTCCTACAATGAATTCAGGACAGGAGGGCTTTATCTCCTGTCCTACAATGAATTCAGGACAGGAGGGATTTATCTCCTGTCCTACAATGACTACCTTTAGGCTCTACATCTTACTCACACAGATGTGGCAACAGCCTGTTCTGGCCAACTTCATTACACTCTGGTCTGTCCAAGAGTTCACTAGCCCCAGGTAGTGCTCTGGAAATCGTGTTTGACTATGCTTTTTTTCCACCCTCATATCATGAGTCAAGCTAAGTACTTAGCTTTAAGACCCAGTGAAAAGTTTTAGTTTCTTATAATTTTAACGGGCAGGATTATATTTATTTAAACTGGAAGCCAGTAAGCCTCTTGCTAGGCTATGCTGTAATTGCTGTGCTGCTTTTTCTTGTTTAACAGGTGAGAATTAGTATTTAGGCAATAGTATTAGTCAATTTTGTTATTGAAACTTATTATATAATACCCTTTTTAACATAGATAAATAATTTAAAATTACCTAAAGGGTAAATCAGGTTAACCTAACTTCTTCTGTATGGAATTAGTCGTGATCGTAGTTCCCAGTCATGCTTGACTTACGAGCTTTGGTGTTTACTGAGGGCCAGTATTTCCTTTGTAGTAGTGTATAATTAAACTAAATGGTTTTGTGACATTGACATATCGACAGTTCTCCAGTTATCCTTAATAGTATTGGGGTTCTTTCCAGTGTTAAAGGAATACATTCATGCAGACCTACTTCCAACGTGTATTGCTCTGCCAGTAGTGGAATTTGTTGTGACATTGTATGTTTTCTAAGGGAATACTAAAGTACTTTTTCGTAATGTTGAGCTTTGCCAAACATTTTAAAATCTTAAAGATACTGATTTCATATATTTTTGGTATGATAATTCCAATAAATATTGATTTTTTTATGTACCAACTAACGTAGCCTTTTATCACTACTGGGCTACATAACCTTTGCCTGGTGCTTGGGAATAGACCAGGTAATCA
Organism: Macrobrachium rosenbergii; assembly: GCF_040412425.1. Taxonomy (NCBI): domain Eukaryota; kingdom Metazoa; phylum Arthropoda; class Malacostraca; order Decapoda; family Palaemonidae; genus Macrobrachium; species Macrobrachium rosenbergii. Next base: position 50,894,454 of record NC_089752.1, on the reverse strand, counting down.
TAGGTTGTGAAATGTTGTAGAAATATAAAATATGGATATCCGTTTAGTTGTGCCTTAATTGAGTTGAGAAGCATTTGTAAGTACTGTAAATCCTTTAAAGCAATGTTATTTTAGTAATTGTGAATTAATATTTTAATACATTACTACTATTTTATGTCTAGGATGTTAAGATGATGTTACTTGAGCAGAGATCACTCCGGCTGCCTCCTATAGGTAGGTACCAGGATCACTCTGTGATGGGGAAGGCACTGTGTTAATGAGACACGAGTGCCAAGGAGAGCTTGTGGTTCTTAGTAGGCTAATTGGATCTCCTCTGTCCCTTCTTCTTCTTCTTCTTCGGGTTCCTCCAAGGTCTATCCAGGACAGCCCTAAGAGGTGATGAGGGCACCAACCTTGGGGAAAGGCCAGAAGGGCTGTTGGGAGCAAAGTCAGGGGTAACCCTAGAGGCTATGGGAAGGCTCCCTACTTTGGCTGCTGCGACAATTGGAGCAAGGGCAGTCACATCTTTGGCATCCCGGCGGGCCAGTTCTGGTCAACCAGAGAAGGTGTAGCAGTAAGGTCCACCAAAGGTTCGTCCTCTGAGGATGGAGGTGATGAGGAAGAAGGATCGTCGGGTGATGGAGGCTCACAAGTAGCGATGACCAACTCAGTAAAATTGAGTGGATCCTCCGAAGGGGGATCCGTGATGTGATCTGGCAGTAGTACTGGTGCCAAGTTAGAGCCAGGCACAGTGTTGAAGGCTAGCAAGGGCTCAACGTCCAAGATGGATGGAGAGTAGCACTGCTCCAGGCTCTAGTGGCACTGGCAGGAATTTGTGGTCAGGTGTGCCTGATGAGGGACCTGGGGGTGCAAAACCCTTCAGTGTGCCTGAGTTGGGGCTGAGATAGAGATTCCTGTCCCAGGTGGAGGTCAGAGCCTCTTGAAATAGTTCTTATTGTGGTATCCACTGTGCATTGCTTGCTAAGGCACCCAGACCAATTTGTGGAGTGCCCTTTCAGCTTGCATATCTTACAGTGGTATTAGGTTTTTGCTGCTTCCTTTTGCCGTGAGGGAGGAAGTCTTTGGTGGCCGTCGTTTCATGAGGAGGGAGGACTTGCCCTGGATTTGCACGGAGAGTGCCCCTCTGATGACCACTTCAGTGGGCAGAATATGATTCTTCTGATGGCATGCCCTTCAAGGTGGCTGTGCTCTTGTCTGGTGATGCTGCAGTTAATGCCTCCTTTGTGGAGGTAGCTAGGCACTGGAGGGGAGTTGAGGGAGAACTTCTCCAGAGGAGGTCTCTCTCCAACAGAAATTCCACTCCGTGCCCAATTTCCCTCTCCATGCCAGTGCGGTGAGGTTGCATGCTTCAAGGTGTCGTGAACTGGAGCTCGACTGTTGGAATGGATTTGGTATGGTTCTCTACCCAAGTCATCATCCACCTAATCTTCTCATCTACAGTGGTACTGGCTGGCTTTCTGGCCTGGACAATCAGACAGATATTGACGCAAAGTCTACCGTAACTGGCAGATCCACTGGCAGGCTAGAGCCATCAAGGGGTGCCACTGAGATGGACTGGGTTCCCACCCTCTCGGGGTGAGGAATATCAGGCAGCCAGGTCAGGGTGGGCATGGCACTGATTAGGTTGACGTGCTTGATAGAGGTGACATGCTTTGGGCAGGCAGGATATCCAGCACTGTAGTGTCCAGTAGTGCCAGTTCTCTTGCAGGGGCCCTTTGGATGGGCTTGTTTACCTATGGTGACTGTTGGGGGGAGACGTTGGCTTGGAGGTGGATGGAGAGGAGTTCTGGGTTTTGTTGGGAAGGTGCTACTTGTTAGCTCCCTTTTTAAAGTGGCACTTGGCTTTGGAGTGTCCCACTTTCTTGCAGTAGTTGCACACTGGCCTGGGAGGGAGTCCGTTCTTCAGGCGAGCTGGCCCTGAGAGGTATCCGGGTGGCACTATGCGTCGGTTAGACATGTTATATGGGTTATAGGTCTCCCAATCTTCACCCATATGACAGGCCTCCATGAGTGTTTTGGGCTGCCTGTCATTGAGGTGTACGGCGAGGGGGCCAGGAGCACACGGGGAGAAATCCTCCAGCATGGTCCTGTTAAACAGGTTCTCGAACTCTTGCACAACATGGACTCGAGCCAGCGCGAACCAGCTCGGGTCTTGTGATAGGCCCATTCAGCCCAAGACTGATCGATTTCTTTGGGGAGGCCTCTAAACTGCTATCTCCTTTTCTCCAGGGTGATCTCTTAGGCCTGCATTATCACCCTACGAATGTCCTCCATGTCTTCCTTCTGACCCTTCTCCAGCAAGCGGAGGGCAGCCTTGGCTTTGCCTTCCATATGCTTGGAAAGCAGTAAGGCCCTCTCCATCTAGGTGGTGTAGTTGTCAAAGAGTGTTTCTACTTCCTCCAACCACACATCTGGCTTGTCCTCCATCCAGTTGGGCATCAAAGAATTGATGCTGGATATTAGAGTATTCACTGCAGCAGGTGTGGGGTTCAGGGTTTGTTGATTGGCTAGAGCTTCAGCACTTTCTTTTTGAGCCTTCTCCAGCTCGAGCTCCTTTTTTCTGAGTGCTAGTTTGTACTGCCATTCTTCTTCTCTCTCCTTCCCCTCTCGCTCTTCTTTTGCTTCTTCACATTGTAATTTCTGTGCTCTTCTTCTCACCTCCTTTGTTCTTCTCTCTCTCTCTCTCTCTCTGTCTCTCTCTTTCTTTTCCCTTTGTGCTTTGACTTCTTTGTACCTTGTTTGCTCTTCTCTCTCTTGCTTCTCCCTCTGGGATAAGTCATCCAGCTGTTCTTTCACCCATTTGGTGAGCTCCCTTCCTGTGAGACCTGTCTCCTTCCCCAGATTCATGAAGGTTTGGTAACGTTATGTCGCCATGGTTATGGTAGGTCAGAACGTACAGTAAACCCCCTGTATTCGCGGTCTGACTATTTGCGGACTCACATATTTGCCAATTTCTCTGTGGAATGTATCTACCCATTTTTCGTAGAAAATTAGCCCGTTCATAGTATTTTTCACTGAGAAACATTCACTAATTATTGTATTTCATATAATTTTCATGACTAAATGCACTTTTTGTGATAAAACTATTAAAATACTCAGGAATAGGCATTTCTGAGCTTCAGACCTGTGTCAGCCGGTGAAATGTCCCTTGAGCACACATTTCTAGGTATAAATATTGCTAAATATACCAGGAAAGAAAGCCAGCAGGAATGCTGGTTACTACCCTCAGAGCAATCACCTATTATGTAACAGGTAATCGGTATAGAGTAGGGTGATGAATTTGTCCACTACCACAGGACCTAACTCTGTAGAATGTCCCAATGTCACAACCAGATGCAGAAGAGCGTTCCAGCGGCAACTCACCCGGCTGTACCCTGGCGACCTGGCGCCACCTAGCTACATTCCTTTTAGCATGCGTTTCTGTTATCACGCTTTTGCTTGTGCTCTGTGTTTTCTTAATTTGGGAATATCATGTCTTCTGTCACTGAAATCACCGCCACTAAGTTAAGTACTCCTCTCCCTAGCGGTGTTTTAGTTTGTATCGAGCTGTATGTTGGCCCTTAATTTAATAATTATTGGGTCAAATGCCGGGCGTTCCTTTCGCCCAGCCCGCCATGATGACCTAAGCGATGCGCCTCTGAACCAGTTCAGTAGAGGTTTCGCTGGGTCATTTACATGTTTTGTCTTACAATTGACGTTACCCCTTCCAGGAAGTTCATTTTGGGAATTTTATCTACACTGAGCAGGCCAGTGTGCTGGTATTAATACTGGTGTTAGTATCAATTCTTTGGGAGGAGCGCCCTCCACGGTTTTTATCTTTAACCCCTTCATAAAAATTTTTGGCTTTAAACGAGTAGATTTTGTTCCCCAGGCTGGTGCTGTCTTACAGTTGGTTTTTCTGAATTGTGATACAATGGATGTCATGGATATTTATGGATTAATTTTAACTTTAGCTTGGCGTCAGGAGTGGCCATTTGGTTGCCCACTTCTGTTAAGCTTTTGCTTTCGTAGAACATACCCTAGCACAAAAGCGTTTATTATTTTATAATTTTGACTTGTTTATGTATTGATGTATTGTTGTTGTTAAATTTTAGCAGTATATTTTGTGTTTTTGTGGTACTAGCCTGATCCTCTTGTCTTAATCGATTGGGTTAGGCTCATTAGGGTAACTTTTGCTCATTGACTCTGCTCCCTTCTCTCCCGACTTTGTCTAAAAGCAGGTGATGGAAGGAGTGTGGGCGGTGAAGGAGCGCCAAATTCGTTGTTCCATCCGCTGTTCTGTATGTTTTGGGTATGCTTGGATTCTCTATTAATCCTCTCCCCTCCCCTAATGAAGGGAGAAAAGTGATTCGCAATGCATGGCCACCATGCCCACCTACATGTCGGTCTTGGTTGGCCTTCTGAACAAAAATTCTCTCCCTTCACGGTTCCCCCTGCACTCCCCTTCTCCACTCTCTCCCTTTTTCCCTTTATGAGCTTCGTCTTCCAGGAAAGATAGGAGGACAGGTTGCAGTAATCAATGTGCTTAGCCTAACCTCTGTTCGTAACTTCTGGCAGTGTCTTCTTCCCCTGTGTGAGAGGCTCAGTACATTCAACACCAGTAAGAGAGTTGGGGTCAATCTAGTGGTTTCCCCACTCAGTCAACCTTAGTATCGTGACACAGCCATGTCAAGTACTCCCACCTTTCCCTGTATAGCAGGTGATGTGTTATACCTCCCGTGTGTGGAGCGTCATCCTCTCGGTCTGTCACTCTCTAGTGGGGGGACTAGACGGGTCTCCAGTCGGAGGTTATCCAATCTCCTGGTATCCGTTTTAACGTCACACACCTCGCTAGTGTTGTTTGTTCGCTTGCTCATTGGTTGCTGAACTCCGGGGACACTTTCAGGCCTACAACCCTTAGCTGACTCCGGCCGATGCCCCGCTACCGCTAGCCTTTTCCCCCGGTGGTCTTTGGTTTAAAGTAGGTTGGCTTTACTCACTTTGTTCTCCTATGGACATACGAGAACTGCTCTAATAGTGAACCACTCCGCCTTACATAGTAACCAGTGGCGAAATTAGCGGGTTTCGAGTCTCAGTACTGGAATGACATGTCCAGCATTAAAAACTGCTATTCCATGTATTTAACCAGCTATTCCATGTATTTAACCGGCACCTATGGCAATTATATTTAATTCTAAGTGTGCATGACTTTAGGTTAAGGTATATATATCCCCATTCACGCCGGATTATATCCGGCACTTAACTACTCTGTCATGTTGCATGATTTTAGGTTACAGGTATATATTATTTCCGTCGGTTTAACTCGGCGTTCATAACTTATTTGCCATGAATAATATATTTGTTTTGCTTCACCGAACCATCCGCAGGGACTAATCTGCTAATTGCATGACCTGTTATCTGCTCCGAGCATAAGGCCCTATCTCCGGTTTACTCCGGCGTGCCTTCAATTAGCATACTCATATACAGTTTATCCATACGGACGGTACGCTGCCAGGAGTCCGGTGCACCGCAGTGCTGCACCAACCCTGCGGCCATGTTGTCTGCCGCTCCCACTCTGGCTGCAGTCAGGTGGGAGACTTGATCGTTGGCACCCGGATGGATGCGGGAAGTGTGCTACGCTGTTTGAGCAGTTCCAGGACGAAAGGCGGTAACCTAAAAAGTTCTGACCTTTAGTTTACCTGGTTCCTTGACTTATTTGATAGTTTATAAGGTTTTTGTTATATCCCTTATATATATTTAAGTCCTTGGTGTGCAATTACTAATCCTTGCTATTTTCAGGCCAATCAAGCTTCTAACGCTTCATTGGCCACCCTTAGGAGTTGGGCTGGCTTTGGGAGGAATCCCGTCGGAGCCATATGTTCTGTCGGAGGCCATCTGTAACCTCCTCCCCGCGCCCAGTTTGCTGTGGCTGTCCCAGCAAAGTGGCAGCCTTGATCAACATATCCGGGAAGCCACGCAGCCCTCCCAGGATGTCATAGCAGCGAAGTGTCAGCAGTAAGTGGCGGCCATTAACTTGGACCTGAGCCATGAATGTGGAACCGACCAGGAGGTAGGTAGGGGAGGTAAGAGGCAGGGGAGGCGGACTCCTTTTAATTCCCCTTCATCCTCTGTATCTTCTTTTCAGGGTTTCCAGAAGTTCTTCCTACCTTGGGGATAGCTTGACATCGACCATCCCAAGATAAAAAAGTCACTGAAAGGTAAGGGATATAAGTCCTCTTCCTCCCGCAAGGCAACTCCCTTTCCCGGGGAAGCCACGGGCTTCTAGGCCCGGCGGCCTCCAAGTTATAGTGACACTCCCTCTGTAAAGGGGTCGAGAGCAAGGGCAGCTTAAACCAGCCCCTCGTCAACGTGCTTCCACTTTCAAGACTAAGTAAACATGCTGTTGGATACAATCAACAAGCAGATGGACGAGAGGTGGAAGACAGTATTGGAAAAAGCTGCAGAGCCAGGAGACCAAGATCTCCGGGCTCGTGAGCTCGTAGGTCAGCTCAAGTCCTTCACCATTCGGACGCCCGCCTCTTCCTCCTTCGATAAGGGGAACCCTTGGCGCTTGGCTCTTCATGCTCCCCAGCATGAGGGATACATTAACCATTGAGGCCTGGGACACGCAGACTTCAGGAGTTGGAGTTCTTCTCCAGATCTGCTTCCCCCTACCCAGGCTTTGCTAGATTGACAGAGGAAGCTTGGGTGAGAACAGACAAGGTCCCTAAGGAGACAGTCATCTTTCCTAGGGATCAGGCTCAATCAGCTCTGCTTTGCACCCCTTGGAGTGGGAAGCAGAAAACACAAAGTTGACCCCCTTCAGCGGAAATTTTACGATGTTTTCTTTGGGGGATAGGATCGCACTCCCTACATGTCGAAAGTGGCTCAGGCAACTCTTCAGGCATGCATGGAGGGTAAGTCGATGCCGCAGCTCCGGGAGACCGATCCCACCTCTTTGGTCCTCCCCGTGACTCACTTCTGGAACAAGTTCCGTCCACCTGTAACCCAGGGCAAGCTGAACCCAGACTGTGCGCTCCACTCTCTTCAGTGAGCAGCTTCCCAAAATTCGGAGGCCCTCCTGAAGCCGGGAGTTCGATGCTAGGTGTCGGCTGAGCCGTGCAATGAACTCCTTGTGCATGGCAGAGGCGACAGCTGTGCTGTATTCAGATGAACCTTTTTCCAGGTCTTACCTAAATCTCTGCTGGCGGGATTCCAAGCAGACCTGTTTGACTTTACAGTGGCAAGAACAAACTGTCGCAGAAACATATTTTTATGGGCGCCACTATTAGCACGCCTAATAAACTGATGAAAAGCTCGATTTGGGGGCTAATTTATTCACGAGGACGAGGTGAACAATGTCCTGAAAGCAACCAGGGCCAACCAGAGCCTCGCTCCCGGTGGGTATTCCGCCAAACGTAAAATCTCAGAGTCCTCCGGTTCCCATGGCAGGTGGGGAAAAGGTATAAGCAGTTTAGGAGGCCACAAACCCCAACCGTAGTTCAGGCTGTATCAGTCTCACCGGTCGGTCAGCCTTCACCTCAAAGGCCCAACCCCAACAGTTTGTGCCTAGTGCAGCCGGCAATAGCATTCCCTGCCTCCCCACCTTGTGACGTCTCCGGCGCACAACCCATCCTGAAAGCCATGGTTCCTTTCGTGGCTTCAATAAAAATGCAAGGAAGCAGAGCAAGGGCTGCCTTCAGAGGCAAGGCTGCTTGTGGTCCTCTCCGGGAAGAGGCGGCCGGGCAGAGGAAGTAAACCTTCCTTCCCAATGAGAAGATTCAGGTAGGCGGGAGGCTTTACCTGTTTCGAATCAGTGGACTTCAGCCCGTGGCCCACAGTAAAGTCTCCAAGGGACTGGGATGGAGTTGGGTCAAGGACCCCACCACCTCAGGTCAGGTTCCACAACCCCTTCTGAAGCCCTGGGACTTCAAGGAACTACCCAAAAAACGGGCCATAAAGAAAGTGAGGGCACCTGAAATTCGAGGCAGACTGTTCAGCGTCCCAAAAAGGCTCTGCTTCAACAAAGAGTAATCTTGGATCTGTCTCGCCTCAACTCTTTACATACAATGCGACAAATTTCGCATGCTTACAATCTCTCAGGTACGGACTCCTACTTCTCGTGGAGCCGTCACCACGCCTATAGATCTTTCAGACGATACTATCACGTCGATTAAGTAGAAACTTCTCTCCTACCTAGGATTCAGGCTGGGAAGGCAAGCTTATGCATTCAGAGTCATGCCATTGGGCTCAAACATAGCGCCGAATATTCACCAAGCTGGCAGAGACAGTAGTACAGCAGTGATGGGTCCCGGGGATCATGCTAGCCGCATACCTAGAGGACTGGATAATCTGGGCATCCACCGTCGGGGAATGCCGGAGAGCTACAGCCATAGTGATCGAGTTTCTGGAGTCCCTAGGCTTGTAGATAAACAGGGAGAAATCCCGTGCTAACCCGAGGCTCGGTTTCAGTGGCTAGGTATCCAGTGGGACCTAGACTCACACAGACTGTCTCTTCCGCCAGCCAAAAGGAGAGAGATAGCCAAGGCTACCAGGCAGTTCCTCAAGTGCAGGAAAGCTTCTCGCAGGACTCAGGAGAGGATCCTGGGTTCTCTTCAGTTCGCATCTGTCACAGATCTGCTGCGAAGGCAAAAATGAAAGACATAAACAGAGTGTGGCGGAGACGAGCCAATATCAAACTCAGGGACAAGGTGTCTCTGGTCCCTCCAGTTTTGAGAAAAGACTCGCCATGGTCAACAGTCAAGGGTCTGTCAAAATCGTGCCCTTCAATTTCCTCCTCCATCACTAGTAATTCACACAGACACTTCATTAAGCGGCTGGGGAGGATATTCTCAAGACAAAAGTACAAGGAACATGGTCACAAATGTTCTGCCAGTTCCATATCAACATCCTGGAAGCAATGGCAGTGTTTCTGACTCTGAAAAGGCTTCGCCTCCCAAACAGATCCATATCAGGCTGGTTTTGACAGTGCAGTGGTGGGTACACTGTATAAACAGGGGAGGCTCCAAGTCAGTCGTATCAATCCAAGTGTTGATAGCCATCTTCTCTCTGGCGGAAAAGCACAGTGGCACCTATCAGCCACTCATCTTGCAGGGGTCTGAATGTCATTGCGGACTCTCTGTTCAGGTCAACTCCGCTGGAGTCGGAGGGTCTCTGGACAGAGCCTGCTCGTTTGGATTTGCCTTCAGGTTCCAGGTCTCCCAGGTAGACTTGTTTGCCACGGAGAACAACCACAAACTTCCTTGTTATGTGGCCCCAACCTGACCCTCAAGCTCCACGCCACAGATGCAATGACATTAGACTGGAACAAGTGGCAGAGGATTTACCTGTTCTCCGGTAAACCTGCTGCTGAAAGTGCTGCACAAACTCAGGTCTTTCAAGGGGCAGGCTCTGAAGCTCCTAATTGGCCGAAGAGCAGCTGGTACCCTCTTCTGCTGGAGCTGAAATTCAAGTGTCATCTGTTACCCAGACCCAAACTGACACAAGTAGTACAAACGCTGACTGTGTCAGCTTCCCAAGAATTCTGAATGCCCTGGCTTTGTGGACTTTATGAAATTCGCCGCCAGAGATGGGCGGATATAGACCCAGTTAACACTGTTCTTGGAATCAGATAAAAGAGAATCTACTCTCAGGCAGTACGATTCAGCAGTTAAAAACTGGCTTTCCTTAAACATTCTGAAGCTCAGGTTATGACCGCATGAATTTGGCACCTCTTTCTTTAGGTCATTGTTTGAAAAACGTCTAGCTGCAGCTACAATACCACAGCTAAGTCAGCCTTGAAGAAAGTGTTTTGCATGGCTTTCAACATTGACCCTAACAGACTCATACTTTTCATCAATCCCAAAGGCATGTGCTCGTCTGAGACCAGCAACCCGTCCTCATACGGTTTCTGGTTTTTCTAACGATGTTTTGAAGCTAGCATCAAACTGATAATGATAACTGTTCATATTTGAGTCTGTTAAGGAAGACGTTGTTCCTAATTAGCTTAGCTTCAGGTGCCAGGATATCGGAACTGTCCGCTCTCTCTAGAGGTGTTAATCATGTAGATTTCCTCCCGTCAGGAGAAGTTCTTCTTTCCCAGACCAAAGTTTCAGCAAAGAATGAAGACCCTCAGGATATGTGGTCTCCCTTTGGAAGGTTGTTCCTCTTCCACAGGATCCATCCTTGTGCCCAGTCACTACACTGAGGGCTTACTTAAGGAGAACTTCTCAGGTTTTGTCTGGTCCTCTTTTATCAGGGAAAAGGTGGGACACTTTCCTTAAAAAGCTATCAGACAACAGATTTTATATTTCATTAAACAAGCTAACTCCAGATTCAGTACCGAAGGTACATGATATCCCGGGGCAGTGGCAACCTGCACAAACTATTTCTACAATATGAATTTTGATGACCTAAAAGTATACGGGTTGAAATCTCCATCAGTGTTTAAGCGCCACTATCTTAAATCACTGGAAGCTCTGGTTCTTTTACAGTGGCTGCAGGGGAGTATTATCCCTCCTCCTAGTTGTCTTTTCCCATTCCTCCCCGCCTGCCTGCCTCATTTGCTTTCCCTGCCATCTTTCTCCTGGCCACGCATGCTTCCTGGCCCTAGTTTATGGTATATATAATTGTACCTGTTTTATGTGTTAGATTTAAGTGGATTTGTAAATTTTTCTTTGTTAGTCTTAAGTTTGAGTACTGTTAATTGTCTATGTTTTATGGTTACCTTTAAGTTTTGATACTATCTGTTCAGAACCTTTGTTTTGTCCACAAAGATTCTTAGTCTTAAGTTTAATGTTTAATTATATTTCTACTGCTGAGATAATTAAATTAGGTTTAAGTAACGGTGCCTTTATTTATCTCTACCTTTTATTTGTCACTTATAATCTTCACCTTGCTTGGTATGATTCTCTGATAGCATTTCGCCGACACAGGTCCGCTCAGAAAAGGGATTTTGACAAAGGAAAAATCTATTTGAGGGAGGACCTGTGTACACCGGTGACCCTCCCAGGTTATTCAATTTCCTAGTAGGCATACCAAGCTGCTATGTGGGTGCAACTGGAATGAGGGTAGGTGGCGCCAGGTCGCCAGGTACAGGCCGGGTGAGTTGCCGCTTGAATGGCCTCTTCTCGTACTCAGGTTGTGACATTGACATTCTACAGAGTTAGGTCCTGTGGTAGTGGACAAATTCACTCACCCTACCTCTATACCCCACACCTGTTACATAATAGGTGATCACTCTGAGGGTAGTAACCCCAGCATTCTACTGGCTTTCCCTGGTATATTTAGCAATATTTATACCTAGAAATGTGTGGTCAAGGGACATTTCACCGTGACACAGGTCCTCCCTCAGAAATAGATTTTTCCTTTGTCAAAATCCCTTTTTTAGTGTTTTTTTTTTTGTGTTTAAACTATCAAAATAGGCAGTTCTAAGTGTTTTTAGATGGGTTTTAAGTATTCGTGTATTTTAGCTATTCGCTGGGGGCTGAGGTACACATCTTCCGCGAATACGGGGGGTTTACTTTATAAGGGAATCGGTTTGGGAAGTGGAAGGATTTGGGGAAGTGCCCCTTAAATTGGTGACACTTCAATGGAATGGCACCTTTTCAGTAAGGTGTAACTGTGGCTGAGTGTGTTGTGCAGAGGTCACACTAATGGAGCAGTCTTTGGTTAGCAAAACCTTATAGGAAGACATGCTATTGTTGGCACTCTGTATCTCAAGGTACAGGTGCAGGGTGTGCAGTTACACAGGACTCTTTATTGGTGGCACTAGGGTCCTGGTGTATTCCGAGGAACGACACTAACGTGCAGTACAACTAATTGTACTAAAGGAAATGGCACTCTGCTCAAAGCAAAGTGCAAGCAATAAGTAAGAGGACAAGAAAAGGTAAGATGCTTAAGGTCAATTACACATTGACAGTGCCCCAGATTAGTGGCACTGTGAAAGGGGAATCCCTCTGGTGGCACTCGAGGGTGACCAGGTTTTTAATTACTAGTGAGTGTTGCTTTCTTTTGTGCAGAGGGAGGAAGTCTTTGTGTGTGCACTTGATGTCTGGTTGATTGCTTACAGTATACGTAAGTTTTGGAAAATGACCCACTCATGTGGACAGTTTTAATTGCCCCTTGCCCCCACAACTATTCTGTGGGACAGAGGTGTTCCTTTATTTTGGTCCGTTCTTTTCTTTTAAGAAACAGTGTGAGTACTGCTCAGCTGCCTAAAGCGCTTAATATAAAATGAGTGAAAATGGTTACAAGTACTGTGACACGAGTGCGTATCCAGATTACCATACTACGTGTGAATGAGTAAAGGGGAAAGCAAAATTATAATATGCAAGATACACTGATGAAATGTGCTAACCCAAAGATTGAATTTTGTTTCTGTATAAATTGATTTATCTCTCTTGGCTTTGTAAGTAATAGGTTCCCTTTTGTTTTTTTCAATAATATCCCACCCACATGATTATCAAACCATGCTCTGATTATTTTGGTAGAACAGCATACTTGTAAAATATCAAAGTTTCTCTCTCTCCCCTACTGAGAGCATATATCTGTTAAAAATTATGTTATGCCTAACTAACTGGCTAAATTCGCTTTATGGAATTTGTATGAAAGGTATTTGCCTAATTCCTGTTATTTTAATTACTTCTTAAAAGATTTCTAAGTTATTATACGAAGACGTTACGTTAGGTGTGCATGTAGCATAGGGCTTCACTTGTCAGCGAATGGTATGATTGTAAGCGATGTGGAATGACAGTTCAAGGTCACAGTTGCTAGTGAAAAATGTAAACAAAGCCATGTGCATTTGTTTACTACTAATGTGAGTTCAAGATGGCAGTTAGTGAAGGTCGCCCAGGTACCCAACAAAATGGCAGACGAATCACTTGACCTCGCACAGCTGATTGCTCCTAATGAAGTTGCCTTGGCGCGCTAGTGACATCACTCGGAAGAATACACACAACGAGCACTACTTTGTTACTTGTACAACACATGAAGGAAGGAGTACTGTACTTAATTTCTCAGATGAAACAGTTTATGCCTATGCAAAATGCAACTTATGAACTTAAAACACCTACAATGTGGTTACGTTAATAATAAATAGACTGGGCAACAAAGTCTGATATGATTTGCGATCACAAGAAATTTAGTCGATTAGGGTCTATCGTCAGCCCTGCTCACTTGTGGGCCCAGCTTAGGGTTGCCAACTGGTCCTATGGACTTAAAAGTTTGTCCCCCTATCCTATTTGAGAGAAGCTGGGTACACTTGCTCTCCTTTATTATGCACTAAGCTAACTAGTTCGAAATTTAATATTCATGCATTACTCCTTGGCTGACAAGGTGGCAAAATTATAAGTATCTGACTCGATAACTCGGCACTATGACTCAGAGATCATCTGTGGATGATCTGTAACCTTCTTGCTTTGGAGATTTGTTGCAGGAAGTAAAATGATTTAATTTTCAATTCCAGTTATTTCAGTTAATTCCAAGTTTGTTATATCTCTGTGGGGTAGCTAGCAAAACTAATATGCTAATTTCAGAGATCCTGACAAGCTCTCGCCACTTGTATGCGGGTGCACCGTGGACCTAAGTAACATGCCAAATAAGGCTGGAAAAGTCTGTGCATTACATAAAACAACAAAAAAGAAGGTTGCCAGTTTAAAATTAATCAGTACAGGAATATAAAATTTATTGAACATAATGAAGTAAATTATAAAAAATTTCTGAAACAGTTCTAAACAATAAATACTGTAAATGAAAATCCCAGATAGAGTTAAAAACCACTCAAAATACTGATTCTGGGTTTACTGAATACATTTAGGATACAAATCTTCACACAACAACCACTCAAAATACTGATTTTGGGTTTACTGAATATATTTAAGATACAAATCTTCACACAACGGATCTGAGTCCCTTCGGAGGACTTCTTGCAACAGCTGATTTTCAATGAACATTGCACGTTGAGTAATCTACCCTGATAAGGCAGAAATTCTTCCAAGCAAGAGAGTTGACAGGCTGCTAGGCAAACACGACAACATGTTCTGGAAATAGGTTATCCAGATAACTCATATATAAAGATCTCTCATTAGCAATAATTTATTCCCCAATGGAGGAAGTTTACTCTGTGTTAATAAGCAAGAATTTTAACACCATGGAGGGGTAATTAAGCTATAGCACTCAGCAATGGTTAATTCATGAGGGAAATCGACATGCTAAGCTTTTTTGCCAGGGATGTATGAGGAGAGATGGAAATTTTGAAGCAAGGAAAGGAGATCTTCAGTAAAAGAAACAGACACTGGTACTGTAATTAATTACTAATATTCAGGCTTACTGGCTGTCATTATATTGCAAGGCACTATTGCAATACAGTGGATCCAATTTTCTTTTATCTAAGAACTAAGGGCACTTGTGCCTGGGTCACTTCTGACCCTTAGAGACCATGTGTACCAGATATGAAAGGAGACAAAGGGCGCGCCAGGGACAGGGCACATGAGCGCGGTGTTGCTCGCAGGCAGACTAAGCAAGGACTGAGAACGAACTTCATTGGCAGACACTGGGGTCCGTCCCATTCAGATTGGTATGGGCAGAGATACCCTGGGGCCTAGAAAGTAAATTAATTATCAGCAGAGAGGTGTTCACAGGAATACAAGTCTTATGGTAAAAATATCTAAAAGGAAGTCAAGCTTGCAGATTCCCTCCCTTGACTCACCGACACCTGCTTCCTGTCTAATCCTGCTTCACAAAACATCTCCACTTCTTTTCTGTAACTAAGGTGGAGGTTCCTTCCTCCCCCCTGGTAGGACTGTCCTATCTAAAAGAATTTTAGGCCCTATATTAACAGTCTTTAGAGGCAAGAACAGTGTACATTTATACAGGCAGTCCCCGGTTTTACAGCAGGGGTTCCGCTCGGCGGCGGTTGGGCTGGAAATCACCAAACTGAAGCATCATAATTATAATGGGAACAAATAGTACTTACAGCAGTGTAACGGCGCCGTATATGCTGTAAGTCCGGGTAACGGCGCTGAAAAAATTTAACGGAATCAGGAGGCGTTTGTTAGTCCAGAACAACCCAAAACCTGACGTAACCTGGGGACTGCCTGTTATAGTATTTTTAAAGGAGTTCCTTATTTATTTTTATTAAGCAATTTTACATTTCTTAGGTTTAAAATACAGTAAGTATTTCATACAAGGTCATATTAATCATTTATGAAATTCAGTTATTTCTGAATAGTTAAAAGATTTTGTATATTGAAGAACACTTCCAACATGGTGTTTTGTTCCACGGTGTTGTAAGAAACACTGTGATATCCTAATTTACTGGATTATTAATGTAAAGAATTTTACATGCAAGTTTTTTCTAACAGAAAAATTTTATTTTAAGGGAAATTAAAAGTGCAGTACCTTGTAATTTATTTTTTTATTCAAGTATTGTTTTATTTCTAGAATTTACCTGATGTTCTTGGCTAATTTTACTACTAAAGTAGTTAATGTTAGCTGAAATATATTTTTAACAGTATTAAATAACTTATATACCGTTTACTTTTAGGGTTAAGTTTTGATATGGACATTTTTTTTTATTAAAGTGTATGCTTTTCTTACAGTTTAAAACATACAACCCATCTTTTACGAAGCTGGAGATTTGGTTTCGTTTCATCTTCCTCCTCCTTACATTTTCAGTAGCAGTAAGTATTGACTTTGGTTATTGTAACTGATATTATAACTAACTGTTTAGAATTGGTTTTAGATTTGCATTTGCAACTAATACTTTGCATTTTCCATTGTAAAGGGTTCTTTTACGTTTCTTCCCAGTGCTGGTTGGCGCACAGTTTACGGAAGTACGCCATATATGATTGGTCAATTGAACAGAAATGGATGTCTGTTTTACTCCCTCTCCTGTTGTTGTATGATGGTAAGTTTTGTAAAAATTTGCTACTGACTGATAACTTTTGTTAGGTTAATTTGTTCCTGAACAGGTACAAACCTTCCTTCTTTACATAGGGATTTAGGTCGTGAATGTGAACTGGAATGGCTGTTTAAACTTAATTGACAAGGAAGTTAATTATTGACAGGTAGGGGGAAGCCCCGCCCACCTGTCGGTCTGTACTCCACTTTTCCTGTCATCTGCTGTCGTGGTTAGATGTCTAGCCGACTCTCTGTCCCTACTTTTGCCATTTTGCTTTTCCAAATAAAAACTAGTTGAGTACTTTTCCTTGTCTTTGCATGTTATTTGTTTGTGTTTGTCATTTGTTAATGAGCCAAACCATTAATCTGATAAGCCTTCCACCTCCCTTCCAAGGAAACTTCAGGTATTTCGGTGTCATCCTGGTAAGGACAGACCTTGTAAAAGGTCTCTATACTTTGTATACCTCATGGAAAAAGCATTTCTGCTACCGGAATAGGCCTTATTTGGAGTGGCATGAGTGCCTATCCAAACAATGGGTGAATTTTGCCATGAAGAAGAAAAGAGAGAAAAAGATCTCCCGGTGTCATCGGATTCAGTACTCTGCCAGTTACGCTGAAAGTGGTTTTGGGTACTTTTCTTTCTTCAGCTAGCCTTCCATCAGTTGGTACTCTCCCCTTTCCTGATTTCCCACCAATAAGTCAGGTGGAGAGCCTCTGGAGAGAAGTTGGGGAGCCATTCATTCTGGCATTTCTGTGGTGGCAAAACAATCAGTCCTACCACAATTCCCACACACACCTAGAGCTCCTTGTGATTCACATTTTCTTACCATTTGTTGTAACCTTCTTGAAAACATCTGACTTGCTTCACCTCTGTACATTTGCTTCACAATTTCCTACCTGAACACATGCAAAACAGGCTCCTAATGTTCACTTACAATGAGGAGGCTGGGTGTGGAATCTGGGTGAGAGCACTCAAAGTCAGGGGGATTGCCTTGACTTTAGCATTCCATAAAAATCTGTCATTTCAATGAGTATTGTATGCAGCTGGTCACTCCAGACCACTTTTATCTCTTTTTACTTGTGGGATGTTGCCCACAAGTCCTTGGACACATTTTTCCTTGGGTCCTGTGGTGGCTGCTCAACAAGTTGTGTAGCTAGGCCAGCTCCCCTAGTGGGACAGGTTGCAAGTCGTCTAAGGTATCAGTCAGCAAGAGAGTTGTGTGAGTGACTGGTTTGGTTCTCCCTCTTTTCTCCTTTCCCTGTTGTAGGGCAGAGGGTCAGGGTGCCAGGCCATGTGCTAGGTGGATGATGTGGATTGCAGATAAACTATATGACTTAGTACTAGTCCTGTTTTCATGTTTTTCGAATCAAATGGATGCAGGTCCTCTTTCTCTCTTGGCAAAGGGAGAGGAGGACAGACAATAAAGAAAACTCGTTGATCTTACTGGCTTGTTTTATTGTCCCTGACAGTTCAGTTTGGGTCCTGTCTGCCTTAACAAGTTCAGTGTGTTCAATCCCATTACTTAATTGCCCAGAAGTCTTAGCTTCTGTGACATCCCACATGTGCAGCATGCTAGGATTGTGGGGTCATCCTTTCTTTGCTCCAACAGACCAGGTTGGCAAACCTCTATCATTTGCCCTGAGAATACCTAAGATTTCACTCTTATTGGATAAGTATCCTATGCAAAGAACAAGGTTTATATTTTTGCAGGAACAAATAGAAACTTTAAAAGAAAAATATCTATTATTTGGATTGAATCTTACCTACTGTTAAAGTTAGCTTATATCTTCATGCCATTAGGTGCGATTGGCATACAAAAAAGGATTTTGACAAAGGGAAAAATCTATTTCTGGGGAGAGACCTGTGTCACCCGGTGAAATAACCATTCAGCACTTATTTCTAGGTAATCTATTGCTAAATATACCAGAGAAAAGCTTAAATGCCAAGCTGAGCATACCCCTCAGTGCGAGCCTCCATGAAATGGAGTCATGTATGAGAAAGGGTGAGATTGTCACAATCACAGGCTCCAGCCCTGTAAACATTCCTAATGTCAAAGTCCCACCGAGTGAGGTGCTGATACAAACCCCCGCACTCACTCCGCAGACTGTAAACAACCAGCCCACCTACATTCCATGTTAGCACCTACCATCCTGGAATGGTATTTTATAAGGGGGAAAAAGAATCAGAGGTGGATGACACAGGGTCTCTCCCAGAAATAGATTTTTCCCTTGTCAAAATCCTTTTTCTGAGTTCAGCCCCTGTGTCACCCGGTGAAATTCTATTTTAAGCACGAATTTTTAGGGTATAAAATATTATTAAATATACCAGAAAAAAGCTTTCAGAATGCTGAGTTACTACTCTGTGATCGAGCATCTTCAATGAAGACGCTGGTATAACCAAGGGTGAGTGAAGGTATCACAACCACAGAGCCACACCCGATAGACATCCCCATGTCAAGATCCCTGGAAGAGCGAGGGGCCGCACCAGCGCCATGCTCACCAGTTCGCCACGCCGCGACTCAGCCATCTGAACTCATTCCATTTCTAGCACTTGATTGTGACGCTTGCTTTTTTTGTTTTGCATCGTGTTTGGCTTATTTTCATCTGCAACATACGTCGAGCAGCTTTACTGTTTCCAAGTTAAGTACCATCTTATTGTGGGGTTGTTTTATGATCAGTTGGCTGTCTTAGCTCGTATTTATTATTATACGTGGTTTTTGTTATGACGCCACGGGCGCCCAGCCAGCCATGTTGTCCGCGGTTTACCCGTCCAGCTTGTTCTGTTTGGGTTTTTCCTAGTCGGCTCATGTCTTATCCTTCCCAGTTTCATCCTGGTGGTTTTTCCTAAGCTGGGTTGTTTCGCTTCATCTAACAATGTTTTTGATCCTGCACTCTCAGGGTTCCCGCATCAGGTTCCTGTTATATTCCCGCCAGGGCGCCTCCCAGGATGTTTCTCTTGAAAGCTTAGCTATATATAATTTGTTTTATTATTATTTTGCTAGTGCTCGACATCATGCTGTTAACTCTTGCATTGTCTAGTTCGTAGGGACGCCAGGCTCATCCTGTCTCCTCCTCGTTAGCTATGCGCTGGATACAAGCATATAATTATTTTATTTTATTTTATTTTATATTTTTGCACACATATGGTGATTTATTTTGTTATCTTTGTTTTTGTAGCCTAGTGTATGTTAGGTTTTTATTACACCTTTGACCTCCTGCTCACCTGAGTTAGGTTAGGCGAGAGGAGAGGGTCAGCAGGTTGAGGAGTTTCTGTCGTCGGCTTCCTGTCCGTTGCTTTGGGTGCTGGAGTGAGACCCTACTTTCTTCCCCTCTTCTTTACGGAGGGTCAAGTTTTTTCGTGTGTGTGTCTCCTCCATGCTTTTAGCACTCCCTTGCCTCGCTCTGGCTGGTTCGACTGAAATTTCTCTCCTGTTGTTCCCTTTCCCTTTCCTTCCCCCCTTTATTTTTGTAGTGTCATAGGCCACGTCATGTGTAGGGTAAGAGTATAGAGGTTTGGTCATTTTTTCCTCCCTTGCCTTCGGTGTATTGCGATTTTGGGTATCATGCAGTTGAGCCGGGGTGAGCTCCCAGTCTCCTGTTTCCTTGCTCTGGCCTACTCCCTCTGTCCCACCCATCCTCTACCCTGTTTTGAGTCCAGCTTCTCGTCATCTTCTTCGTGCATGGTGATGTCGGTGTCCGACTTCCACTGAAGCCAGGATCTTTCCTGGTCGAGGGATTCGCCCTCCCAGGGCTGGTTCCAGGTGACACGTTGTTGCTCTATAAGCCGTAGCCCGCCTCCTAGGATCGAGCAGGCTTTCGAACTCTCAGGGTTTTTCTTCTCAGCCTTGTTCCATGTTCGCCCGGCGCCGAGATACTTAGTTGGGGTTGACTGGCACTTTGGCATCTGCCCCGGTGGATTGTGGTGTTTGGTAGCCTCACCCTTCTTTGTGTTCTCTACTGTAGGGGTTTGAGATTCCGAGAGGGTGGTACCGACTCTGGGAATGTGATTTATATATTTTTTGTTAACCAATTACGCTACTATCTTATATATGTTTATATATATTTTTTCCTCGAAGTGGCTCACCCCGCCAGTGGGATATGTGTGTGTTTATTTACTTGGAGGGCTTACCACTCGCCGGATATGCATTGTTTTATTTTTCCATGCTCACCCCCATTGGCCGGATATGTATTTATTATTTCATGATGGTGATAGAAGTCCGTGATTTTACCCTTCTTTGTCTCCATTGCCCTACTCCCGGCATCCCTTTATGTGAAGGTCCTGTTGATTTGCTCCTCGTTCACCGGAATATCTCCGGGCAGTCGGGGGGTTTTTCCCTGCTTTACCTTTAATTTTTTAAGTTACTTAGTAGGTCTTGGCTCGACGAGGTTTTTTTTCATTCAGCCGAGTACTCCGTGGTTAAATGAAATACCCTTTGCCTGCTTAGTTTAAGTTCCTTAGGAAGGTAAGCTCATTTACCGTTTCCACTTACAGACTGTCTCGCTGTGAGGAGTGCCCGGTGCACCGCCACTCTCCAACAACCCTATGACATGTGGCATGTCGGACCCAGGCTGGCTGTGCAAGCGCCCGACGATCTGATTGTCTGGCACCCGGAGGGCTGCGAAAAGTGCTTGCTCTTGCAGGTGCACTCCAGGACGAGTCGGTAAGCTGTCGGCTTTCCTTCCGCATGTTAGTTTCTGCTTTACCATTTTGCTATATATTGTGTTTTTATGTTATTTAAGGTGTTTTTTCTTAGCCTCCCTTTGATTCCCTGTGCTCTTTTCAGGCCATTTGAGTCCTCCAAGGAGTCCCTGAGTCCTCCGCGCTTGGGGTGGCTGGGTTTGGGAGAAACGTCCATCGGGAAGCCATATGTCCTCGACTTGAGAAGTGGAGAGATCTTCACCCTGAGCCCAGATTGCTGGGTCCGACAGCTGAAGTGGGCCAAAACCTATCATCGAACAGATCCGGTTGTGACCCAGCCACTCCTAGATGAGACACTCTACGCTGGGGTTTCAGAGGACGCCGCCACCTGACCTGGATTTAGAGCCCATGAACACAGAGCAGGACCAGGTAGGTGGTGAGGTAAGTGAGGCAGCGGGGCGCGGGCGCGCCTCTTTGATTCCCCTTCATCATCACCTTCATTTCAGGGCTTTAAGTCTTCTATCTTGAGGGACAGTGCTCCATCTACTGTCCCTGTTGAAGACTTCGTGGAAGGCGAAGGGCTTTAAAGGCGACAGGGCTTTAAGTCGCTGTCTTTCCCGCAAGGCATCCCCTTTCCCCGTTGAAGACAAAGGTTTCAGCACTCTGGCCTCCTCCGGGAGCAAATCTGGAACTCGCAAGGAGCAAGTAAGAGGCGGCCAGACCAGCCCTCCGCCAGCCTCCCTTGGACCCTGAGGCATTTGCGGGATGTTACTGGCTGTGCCCCCGCTGAGGTTGATTCCAAGCTTAAGCTTGCTGATAGGTTGCAGAGTCAGGAGAATCTGATTGTCGATGGCGCGGCTTTCGGCGGTGTGCCGACCTAGCTATCAGATCCCTGATACTGCCTCCTCCCTCCTTTTGATGTTGGAAACCCGTAGCTTCTTGCTCTCCGTGCCATTCGCCACCACGATACCCTAACTATCGAGGGTTTGGGTACCAGGATGTCTGGAGGGAGTTGGAGTTCTTCCCCGACCTCTTGCCCCTACCCAGGCTTCAAGTTAGGGGCTGACGGAGGAGGCCTTCACCTGCACGATCAGACAAGGTCCCAAAGGAGACAGTGATCTTCCCTAGGACCAGGCTCCACCTGGCTCTGCCGCACCTTCCACGGAGTGGCAAGCCGGAGAATACAAAACTCACTCCGCTCAAGGCAACTATGGCCGATGTTTTCCTGGGAGATAGGTTGCCCACTCTGCCTGAATAAAGTTGCTTTGGCGACGGCTCAGGCTGCTTCAAGGCAAAACCCTTGCCTCAGCTCAGGAGACGGACTCACATCCCTGGTATTCCGGGAGGCAGGAGTTCTGGAGATCGCCCCATCCACTTTTACAGTGGGTAAATTATCCTTTCTGTGCGCCCCTCTCGCAGTTCAGCGAGCAACTTCCCAAATCCTCCGAAGCTCTCCTGAAGGCGGAGTTCGAGGCAAGGACAAGACTGAGCCGGCCTTTGAATTCCTTGTGCCTGCCAGAGGCGGCCTGCCTCCTGCAGATGAACAGCTCTTCCAGGCCTGGCCAAATCCCTGTTAGCAGGGTTTCAGTCAGATCTGCATGACTTCATGGTGGCAAATTGGAGTGCAAAAGTTCATTTTGCTGATGCCACCATACGTCATGAGCCTAATAAGCTCATGAAGAGCTCTGTCTGGGGATTAATCTTTCCCAGAGGATGACGTCTCAAGTGTCCTGGAAAGAGCTACTAGAGCCAATCGAGTCACGCTCTTGGGGTATCTCCGCCAAGCGGAAAACCCCCGAATTGGCAGTTCCAGACCAAGTCGTGGGAAACGTTTCAGGAACCATAAGAGGCCTCATCCATCAGACGGTTATTCAAGCTGTCTCCGTCTCGCGGTGGGCCCCAGCCCTCCACCTCCAAGTTCATCCCCAACAATACGTGCTGGTCCAACTGCCCAATCCCTTTGCTGCACCCTCGTACGCTTGCCTCACCGGCGTACAACCCTACCTCATGAGGCCGTGGGTTCTTTCACGCCTTAATAGAAGCGCAAGGGGGAAGAGGGGTGGCCCATACAGAGGCAGAGCTGGATCCACCCTCTCGGGAAAATCAGGCCATGTAGAGTGAAGCAAACCTCTTCCCTCCCACTGAGACCAGTCAGGTAGGTGGTCGCCTTTACTGGTTCAAAGACCAGTGGACCTTCAGCCCTGGGCACACAGTATTGTGTCCAAAGGTCTGGGTTGAGCTGGATCAAGGATCCCCTCCCTTGACCAGGTTTTACTAACCTCCAAAACCCTACAGGATTTTTGTGACGGAGCTTCAACAAGAGAGCACAAAGAAAGTATGGCACCCCAAATTTCAAGGCAGGTTGTTCACTGTTCCAAAAGAAAGATTCCGTCAACAAAGAGTGATTCTAGATCTGCCATTGCCTAAATCGCTACATAAGATGCGATAAGTTTCGCATGCTTACGTGTAGCTCAGGTACGGACTCTACTCGCATGGAGCCATCACCACCTCTATCGATCTTTCAGACGCTACTATCACGCCCCGGTTGCGGAACTTCTCCTTCCTGGGTTTCAACCGGGAAACAAGCCTACGCCTCAGAGTCATGCCTTCGACTCAATGTAGCCCCCAGAATTTTATTTAAACTGGTGGAAACAGTCGCTCAGCAGCTACGGTCCCGGGAATTTCTCCTGGTGGCTTACCTGAACGATTGGATAATCTGGGCTCCGACAGTTCAGGAGTGCCGAAGGCTACGACCATAGTGATCAAGTTCCTGAGTCGCGGCTTTCAGTTGAACAGGAGAAGTCCCGCCTGACTGAATCCCGTTCCAGTGGCTACCTTCCAATGGACGGACTCGACAGGCTGTCCCTCCCGCCGTCCAAGCGAAGGAGATTGCCGCACTACCAGGAAATTTTTTGAAGGACAAAGCAGCATCCCGCCGGTCTCAAGAGAGAATTTCGCTCCTCAGTTCGCCTCAGTGACGGACCTGCTCTGAAAGCGAAACTAAAAGATATAAACAGAGTGTATGGAGACGAGCCAATGTCAGGCTCAGAGACAGGGTCTCTCTAATCCCGCTGAATCTTGAAGACGCGTTCGCCATGGCCCACAGCCAGTGGCCCGTCGGGTCGGTTCCACCTCCAATTTCTCCGCGCTGGTAATCCACACGACGCCCATTAAGCGGTTGGGGAGGGCATCACCAAAGCAAAAAGTTCAAGGAACGTGTCTACAATGTTCCAACAGTTTCATATAAACACTGAAGCTAAGGGCAGTGTTCTAACGCCAAGAAGCTACCACGCCAGATTCACATCAGGCTTGTGTTGACAGCGCCGCAGTGGTTCATTGCATCAACAGGGGCAGCTCCAAATCAGGTCACAGAAACCAGGTGATGGTAGCTATCTTCTCCTGGCAACAAGCATGGCTGGTATCTGTCAGCCACCCACCTTGGCGGGGTGCGAACGTGGTGGCGACTCCCCGTTCAGGACTACCTCCGCTGGAGACGGAGGGTCTCTGGACGGACTTTCCACTGATTCGCCGGTTCCGGGGCCTCAGGTGGATCTGTTCGCCACGGAGAGCAATCACAACTTCCCTGTTACGTGGCTCCCAACCTGACCCCAGGCTTTCGCCACGGATGCGATGTCCATAGATTGGAACTGTTGGGAAAGGATCTACCTGTTTCTCCAATAAACATGTTGTTGAAAGTTCTGCACAAACTCAGGTCATTCAATGGCCAACTAGCTCTGGTAGCTCCCTTTATTGGCAAAGAGCAACTGGTTCTCTGCCCAGGAACTCAAGTTGGGTGTCATCAGATACCCAAACCCAGACTGGACCCAAGTAGTACAAACAAAGACTGTGTCAGCTTCCTTAAGGATTCAGAATGCCCTGGTTTTATGGACTTATAAAGTTTGCTGCAAAGAAGGGAGCAAACATTGACCTGGCCAACACTCTGTTTCTGAATCTGATAAGAGAGATTCTACTCTCAGACAGTATGACTCAGCAGTAAAAAAATTGGCATCCTTTTTAAAGGGCATCTGAGCTCAAACTATGACACCAACCTAGCGGGTTACTCTCTTTTAGTCATTGTTTGAAAAAGGCCTGCCCCGCCACACTACTACAGCTAAATCAGCCCTAAAAAGGTATTTTGCACGGTTTCCAAATCGACCTTACAGATTCATACTTCTCCTCCATCCCTAGGAGCATGCCCGCTTGAGACCTGTAACACCCACATTCCGTTACTTCCGTTCTCAACGATGTTTTGAATTAGCCACTGAATTGATAATTCTCTATGCTCATATCTGGGATCCGTTAAGGAAAACCTTGTTTCTGATTAGCTTGGCTTCAGGTGCCAGAATTTCAGAGCTATCGGCCCTCACTAGAGGTGATGATCATGTTGATTTCTTCCGTCCGAGAAGTCCTCCTTTCCCCTGATCATAATGCCCTAGCAAAGAATGAAGACCCTCAGACAGGTGGTCCCCTGAAGGTGGTGCCCTTCCTCAGACCAGTCCTTATGTCCAGTAAGTATACCTAAAGTCTTACCTACAAAGAACTCCACAGTTTAAGTCGGGTCCTTTTATCAGGGAGAAAGGTGGTACTCTCTCTCGTTAAACGCTTATAAGACAACAAATTCTGTATTTTATTAAACAAGCTAACCCGATTCAGTCCCAAAGGTTCATGATATCCGAGCAGTAGCTACCTACTCAATTATTTTTTATAATATGGATTTTACTGAACTTTACCAAGTATACAGGATGGAAATCACCTTAGTGTTTAAACGCCTACTATTTAAAATCACTTAAGCCTGAAATTTTCTTATGGGCTGTGGGAGTGTCATCTCCACCTTAATTATCCTTATCCCTTTCCTTTCCCCACCTGCCTGCCTCATTTATTTCACTGCCTGGCTTTCTGGATCAATCATGCTCACTGCCTTGCTCTCATAATCGATACTGGTATTACCTGGCTATTGTTTGTCTTGTGATTGATTTGATATGTTGTGGATTTAGATTAAGTCAGAGGTACTGAAGCTTTTATTTATTTTGCTTCATGTGCCTCATTTCTGTCTTTATATATATATCTCATTGTTCTTAGGTTTAAGCTTATAATTACTGGTTTTTTGGATTGTAGGGGCCTTTATTCTACCCCTAATTGTACTGTATTTTGGTAATTCTACTTGTCTTAGGTTAAGTTTACATTTTCATTGTACTTATGGATGTTGGGTGTTATTCCACCAGTGTTTACCTATAGTTAAGTCCAATTTTCATTGTTGAGATATATTAATTAAATCTATTTCTCCATAGCATGTGTTTCCTTCTGATCACCTTTTATATTTGGTTGTAGCTTTGCAGTTCTGGCATGATTCTCTGACACTATTTCACCAAGATACGGGGCTGAATCAGAAAAGTGGTTTTGACAAAGGAAAATCTATTTGAGGGAGGCCTGTCACCCGGTGACCCTCCCTGGAGTATTTTCAGAAGCAGGTTGCCCCTACTGGCTCAGCTGGGCCTGGGGTGCTAGTCTGAATGAGTTCAGATGGCGCTGGAGTCGCCACATGGATGGCTGGTGAGCATGGGCGCTGGTACGCCCTCGCTTCTTCCCGGGATCTGACATGGGGATGTCTATCGAGTGTGGCTCTGTGGTTGTGATATCTTCACTCTCACCCTTTGGTTATACCCGACGCCTTCATTGAAGATGCTCGATCTGGGGTAGTAACTCCAGCATTCCTGAAAGCTTTTTTTCTGGTATATTTAGCAATATTTATACCTAGAAATTACGTAAGAATCAATTTTCACCGGTGACACGGCTCAGAAACAGATTTTTCCTTTGTCAAAAATCCCTTTTTCTGGGTTATCCGACCTGTGTCAGCCGGTGAAATAACAGAGAAACAAAATACCATCCTGAAACAACAAAAGAAACTTTATAGAGGAAAGAAATAAAACTATAATTCCACAAGAGTTTTAATTATCTAGCAAAAATATAGGTACTTAAATATATACATAGATTAAGGTGGGAAACTATGTCCCACAAGACAAAAGAACATAAAAGCGCATTTAAATATAAACATAGGAGACAATACAACACTATAACATGGTCAGAGACAGGCTGAAGTATGCCTGACCTGGAGGTGATCGAAAGGAATAAATGAGGCAGGTAGGGGGAGGAAAGTGACTGAGTACAAGAAAAGGAATTAAACAGAGGGAGGAACAATGTTTCCTGCCGCTACTGTGGTGAACTTCAGAGCTTCTAGAATTTCAAATAGTGGCGTTTGAAAACTAGGGAGACTTCCACTCCTGCATATTTTGTAAGATCCTCGAAATTCATATGATGGAAATAATTAGTGGAGGCCACCGCCTCTAATGTCATGTACTTGGAACTGAGTCTGGGCTTGCTTTGTTTAATAAAAATACAAGATCTGCTGTCTGATGGCTTTCATAGAAAGAGCCAGCTCCCCTCCCTTACACAAACAAACAGAGGCCCCGGTTATCTGTGAGGTCCTGTCTAAATAGGCCTTTAAAGTAAAAGACTGGGCATAAAGACAGGTCTTGTGGAGGGGGATGACTCTCTCCAGGAGACCACCTATCTCGAGGATCTTCATTCTTAGCTAGAAACTTAGGTGAGGGGCTAGCAACACTTCACCTTGATGGAAGAAATCAATATGATTGCCCTTTCTAGACAGGGCAGACAGCTGGAAATTCTACCACCTGAAGCTAAACTAATTAAAATAAGGTCTTCCTCAACAAATTTAGGAAAGAACAATTTTGATTATCCGCTTCTGAAGCTAATTTAAGAACATCATTTAAGAACCAGGAAACTGTATGGGGGGTTATTGGTCTTAAATTCGAGCACAGGCTTTAGGATTGACTTCAAAAATAAGAACTGCTAATTTTAAACCCGTAAAAAACATCTTTTCTAAAGCTGATTTGGCTGTAGTAATAGTACTTGAGGCAAGATCTTCTCAACAATGACCAAAAATGAAATTGGGCTAAATTTGTGGTCATTACAGTAGCTGTTTCCAGATTCTTTTGGAAGAGTGCTAATTTCTAACTGCTGAGTCATATTGTCTGAGAGTGATTCCTTTTGTCTGATTTCTAGAAACAAAGTGTTAATAGACTCAATATTAGCATCTTTCTGAGCTGCAAACTTCATGAAATCCACAAAGCTAGGCATTCTCCTGAATTTGAGGAAGCTGACACAGTCTGAGTTTGTGTACTATTTATGTCAGTTTTGGGTTGGGAATTTGCAAGCACCAAGCTTCAGCTCTAGAAGAAGTGGAAACCAGTTGTTTCTTGCCAGTTGGGAGCTACTTAGGGCTATCTGACCTTTGAATGTCCTGAGCTTGTGAAGGACTTTTCAGTAACAGGTTTACTGGAGTGAAACAGATAGATCTTTTTGCCACTTGTTCCAATCTATTGACATTGCATCTGTGGAGTGAGCTAGAGGGTCCAGGTTGGGAGCCACATGACAAGGTAGTTTGTGGTTGCATCTCTGCAAAGAGATCTACTGAGACCCGGAACTTGACTGCAACCATCTGAATGAAGTTTTGTCCATGGACTGCTCCTACTCCAGCGGAGTTGTCCTGGGATAGGAATTCATAATGACATTCCGGACTCCCTGCAAGATGGGTAGCAGACAGATGCCACCGTGTTTGTTTGCTAGAGAATGTTGTTATCATAACCTGGTTGGATCCGACTCAACTTGAACCTCCTCTGTTTATACAATGTGTCACTACTGCGCTGTCCAAGACCAGTCTTATATGAATCAGATTGTTTGGATGCAGCTTCTTCAGGGTTAGAAAGATCATAGCTTCCAGGACATTGATATGGAACTGGCGAACATGGTGGACCAAGTTCCCTGTACTTTTTGTGTGAGAGTATCCTCCCCATCCGCTTAGGAAGTGTCGTGAATTACTAATGCCGGAGGGGGAAATTGGAAGTGAGGTACTGAATTTGATAAGCTCTTGACTGTTGTCCAAGGCCGAGTCTCTTTTTCAGAATTGGCGAATCAGGGACACCTTGTCTCTGAACCTGACATTGGCTCGCCCGCCATACCGCTTATATCCTTCAGTTTGGATTTCAGAAGTAGATCCGCTACTGAAGCAAACTGAAGAGAACCTAAGACTCTTTCTTGGGTACGGCAGGAAGCTTGTTCTTGAGGAACTGCCTGGTTGCCTGGCTATTTCTCCGCTTGGTCGCGGAAGATAGTTTGTGGAATACAGGTCCACTGATCCCTAACCATTGAAAGTGACTTTCTGGTACTAGGCGGATTTCTCCTCGTTTATTTGAAAGCCTAGAGATTCCAGAAAGCCGATTACCATGGCTGTCGCTTCTCCGCATTCGCTACGCGGATGCCCAAACGATCCAATTGTCCAGGTATGCGGCCAGCATGATCCCCTGAGACCGTAGTTGCTGAACTACCAGATTCGCCAGTTTGGTGAAGATTCTGGGGCTATATTGAGACCGAATGGCATGACTCTGAATGAGTATGCTTGATTTCCCAGTCTGAAAACCCAGATAAGGAGAGAACCTCTCGCAATCGGGACGTGATAGTAAGCGCCTGAAAGATCTATAGAGGTGGTTACGGCCCACGGGCAGTAGGGTCCAACTCAAGTAGATTGTGCTATTCAAACTTGTCGCATTGAATGTAAGAATAGACGGGACAAGCTCTCGAATTACTCCCGCTGACTGGAACCTTTCTTTGGAACACTGAACAGTCTGCCTTGAAATTTCAAGTGTCTCGCTTTATTGCCTCTCTTGTGTAATAGATCTTTCACAAAGTCCTTCAGAGCCTTGATGGTGATTGATGGAACCTGACCTGGGGGAGGACCCTGCACCAACTCCCACCAGTCCTTTGAGACTATGCTCTGGGCCCAGGGACTGAAGTTCCACTGGTCCCGGAATGATACATGCAAACCTCCCGCCTACCTGAGATATCTCACTGGGCGGAGAAGGTCTGCCTCCTCTCCTCTGGAGGAGGAGCGAGGTGTTCCCCTACCTCTATAATATCCTCTGGCCCTAGTTCCCCTTGCATTCTGTATTGATCGAATGCCCCTGGCTTTCATATGAAGCATTGAAAGCCGGGGAAGAGACATATGAAGGTAGCGAGAGGCTGATGGGCTGGGTTGAACCAGCACATACTGAGGTTGAGGTTGTGTATGAGAAGTTGAAGGATGACCGGAGAGCGGAAACCTGGACAGCCTGCAAGACAGTCTGAGTAGGAAGCCGTTTGAACTTTTGAACTTTTTACCGGACTTAGGGTGGGTCCGCGGGCTCAGACTGTTTTCTCTTGTGCACGGGCAGACCCCAACGGAGCGGAGACTTTGATTGGCCTAGTTGCCTCAGCTAGGACATCAACTCCCTTCCTGGGGGAAGAGATTAGCTCCCAGATGGAACTTTTCATAAGCCTGTTAGGCTCATGACGGATGGTAGCTGCCGAAAAGATGTGCTTTCGGCAGTTCATCCGAACGCGTGATGAAGTCATATAGGTCCCTGAAAACTCGCCAAGAGAGATTTCAGACCTGGAACAAAGCTTCGCTGTAGACCACTGACGTTGCTTCCGCCAAAGTCAGAGAGTTTAAGGACCTGCTAAGCCTGTCCTTAGTCTCAGCTTCAGCTTTCAGGAGCGACTCGGGATTTTAGGAGTTGCTCACTGAACAAGTTAGAAGCGCAGTCAGGTCAAGTCGAGTCACCGTGAAAGTGGCTGGGGCTCCTTCCAAAACTCAGAATCTCCGGGAAGACAAGAGAGGTGGGATCTGTCTCCGGAGATGAGGAAGAGGCTTACCCTCCATGCAAGCTTGGCTGAGTGAGGAAGCCACTTTTGAGGTGCAAGGGGTAGGAAGAATCTCTCCCAAAGAGAACATCAAACGCACCCTTGGCCTGGGTGAGTTTGGTGTTCTCTGCCTGCCACTCGTTAATGTCCTTAGCAGAGACGACTAGGCCTGGTCCTCGGGAAGATGACAGTCTCCTTTGGGACCTTTATCGACCGAATCCATGCCTCCTCAGTGAGTCTGGCATAACCTGCAAGGAGATTCCAGACCAGGAGGGAAGAATTGAGTTCCTCCAACCTCACGTGGTGCCTAGGCCCTCGATGGTAAGGGTACCCTCATGCTGGGGAGCATAAGGGTCAGGCGCCAGGTTCCCCTTATCGGGGGGAGGAAGGCTGGACGTGTCCGAACAGAGAAAGATCTGTTGGCCGCTAATACGCCACGCTTGAATCCTGAGATTAAGTTCCCTTGGGACTTAACCTGCTGTGATAGGGAAAGCACGGAAGCATTAGATGTTGACAGCTGATTCGAGAGTTCGACAGCTTGTCGTCAATCCTCTTGTCGCAGCTTCTGCATATGAGCTCGCAAATGCTTCTGCATCAAAAGGAAGGAGGGGGAACCTCCTTTTTGCTTGGTCCGTGTTCCTTCCCAGAGTAGAGGTCTTGCTTGTAGACGGCACGGGCTAGGAGCCATTGGCGCCTTCGAAAACCCGGAGTGGACTTTCTGGGTCTTCAAGGTCTTTTTTTTAATAGACTTAACCTTAGGGACGATGGACCTTGCACCGTCCATAAGGCAAGAGGATTTCACGAATCCCTGAAAGAAGAAGCAGAAGAAGAAGGAGAGCTAAACAGATATTCACCTGCCTCACTTACCCCTTACCTGCTTGGAGATCCAGGTCCACGTTCATGGGCTCCAGGTTCAAATTAAGGGCCAAAAACATCTTCAGTGACCTCTGCATGCGGCCACGTCTTTCCTGGGAGGGCTGAGTCATCTCCCGGATCCCAGCGATCAAAGGCGGGCGGCTACTCCGTCAGCAACTGACGCTGAGATCCAGGCGCCGGGAAGAGAACGCTGTAAATGTCCTGAAAGGCGTTAGGGTTTCCTGCCCGACGTTCTCTCCCGGCCGCTGACCCAGGTCTTGAGGGTCAGAAGCTAAGAGTCACGAGAGCTGGGTCAATCTGAAAGAAGGAGAATGTCAGGTAACCAAAATCTCCTAAAAAGGAATATCTTCCACCATCCATAAGAGACGAAACTCAAAGAAAAGCATGAATCGGAATGAAATAACTAACTTACCGACTCATCCAGAACCGCTCATAGAGAGCGTAGCACCTCACAGCCATCAGGGTGCCAGACGACCAGGTCCCCACGTGAACGGGCGCACCCGGGTGGGACCTGCAAACTTCATAGCCGCTTGCTTGCTGCAGGACTGCCGTGCATCCCTGCTCCTGACAACGCACCATCTGTAGGTGGACGGGTACATGAGTATGCTGATAAGGCCGCCGGGTAGGGTGCGAGCAGTGTCTTAGGATACAGGCAGTCCCGGTTTCTGACGGTTCGGCCATGACGATCCGAGTTGGCAGCTTTTCAAATATATTCATCAGAAATTATTTCCTGGCTTTACGACGATGTTCGAGTTACGACGGCGTCAGACGCCGATCCGACGGAAGAAATATGGCCCAAATGGCAGAATAATCATAAATTGAAGGTTTTTTTGTAAACCTCAATAATAATGCAGTTTACATCGTTTTCAATGCACCAGAGCATTAAAAGTAAGGTTTTCTTATGATTTTTGACGATTTTCGACGATGTTCCGGCTTCTGACGATTTTCGGTTACGACGCCGTAAGAAGAACGAACCCCGGCCAAACCGGGACCGCCTGTAATAGATAATTGGATAATTAGACCAGATAGACTCCCACCGAGCATACCGGAAGGATAAGAGGTCTACTAGATCATGCAAGATCAAAAACAACAAAAGGGACCGGAGTTAATCCGGGCAACAGGAAGGTCCCGATAAAGACGTGTAAAAATCAAAAAATATATGCTAGTGAAAGGTCAACTATAAATAAGAGTTGGGTGTTTTCGCTTGGAGCCGGGGGAGTCCTGTTACCCCAATACAGTGACAGCCGGAGGGAGGTGTGGTGAGCACCGACCGACCATACACCATACCCACCGGTGGTAAGCAACCCAGGAATTTTTACCTAGCGGAAAATGCAAAATTAGCTAGTTGGCGAAGGGTAGATACTAGGAGCCCGATGCGAGTTCTAAATGAATAGAAGGGTAAACGTCAATGGCGTGTGAAAATAAGACAGAAGACAGTCAGGTGGGAAACTCTAACTGGCTACTGTACAAAATTTTTCCCAGCGAGGTGAGTCTGGGAGAATGACACCCTGGCTGGGGAAAAACAACACTGGCGCCAGAGGAGGGGGGGGGCAGGCCAGGAGAGGGGGGACCAGTAGCGGCGACCAGGTGAGTGAGCACTCCTGGGCGCCATGAGGCCCACCTTTCTCTCTCTCGACTGGCCGAACATGTACGAACGATTAATGAGAGAGGAGAGAATGGGGGACCCTCAAAGGCCAAAGGAGCAAGGAAGGTAAAGGAATGGTGAACAGGAGGTGGGGGCACCCTGGTCACTAAACAAGTCCTCGACAGGGTACTGACCGGGTAAGGTCGGAAACCCAGTACCGAGAGGACAAGACCAATCAATGCGGAGGAAGGGGATGTAGGCTATAGCGTAAGATCAGGGTAAAAAGCTCTCAAGCCTTGTGTGTTAACAAAGTACATGAAAACGAACCAAGGGGGAGAGAGAGCAGGGGAAACGAGGTAGGGGAGGGGGATATACATGAAGTTGGAAAGCTAACCTGAAGGCGGGTTCGGACAAGGGTAGGCTACATAGGAAAGATACCCTCGCCTTCCAGCTTAACCTTACTAGGACTCAATAGCCCAAACGGAAAGGGGCCGAAAACAGGGAGAGGGAGATAACGCAGGCCAAACACCTCTACCCAAAACACAAACCCAAGGGAAGCACCAACCATGAGGCCCTCCTACACACTAAACTTCCCTTCCGAGGAAGGGGAACAAAACGCCATAGCCTAACTCTAGGCTAACTTAACACAGCCGGGCTGGCTGAAGGAGGTAGCCCAGGGGAAGAAGGTGTCTACAAGACTAGCCTAAAAAGTTAACCTAACCTAGGCATAAATAAAATAATTCAAATAATTCAAATAATCATAAAGACACATGTAGAAGGGAGGACCAAACCCAACGCGATAAGAGCGGAGGAAAATGGCCGACCTTCAAAATAAAAACAAAGAACATAATCCATAAATATCAAAGCATCCGTCAAGCTTAGGCCTAAAATAAACCTAATAAGCATAACTGTACCATCTCACTAATATACCCAAAGCTGGAGGAAGTGAGGGTCCAAAATACAACACATATAAGACTTGATAAAGAGCGGATAGGCCCGAAAAACTCGAGCCCTAACGACAACGACCCGCACTCCCCAGAGAAGGGTAACACATAAATAAATAATAAAGCCAAAATGAATATAGGATAATCTTTAAGGCACAAACATAAGAAAATGAAGGGGGAAGCCCTGACAAAATTCCCTTTTGACCGAGACTGAAGGTCACATGAGGCCGGGAGTATGGTGGAGAGGCGATGCTATAAATCCCCCAAATTATTAAATTAGAGGGGAAATAAATGCCTCAACCTAAAAATAAAATAGAGATGGTACTCAACTTAGTGAAGATGAATCCTGAGACTAAGCCATAATCTCGGAAATAAAGGCACAAATTAGCGCACAAGTGTAAAGTACCAAAAGCAAAGTGCTAAAAATGGAATGTAGGTGGCGCTGGTTTGTTTACAGTCCTTGGCCAGTGCAGGGTTTGTATCGGCACCTCATTCGTGGGACTTTGACACTGGGAATGTTTACAGGGCGGAGGCCTGTGATTGTGACAATCTCACCCTTTCTCATACACGACTCCATTTCATGGAGCTGCTCACTGGGTAGTAACTCCAGCTTGGCATTTAGCTTTTCTCTGGTATATTTAGCAATAGATTTACCTAGAAATAAGTGCTGAATGGTTATTTCACCGGCTGACACAGGTCGGATAACCCAGAAATAAAAAAATATCGCTTGGCTAACCCGCTCGGACTGTCTCTGTAATCACCTGTTTCCCACCAGGTGGCACTGGAATGTGTATGTTCTAGTCAGAATTTTTCATGCTGTCTTTATGCAAATGGTGTGACTCAGCATTAGTAATAATTTTGATGATTTCTGGTTAATTTCCTCCTGTATGGTATTGTGCTTGTTCTCTTTTTTTGCATTATGTCATCTGCAACAAGCAGAGGTGAAAGCATTAACCTGTTTAGGAAAGAGTTTGTGGAAACCGAATATTTCGGTTTTGTAGGATGACCTCGTAGCCTATGTTAGCCAAGCTGTTGAGGCACGAGTGTGGTTTTCTTGATGTGAAGATAATGAGTGATCTGATGAGAGGATGAAAATTTTGTGAAGTATTGGAAGATGCTAGAGGCCGATAGTTTATGTAGACAATTCATTATGCACACCATAAGCCTACTCAGTTGTTTCCTTTTGCCTTCTGGTGTCGCTTCTCCTCCTCCCCCATTAATTAGCCTACCTGGTAGCCTAGGTTAATTCCTCTCGAACCCCTTCTGTTCCACTTTTTTTTTATCTCTGTGTGGTTCAGGAGAAAAAATAATAAGTAATTTAGATACTGTATAGTCTTTTATTATGGTTAGAAATTTCACCATATATATTAGGGTGAAGATTGCCTGCCTTCCATAGTGATAGAACTTTTTCAGTTTCCCTGTGAGAGAGAAGGTGTTAGAGCCTTGGTGTCTGTCTGTAGCAAACCCTCTGGACTGCCCTGAGTCTGTTGGTCTTCTCCGCAGACAGGGAACCATGGTGTGTCTCGGGACCAAGGTCTGTGCCCTTTGCCACCTTTCTCAACTGTCTCTCCGGTTTGGGATCGGCAAGTTCTCTAGATTAGTTATTTGGTAGTTGGCACTTGTCTTCGTGTGTCATCTGTTTTGGAGAGAGTGATAGTGATGTGCATGAACCGTAGAGTTATTCACGGATACAGTGCTCCCCCATTTTTATGTGGGGATAGGTTCCAGAACCTACTGTGGAAATGCAAAAAAAACCCTCTAAAAATGCTTATAACTGCCAAATACCATGTACCCCTTAAACTAAAATGCTTATAACTGCCTATTTTAACATTTCACTGCATAATTTGATATTTCAAACTAAATATACCGTAAGTTGTCAGACAGAAACAATTTAGTATTTCAGACAAAAAATACACCCCAAACCATCATCCCAAAACACCCAAAGTAACCTTACATTACAGTACTCTCCTACTACTGTTACTCTTGAGTAGGCTGTATACACCCCTAAAATGCTTATAACTGTCTATTTTAACAGTTCATCACCAAACTTGACAGTTAAAACAAAAATATACCTCAAACTACCATCCCAGAACACCCTAACATCATGTTGCAAAATTAAGTACCAGCCTACAACTGTTACTCTTAAGTTATCCCCTATCATTCAGACACACGTTTTCTTTGGCCTACATAACTTTGTACAAACTATAATGCACTGGGCATACATTTTACGTATTTTTATATTTTCTTGTGGTGTAACATAATTTTGAAATGATATTTACTGTACAGGTACGTATTTTAGTATAGTACTACTGTATAGAGCACATCTAAAATATGTGGGTAGTTTAGAACTATTGGACACTTACCTCCAAACAGAATGCTAGGTTTGTTACGTCATGTTAGCATTTTCGTGACTACGTACAAATATGTTTATGATAGAAAAAATTGATTTACTACAGTAAGTTCTTGGTTTACGTCATTTTGTGGTTAGTCCTCTCCATCTCCGATAAATTTATTAAAAAATTCTTGTGCCATCATTCTCTCTCTCTCAGTATATATGTAAACATAAAAAAACGCGAAAATAAACAAATCCAGCAAATTCACGACAGATTGACGAAGGTAGTGTTGCCATATTTTTTGCTTTGTCTGCTTTATTGTACCATAATTCTTTACAAGTTTAGTTGACTATGATTATCACACATATTACAACAGTGCACAAGAGAATATTTTATCACTGTTGATGTTTCATCTCTAATCATTGTAAAAGTATTTAAAACGTGAATTTCACTTATACAACTTACCCGGTAGTTACATATAGCTGTCGATCTTTCAAATTTCGCGCTAGCGCTAAGCGTTTGAAAGTGATCCCTCTACCCCCGCCCCCCTATCGTATCGGAACCGTTCCAAGAACACGCCATTAGTTTTGCCGTGCCGAACCAGTAATACGGTTCTGCTGCTGGTAGTATTTCTCAACAATTTAAACTTCTAGTTCCTTTTTGGTGAAGTACCGGTTTGTTGTTTTTGCTGGCGCTGGTTCCTGAGGTCGTCTTTCGAGGGACAGGTGTATCAGTTCCGTGTCTCTGCTTCAGTCTGTCGACAGCCCCGCAAGTTTTCACAAGGGTCCTGTTATCAGTAGCCAGACATCTTCACCTGGAAGGAATTCGAGTTTCTATGTACCTCGACGATTGGCTGCTCAAAGCGGCTTCGAGGGAGAGCTGTATGGAGGATCTATCGAACTCTTCAATTGACAAAAGTCTCTAGGCCTCATTGTCAACGAGAAGAAGTCTTGCCTTACTCCCAGTCAGCAGATTGTCTATTTGGGAGAGTCTGGACTCTCAGACTTTTCAGGCTTTTCTGTCCAGCTAACGGATAGTTTCATGCCTGCAGAAGATCGATTTACTTTCTGCAGAGGAAGATTTGTTCCGCGAGCAGTGGATGAGCCTCGTGGAACCTTAGCCAGTGGAGAAGTTTAGTTGACTATGATTATCACACATATTATAACAGTGCACAAGAGAATATTTTATCACTGTTGATGTTTCATCTCTAATCATTGTAAAGTATTTAAACGCAGAATTTCACTTATACAATTTACCCGGTAGTTACATATAGCTGTCGTCTTTGACGCCACGGCAGTATTTAAATTTTCACATAAGCGCTGGCTAGCGCGATTTGAAAGGTGATCCTCTACCCCCGCCCTCTATCGGGTATCGGGAACCGCCCAAGAACACGTCATTAGTTTTTGCCGTGCCAACCAGTAACACGGTTCTGCTGCTGGTAGTATTTCAACAATTCGAACTTCTAGTTTCCTTTTTGGTGAAGTACTGGTTTGTTGTTTTTGCTGGCGCTAGTTATTGCTTGAGCGTTATTCTTAGTTAGACTATTATGTCTGATTCAGGTTCTAGTGGTATCGGTTTTGCAGCAAAGGCTGCAAACCAGGCTTGTTAAGCTTAGTTTAGATCTGCACACTTCTTGCTTTTCATGCAGGGGGCAAAAATGTTCTGCTGACTTGACTTGTAACGAGTGTGAACTACTAACTTTGTCTGACTGGAGTGCTTTGGGGAAGTACATGAAGAAGCTAGAGAAAGATAGGATAAGGAAGGCCTCTTCTAGGTCTTCGAGGTCAGGAAGAGGTTTTCTTAAACCCTATTAACCCTGCTCCCCCTGTAGTTCCTGTAGTTTTACCTGCCCCGGACACCGTTTCTCCCAATCCTGATACCGTGTCAGTCCTTAATGCGTTTATGTCTTCCATGCAGAAAATGGGAGACAATTTGCAGCTGTTAGTAGACCGATGATAATGCAAGTGTTGTGCCTTGTGTAAGTGTTGTGGAGGAGGTAGCTTCTGCCCATTCACGCTCCCAGGTCTAGGACCCTGTCAGGCTCCCAGGTTCAGGGAGAAGGCATGCCTAGTCCGAAAGGAGGTGAGTGGGACCTGCCCTTGAGCAGTTGCCCCTCAAGCAGTCCTGTTGCCGCCCCAGGCTGCTGGCCCTCACCACCGAAAAAAAGGTGAGGCGGATAGTGTCGAGTGGCTCCAGTTGGAGTTCCTCTCCTCCTAGAGGATGGCGTTTTCGCGACGCTTCTAGACCTTTTGAAGAGGTCTCGTCTGCTGTCACCATCGAAGATTCCTAAGAAGAAGGCTCTTCTGGAGGATCCTACCCCTTCCTGTAGCTTTTTGGGCAGAACCGAGAGGCTTTCTTCGTCGACTCGTCTCATTAGCTTCGGCTGAGCCTCCTTATAAGACAGTTGCAGCTGAGAGGTTCTGCTTCTTTGGAGCCAGCGACTCCTGTGACTCCTGTTCCTGTGGCGCCTGCTCCAGCATTCGATGGACCTCAACAGCTAGTGATTGACGGAATCAACGCCCGTTTGGACTCGATTTACAACTTTGTCTAAAAGTCAAGTCTCTTCTTTGGCTCCTCCTCACGATGCCAGCGGCGCCCACCTCGACTCCTCTTTCAGTCGCCCGAAGGCCACGCTGCGCCTGCCATGCGCCACCTTGGCTGCTGTGCCGACAGGCCCCTTTGGCGCCTCCTGTGATACCAGTGGCGCCCGCCTCAACTACTCTTTCAGCCGCCCGTAGCGCCGCCGCTTGCGCTCCATTGGCGCCACCTGTCGTTGTTGTACCGACTGCTCCTCCTTTGGCGCCACCTTTGGTTGCTGTACCAACCGCGCCTCCTTTGCGCCCGATGGCTCCTCAACAGGCTCAAACTCTTTTCGGTGACAGCAAGAGTATGTCACGAGCCTCCCACCTGCCTGTAACTCAGGCTTCAGTTCAAGGGGACTTGGATGAAGACGTAGTCCAGCTGGACTTGTCACCAGTATCTGACGAACTCCTCTCGGCTTAGAGGAGCAGTGTAAGGAGGAGAAGTCTCCGCAACTCTCTTCTTACAAGAAGCTCTTGAAGTTCTTCATTGAGAACTTCCTGATTCGTTCTCGCCTGCGGCTCCTCCGTCTCTGGGTCCCAGTACAAGAGGGACAAGGCTTCTGTTTTTTTCTTCGGACTTTAAAACTTGTCCTGTCCGTCTCGGCGAAGAAAGGCCTTAAGAAGATGGATGTTTGGCTGGCCGAGAAGAGGAAATTGGAAAGAACGTCTTCTGTCTTCCTCCTTCTCGTCGCTCCTTCCGTAATCGGTTGGTACGAGACTGGGGAAATGTTTTCCCTGGGTGTGGCTGCCTCCGCACAGGGGACTTCTCCAGTCTCATGGATGCCAGTAGGAGGACCGCACTTAATTCTGTGTTTTTCTTTACGTCCTCCGAACTGGATCAAGTTTTCAAGAGCGTGTTTCAGACTTTGAAATAGTGAGCTTCCTGGACTGACGACAGGCCTTAGCCAGGAAGATTAAGGATTTTAATCTTCCTTCCGAGCTCTTGGATGATGTGGTAGAGTAGTGGACTGCATTGATAGGGGCATCTGCGATGGTGCAGTAGAACTTGCCTCTTTATTTACGCAGGTTCTCAAAAAGAGGCAACTTTGGTGCTCCTTCTTAGCAAAAGGTATTTCTTCAAACCAGAAGTCGGCACTCTTGTTTTCTCCTTTGACAAGGCACATCTGTTTCCGCAAGAGTTGGTTGCTGCAATTTCCAGGCGTTAGCTCAGAAGTCAACCCAGATCTTTTGTCGCAGTCTGCCAAGAAAGCGAAAAGACCTGTGCTTTCTACCGCCTGTGCGCTGTGTTTCGTCTCCTGCTTCTCGTTTGGACAGTATAAAGGGAGATCCTTTAGACGTGTTTTTGGCAGGGCCAGAGGAAAAGGCAAAGCCACGCCTAGAACCCTCGGGACGGCCCCTGAGAAGAAATGAACCTTTTGTCCTCCATTCAGCAGTAGGAGCCAGACTGCAAAGGTTCTGGCAAGAGTGGCAATGGATCTCAGCAGACCCTTGGACGATCCAAGTTTTAAAGGAAGGATATGCCATCCCCTTCCTTTCCAAACCTCCTTTAAGGGAGGCTCCAGTTTCTTTACAGGCGTACTTTGCACAACTCCGCTGAAACTAGACGCCTCTTCGCTCAGAAGTCCGAACCATGCTGAGAAGGAAGCGATAGAACTGCTTCATGCCCTCTATCTCCAGGTTTCTACAATCGCCTGTTTCCTGGTTAAAGCATCAGGGGATGGAGACCCGTACTGGACGTGAGTGTGTTGAATGTCTTCGTTCAGAAGACAAAATTCTCCATGGAGACAACTCAGTCGGTCTTGGCGTCTTTACATCAGGGGATTGGATGGTTTCTAGACCTCCAAGACACTTACTTTCACGTCCCAATACACCCAGATTCAAGGAAGTTCCTGAGGTTCGCTCGAGGGACAGGTGTATCAGTTCCGTGCCCTCTGCTTGGTCTGTCGGCGCCCGCAAGTTTTCAAGGGTCCTGTTATCAGTAGCCAGACATCTTCACCTGGAAGGAATTCGAGTTTCTATGTACCTCGACGATTGGCTGCTCAAAGCGGCTTCGAGGGAGAGCTGTATGAAGGACCTATCAAAGACTCTTCAATTGACAAAGTCTCTAGGCCTCATTGTCAACGAAGAAGTCTTGCCTTACTCCCAGTCAGCAGATTGTCTATTTGGGAGTGAGTCTGGACTCTCAGACTTTCAGGCTTTTCTGTCCAGCCAACGGGATAGCCTCATGCCTGCAGAAAATCGACGACTTTCTGCAGAGGAAGAATTGTTCCGCGAACGAGTGGATGAGCCTGCGGGAACCTTAGCTTCAGTGGAGAAGTTTGTAAGCCTGGGGCGCTTGAACCTGAGACCACTGCAGTTTTACCTGCAAGAGAAGTGGCCCAGGAAACAGTTCCCGGACTCCTTCACTTCGCCATTTCGGAAGAGATAAAAGAGTGCCTCCGTTGGTGGAGGTCAGAAGGAAGGCTGACACAAGGGCTTCCTCTTCAGCTTCCGAACCCAGACCTAACCCTGTTTTCCGACACGCTCGACAAGGGCTGGGGAGCAACTATGGGGACAAAAGAAGTTCGGCCAGTGGCAAAGAGAAGAGAGAAACTGGCATATCAATTGAAAAGGAACTAAAAGCGGTTCACTTAGCCCTGTTGGCCTTTCAAACAAGAAGTGGAAGGCAAATGTGTCTTGGTCCAGGCGGACAACACACCACTCTGGCATACATTCGAAAACAGGGGGCACTCACTGCGGGTCCCTCTACGAGGCTCTGAGGGAGCTACTAGTTTGGGCGGAGGGAGATCGGGACCAGACTAGTAACGAGATTCATTCAAGGGGAGAGAAATGTAGCGGTGGACCTTCTCAGCAGAAAGAACCAGGTCCTGTCCAACGAGTGGACTTTACATCCCCTAGTTTGCGAGGAGCTGTGGAAGGTATGGGGACGCCCAGCTCATAGATCTCTTTGCAACCGACAAAAACGACTTCGGCTGCCCCCTTTACTGCTCTCCAGTTCCAGACAGCAAAGCGGTTTAAGTGGATGCAATGTTCATGGACTGGTCCAGACCTGGATCTTTATGCCTTTTCTCCCGTTCAAGATCCCGCGCAAGTCATCTCAAGTTCTCAAGCCATCGAACGGGGATGACTGGTGGCTCCATTCTGGCCATCCAGGGAGTGGTTCCTGGACCTTCTAAACCTCCTGTCAGACTTTCCAGACTTCTGCCAGAGAGACCAGATTTACTCAGACAGCCACACTTTCAGAGGTTCCACCAAAACTTGTCCACTCTTCATCTTGTCGCATGCAGACTGTCAGGAGACTTCGTCAGAAAGAGAGGCTTTTCAAGAGAGGCTTGGAAGCTATCAATGGCCAAGAAGAGAATCGTCTGACAATGTTTACCAGGCGAAGTGGACACAGTTTAGGTCCTGCCGAAGAGAAGGCGTGTCTTCTTCTTCGACGTCTATAGCCCAGATGGCCGATTTTCTTGTTCTCCACAGAGAGAAAAAGCTTTGCTGTGCCTACTATTAGCGGTATAGAGCCATGTTGGCTTCAGTCTTTCGACATATGGGTTTTTAGAAGTGTCTTTGAGTCAAGACCTTTCAGATCTGATTAGATCATTTAATACGTCAAAGAGGGACCAGAAGAGACCAGTGGTGTGGGAATCTTGACGATAGTGCTGAGATGGTTACGGTCTCAGTCCTTTGAACCGATGGCGAACATCTCCTTGAAGGATCTCACAAAAAAGACTCTTTTTGGTAGCTCTGGCTACTGCCAGAGAGTAAGTGAGCTACATGCAATAGATAAAAGAGTAGGCTTTGCTAAGGGATAGGCAGTATGTATGTTCACTTCTGGTTTCTTAGCCAAGAACGAAGACCCGCCTAGACCTTGGCCAAGAGAGTTTGGAAATTAAGGACCTTTCCCAATTGGTCGGTCCCGAAGAACCCGAGAGGTACCTGCCCTGTGAGAGCTCTCAAGTTCTATGTTCAGAGAACTAGAAGCTCAGAGGTCCCAGTGACCACCTCTGGTGCTCGGTTGAGATCCTTCTAGGCCTCTCTCTAAGAATGCCCTTTCCTTCTTTTTTTGAGAAGCCTGATAAAAGAAGCTCATGAGCATTGTGTTGACTTGGAGATGAGTATTATTCTTGTAAAGGCACACGAGATAAGAGCAGTTTCGACATCTGTAGCCTTTAGCAGAAACTTATCTGTGAAAGACTTGAGTTAAGTCCACCTTTGGAGATGCAAGTCAGTGTTTGCATCGCATTACTTAGTGGACGCAAAACTGTTTTCAAAAGTGCAGCACGCTGGGGCCCTTTTTATTGCGACTGACACGGTGTTGGGGAGGTGAAAAGGAGTCCGCTCCTTAACTAACATTTTCACCTTGGTGTTGGGGTTGTTGTTTTTGGGTTGTCTGGAGACACATGTTGTGGTAGTATCTTCCAGTTTTTAATCTTTGGTATTGGTTTTATGGTAATGTTAGGTGATCCCTCGTTTTTGTTGTTCGTCATACTGCGCCCCGATCAAGGGCATCAGACTTGTCCGTACGCAGCCATGTTCTCTCGGTGCAGGTACTGTTTTTTATTGTGTCCTACACACGGATCCCTATATCCTCTCAACTGTCTAAAGGCCAGCAGACTACAGAGGCAGTAACCACTGAGTCAGCTACCTTTAAAGGTAAGGAACCTATGTCTAACTTGTTGCAAGTAGATAATTCCAAGAATTTTTATTAGCTGCCAGTGCCCACACCTCCTCAAGGTGCCAATCAGCTATATGTAACTACCGGTAAGTTGTATAAGTGAAAATGACATTTTTATGATAAAATAACGTTCACTTATACTTACCCGGCAGTAACTCCATATAACCTCCTCCTCCCCCCTCACCTGGGCAGTTGGGCAAAAACTTATGATGTGTTCTTGGAACGGTTCGATACCCGATAGAGGCGGGGGCAGGGGATCACCTGTCGAACG
This sequence comes from Macrobrachium rosenbergii, assembly GCF_040412425.1. Lineage (NCBI taxonomy): Eukaryota > Metazoa > Arthropoda > Malacostraca > Decapoda > Palaemonidae > Macrobrachium > Macrobrachium rosenbergii. The sequence continues at coordinate 50,850,959 of NC_089752.1, read as the reverse complement.
CTGAGCGCTGCGCGAAATTTGAATACTGCCGTGACGCCAAAGACGACAGCTATATGTAACTACCGGGTAAAAACAAGTGAAACGTTATTTTATCATAAAAATGTCATTTTACCTGAGCACAGGCAACACTGGCAGCATTCCTACTCCTCCCAGCCATTGTAAAGTCTTGTCCCCAGCAAGCCACTGTGATTGATGTATTAACAAATGAAGCTCTCTCTCTCTCTCTCTCTCTCTCTCTCTCTCTCTCTCTCTCTCTCTCTCTCTCTCTCTCTCTCTCTCTCTCAAAAGACATAAAGAAAAATCTACAAAAATCAACACATTCCATCAAAGAAAATAAGTATGTCAGGCATTAGTGAATATATTGATTGATGCAATAGGCAAACGGATGCCCCTAAACATGTAAACTATGTAGAGTGTGGTATAGCATTGTAAATCCAGCAAAACCTGATTAGGAACGCTATGCTTGCCATGTGGACACACCCTTCATGTGCTGAAGTGGCAAAATAGAAATAGGACACAAAAATATTTTGCTCAACATGTCTAGTATGGATAGACAAGGTCATTAAATCAAGACTTAATGTACAGATTGTTGGAGGATGAAGCAAGATGAAGAAGAGGAAGAAGAGGAAAATAGAAAAGACGAAAAATAAGACTGAAGAGATGAAAAGATGGATGAAAACAAAGAACAGGATAATAGACGTATGGATGCAGAGAAACTCATGGCCTCTACATATGAGGCAATACAGCAACATACTTATGAAGAAATAAATTATGACATGATAAATCAAAATAAAAATCCCAAAGAGGTTGCTGTTTTCGGTCTCTCCATACTGATGGGAAAGAACAAGAAAAAAAGAAAAGAAAGACACAATTTATGCACTCTTTGAAAGAGGAAATTGCAGGTTTGGTGAAAGATGTTATTACAAACATCCCAAGATATGTCACAATTGAGATCTATGGCAAATGTGCATATCTAGATGGCTATGAAGAGGAATGCAGCGATCATCCAAAAATATGTAAAACTGAAAAAGAAGGAAATGGATGAGGTTTAATAAGAAATGTAGGTACATTGCATCCTGTAGCCATGAAAACCAAAATCAAAATCAAATACATATAAAAAATCAAGGTAAAATTAAACAAATAAAGAAAAGAATGAAAGATCATGTGATGAAGGCAAAAGCAAGCCAACAACACATTATGAAATGTCATATTTCCAGATATGAGCCATCAATCTTCCAGATATAGCACTTCGCTTCAATCAAGGAATGTATCTATGATGCTAGGATGGTGCAGATATGGAGATAAGTGCAGGTTTATGCACAAAAGTGAATAAATCTGACTGGAAGATCAAATATAATGGAAAAAGTTGGATTTTTTAATGTTCTGAATTTCTGGAAATGAAAAAAAGATCAACATATCAGAACAGGAAGAGACATCAAGAAAATCCTTATTATTACCATATTAGATAATACACAAACCATCATAGTGATGAACGCCAAAGGGTTTAGTTTTAGAAGTAACTCAAAAAGAAAGATAGAGTTCTTAGAAGAACTAACCCAAAATGAAAAAAATAGATGGATGAAACATGTAGAAATCACAAGGACTGGACTATACTCTAACCCTACACGACTTTAACTTTCCTTTGTAGAATGGAAAGAACGAATAGGAGACTGTGGTTGTATTTATACATATAAAAAAGAGATCCGATAGTAGTGGCAGAAGATTCTAGAGGCAATTTGAAAAGCTTTAGATATACTACTAGAACATAAACATTCAGCAAAATAAATCACCTACCAACAAGAAAGGATAATATTTTAGACCTAGTATTTGTGAATGAGGTGAACTATGTTAAAGAAATAATGTATATAATACGAGTATTTCGGAGTGCCAATGTCATAGAACTCCAGAGTCCGTTCAGAATATACAAAAACAGAGAAAGCAAGAGGCGAAAAATGGGAAGGATATGGAAATACAATTTCTATAGTAAGAATATAAATTGGTCAAAAATAAATGAAGAATTAAACAAGAATGGGAAAACATATTTGTAAGTGATGATATACAGGTAAATACCCGGTTATTATATAAAATATTAGAGGAAATAGTGGAAAAATATATCAACAAAAAAGTAAACATCAGTCACGAATTCCAAGAGACAGAAGGATCTTGTTCCAGAAAAAATTAGAAAGTGGAAAAAAGCTCTTGCAAAAGAAAAGAATGCATGGAAAGTGATGGAACTAAAAAGTAAGATAGAAAATGCAGAACAAAAGATTATACAATCAAAAGAAAATGAAAAATGGAACCTAGAAAAATGACACTACAAAAATATCAAGCAAAACCCTAAAATTTTTATTCATGCACAAAAAGATAATAAAATAAGAGTAGATTTTGCCCTCTAATCATTGAAGGGTGATTAATGAATGAAAAAAGGAAATATGTAACATATTAGCAGAAAGATATAAGAGTGAATTTATACCTAGAATTGACCCAAGATAATGATACAGAAATAAGAGATGAAAGTTTTATCAGATATAGATATTACAGAACCCCAGAATTGTGCAGGCCATTAATGAGATTAAAAATGGATCAGCAGAATGGACCAGATGGAGTACCTGTCATTGTTAAAGAAACGTGGTTCATTCAATCGCAACCTTTTATGCCAACCGCAATATTATTAAGACAAAGTATAGATACAGGCAAGATTTATGATGAGCATAAATTAGCAGTATCTCCTACTTTCAAAAGTGGTTCAAGACTAGAGGTTCAAGTTATCTTATGAGGCCTGTGAGTCTGACATCATATTATGAAAGTATATGAAGGTCTGAAAAATATAATGAAACATTTAATGAAAAAATAGATTGGTTAATATAGGACAACATGGTTTTGTACCCGAAAAAGTACACAAACCCAACTGTTAGTCCACCATGAAAGCATATATAAAAATATGATAAATAAAAAGATAAAGATGTGGTTTTACCCTAACCTTTGCAAACGCTTTTGACAAGGTAGATCATAATATATTAGCGAAAAAATTAGAAAACATAACATTGTTGGTGTCAAAACAGGAAGTTTGGATAAAAGAATTTTTCAAACAGAAAACAGATAGTGATTGCAAACGATGAGAAATCAGAAAGCCTTTCGGTAATATCGGTGTACCACAAAGCTATGGTGTTAGCTACTTGTTTTGTTGTGATTATGATTGCAGATGTAGACAGTAATGTTAAGGGACTCAGTAGCTTCTCAGAAGTTTTGAGCATGACACAAGAATGCGTAGAAAATTGCTTGTGATGAAGATAGGAACTCGCTACAAAGTGAGACCTAAACAAAATATATAAATGCTTCAGAGATAAATGGGATGGTATTTAACCTCAAGATGGTTTTGGAATCAATGAACTATGGTGATAAAGAGAATGCTATATGCATATAAAGGACCCATAATGAGACAATCACAACAAGGAAGCAGTTAAGCCTTGGTGTGTTGCCCCAGGAATATGTTATGCAAATGATCAAATAGCAATTCTATTGGCAAAATAGCAAAAATGAGAATCTTGTTCTGGCACTTCAAAACAAGATTTACTGAGCACATGATTATGCTTTATAAAACCAGTCAGGTAGTCCACTGAATATTGCAATATAATATGGACACCCACACTACCAAAAGGATATTGTCAAAGAGTGTACAAAGGTCATTTACAGCTAGAATAGAAGAAGTTAAGGACCTTGAATACTGGAAAAGACTACAATTTGGTTAAATTTATATAGTCTTGAAAGGAGAAGAGAACTTTCTTGGTAATTCAAGCATGCTAAACAGATGAAGGAATTACCAAAACATCATGGAACTAAAATTATCAAAGAGCAAGCGAGGTAGATTAATAGTTTAAAAACTGGTACAGGAAAATTTCGCCAAAGCACACAGGACATTAATCCACCACGACCAGCATCGATACACATCTATTCAATCGCCTACCAGCTCATCTGAGGAACATAACAGGAGTGAGCGTAGATGTGTTAAGAATAAGCTCGACAAATATCTAAGATGCATCCCAGACCATCCAAGATGTTGGAAGGGATGAAAATGAAAGTGAAGGGATGACGTTAAAACTCTGCAGACATCAAAGGTGCCTCACACTGAGGGACCTGGGCAACTCAATTAATTATATGCACTGTAACTGGTCTCTCTTGAGATAAGAGAAAGATTGATTTTTCATGCATGTATTTTATTTGTTGTGTACAGTATAGTTTTACTAGATACACATGATGTTACTTTGTCATTCATTTTTTCATATTTTCTATGCATAATTACTGTACAAGTTTTTGCATTTCAATAAAAGCATACTGGAAAATAAAACTAAAATAATTAGCGAATATTTCAGATACTGTACAGTATGCTCTGTCATTCAAAACACTTTACAGTACAGTACAGTAATATAATTTCAAATACATTATTTGGAAAATAGTAAATTATTTGTTATCATAAAAATGTATTTAGTCATGAAAATAAAATGAAAACACAGTAACTAGTGAATATTGCTCTATGAAGAAATTCGAGAATTAGAGAAAATTCCCCCACAGACAAGTGAATAATGTGTTCCTCAAAAATCCACAACAAAATGAAATGCGGAAATGTGAAACACATGAAAACGGGGGCCACTGAACAGGCATATTACGTTAGCCTCAGTAGTTCTGAGCCACGCGTCAATTCTTGTGTTATCATTTGCTCGCTCGGTATTGTCCTCCGAATGGACGATAACCTTCCCCCTCTTACTCAGTCTTCCCCTGTATCGCCTCGTATGTGTCACCTTGTGACAATTATTCCTTTTTGTAATAGCAGCTCTTCCTCTTCCGCCGCTTACTTGACTAGAGTGAGTTAGCCTGATGATAGAACAGCTCTCACTTCTCGGTAATCGCCTCTTTAAGTGTTGTGCAAATAGCACCAACTGTCATCATGGTTACATGATGATGTCATACAGGAACCCTCTACCCTCCCCACCCATGCTGACGGCACTGACTGTCGCCATGGTTACATGGTAAGAATCTTCTACCTTCCCCACCCAGATATCCAGCAACCATTCACTCTGTCCAGTACTTATTACTGGCATTCCGTGATGTCAATGCTGACGTTTCATTAAAATGACATCATAATTGGCATTTTTAAATATGCACATCTGCATTGCCAAAACAGATTTACGTTATCTTTTCATCTCAGTTCCTCCGTTTAGACTTCAGGGGTTTCAACCATGATTTTGTTGATTCTCCTTTAGTATTTAAGTGGTGCATAGCTCCCGTTGTTCCGTTTTCACTTTCTTTTGCTGAAGATGAATCCATTAACTGGTGCTCTTTAGTTTATTTCTACCCCGGCTTGTGTTAAAACGAGTAAGAAGTTAACACTGATTATGGTAACGTGCGTTATCATGGAAGCTGAGCCTTTGGGAATTGGATGAACAGTCAAAAGAGAAAGCTAGGAAAGTGTGTAGTGTTAAATAGCTCTGCTCCTAACACAAACAGTGTACAGTAGTGTACTCACAACTGTGTTTGTTGAGCGAGATCTTAGGAACCAACCAACATATGCAATTCGCAAGCATGTTGCTGGTTTAATCTAAACAAAAGAGCTGATCTCAGAAATGTATTCTATAATGCTGGTTCTCGGATGCTACTGCATCTATTTCCAGTTTTTGAAGCTGCTTAGAGCTGGGTTAGGACTTACTTACAATGTAAGTTTTTTCACCTTCCTCTCTTCAAAGTTAAGTAGGCCAAAGAAGAGTGCGTGTCTGAGTAGGGATACTTGTAGTAACAATTGTAGGCTGGTACATTTAATTTTGCAGTGTGACTTTGAAATGATATTAGGGTGTTCTGGGATGATAGTTTGAGGTATATTCTTGTTTGAACTGTCAAGTTTGGCGATGAACTGTTAAAATAGGCAGTTATAAGTGTTTTAGGGGTGTATATAGCCTACTTAAGAGTAACAGTAGTAGGAGAGTACTGTCATGTAAGGTTACTTTGGTGTTTTGGGAGGATGGTTTGGGGTGTATTTTTGTTTGAAATGATATTAATATGTTTTAGTGTGATAATTTATGGTACATTTTTGTTTGAACTATCAAATTAAGCAGTGAAATGTTGAAATAGGCAGTTATAAGTGTTTCAGTTTAAGGGGTACAAGGCATTTGACAGTTATAAGCAATTTTAGAGGGGATTTTTACATTTCCGTGGATTTTGCATTTCCACGGTAGGTTCTGGAACCTATCCCGCATAAAAATGGGGGAGCACTATATAGTTAATAGCCAATTCAAGTATGAAACCTTGGATAAGATTGTTAATTTGATTAATCAGGCACATTATGCCAAGGTTTATTATTTAAGAGTAAGTTGGAAGCCAAATTACACTTAAGGACTAACAGTAAAAAAAAATCACCAATTCTTGGCATGATGTATGTCAACCATCAGACCTCCTCTTGTAGGACTGAAAAGGACTCACTGCTATGATAAAAAAGCAAGTGACAATTACATTAGAGAGGAGGAACAGGATCATCTTAAAAGCCAGCACTGTAACATTTGCAAGCAACAAAGCATTAAATTTTTTCGTAAACAGGTAATCTGATGATTTAATTCCCTCAAAACGCTCTGAAGAGGGCAGGATAAAAAGTTCCCCCTCGATTTGGGACCACCTTGCCATGGTGAGGGGTCTCTTGAACCCCAGGAATCTGTTCCCGGGTTTGAGTCCAAGAGTCCCATTTACCATTATATATTATTTTGGATTAAATTTGTGGAATTTTCAACTTTTACTAAAATTTATTGGACCTGATAAATAGGGAAAGATATCATAGCTGGAAATGGGTTTATATCCGAAGCTAAATAGTCAGAACTGTGGTAGGGCCATCACCTGCCTGATAATGTTCAGACCTGAGAGTCACCAGATTGATAGCTCAAAGGCAGGACTACGGTATTCTTTAGGGCTGGACCACAGATTCCAGGGGGGTCTAGTTCTAGGCATAGGACTCTCGGCATTCTATCTGGTTTGCCCATGATATGATTAGGTTGGGGACGATTGTATTCTTGAAATACTCTCAGTCCTAGCAAGTGGGTTTGGCTTACACTTGGGCCACTCTAAATCAGGTGCCATCCCCTGTGGGGTAGGGTAGGGGGCGGACATTTGGGAGTCAGTTCTCACTTGTGCCGTTGGTGGAAGAATAAACTCCATGAAAGGCTGATGATATCTTTTTAAGGTTTTCAGGTTTACTTCTTTTTTTTTCTTATACTTAAATCTTTATGAATAGCATTTGTAAGGATTCAAGAACCCCTGGACCCTTTGATGACACTGACTCGGCACAGTTAATGACATCTGAAACTGCCTCTGACATCCTTTGTCTAGAAAAATCCCAAAAAAGTCTTAATGTAATGTACACTGGGAACCGCACTCCATTACAGAGCAAACCAAAAACAAAAAAGCAAATACCGTCTTGACCCAACCTTGACTCACTGTGACTCCTCTTTGGGGGTAGCGGTTGGTCAGGTTTCTTTCCTCAGAAACTGACCAAAAAATATCAGCACTCAAGTCAGAAAATAATTTATTGAGCAGACACTCTACGACTGAAATGTCGTTTAGACAAATAAGAGAAAAGACAATGGTTTATAGAAGCCACAACAAAAAGTTGACTGAAAATTATTTAACAAGAAAAAATATAGATAACATAAATATAAAAATAATAAAATATGATACTATGAACAGTATTCAGGGTACCATTGTACTTCATGAGAATAATAACGAGCCATTTAAAAAGAAAATACTATTAGGCTCACTTAAAAAGAGATACCCCAGAGTAAGGGATTGTGAACTATATGATCTGCCAGGTGAACAGATGAATAAACAAAGCTTAAAAATTGCAAAAATAAAATTCTAAGGTCAAGGTCTATCACAGAAAATAAAAATTTTAGGCCAAAAAAGAGAAGTAAGACCATACATCCCAAAGCCGCTAGCATAAAAATTGTAGTAAATATGGACATGCAAAAAATTATTGTCGAAATGAACCCGTGTGCACGTATTGTGGATCTGAAGAACACGCCACACAATTGAAGAACAGTGAACCAAAGTGTTATGACATAGTACCTGTAAACTTTACTGATCTGCAAATATTGAGTATTAGAATACGAATAAAAAATTATTATTATGTAATTTATAATTTATACAAGCAACCTAATAAAAATTACGACATTGACAAACTTGAAGAATTACTTAATAATGCCAAGGAACTTACATTAATAGTAGGTGATTTTAATGTCCGCAATCCGATGTGGGACTTTAATTGTACAGACTCAAATAGAGCAGGAAGTAAAATAGAAGAATTCATAGATTCATATGACATGTGCTGTATAAGTGATAATGAAATCAGCACATATTTTTCTAAAACACATGGAACATTTTCCTCAGTCGACTTAACTCTATGTATAGCAAACATAGTAGACGGATTGGAATACAGTTGACGACTTGTACACAAGTGATCATTTCCCAATGTCAATTTCATTATTACAAAATAATCCTGCCAGGCATGTCCCTCAATATAACATTTATAAAGCAGATTTGGAGCAATATGAATTCCACACTAGAAATATCCCATCATTTGAATATTTAAAAGACCATAATGAAACTACTAAATTTCTTATTGATTTCATTAAAAATGCTGCTGATAAATACCAAAATCAAAAGCTCATCCACAAAACACAAAGTCCCATGGTGGTCTGAAAAACTAACAGAATTAGTAAAAATAAAACACCAAATTGGAAGATAATTAGATAATTTGAATAGAAAGTTCAGTAAAATGAATAAAACATTACCAATATTAGAAGAAAATTTACAAAACCTGACCACATTATTATTTGAAATTGATACATTAAAACCTCTCTAAACAAAATATATGCAAAATTTAAAAGACAAGTAATTCAAGGAAGAATCTTTCATGGAGGAAATATGTATCAGATCTCTGTAATAATACTCCCATGCAAAAAATATGGGAAAAATTCAGGAACATAAATGGTAACCCATGTTAAACCACCTAGACATGCCATAATAAAAGATGGGAAAAGAATACTTGATCCTAAATAAATATAAGTAGTATAATAGGAGAAAATTTAGCAAAAGTAAGTAGTGACAAAAATTTAGATGAGCATTTCCACAGAAAGAAAAATAGTATAGAATTAAGACCATAAATTTTGAAAAGAAGATATATATTATAATAGAAATTTTAATATGGAAGAGTTGGAATTTGCTCTGTTGAACTGCAATAAATCTTCCCCTGGAGGTGACAGTATTTGTTTTGAAATGATCTGCCATTTAGCATCTTTGGCAAAGTCATACTTATTAGAGTTTTATAACCACTTATGGCTTCAAAATTTATTTCCTGATGAATGGCATAAAGCTATAATTATTCCAATCCCCAAACCTGGAAAAGATCCTAGTAATGTAAACAATTACGGACCAATTTCTTTAATAAGTTGTTTATGCAGATTACCAGAAAAAAATGATAAATGCTTGACTAACATGGCATATTCGAGAAAATAAAATTCTTGACTCCCAATTTCAATTTGGTCTCAATGTAACAGATCTACACTGAATTCTCTGTCTAACTTAAGACCACATACAGAAGGATTTGAAGGAAAACAAATTACTATAGCTGTCTTTTTGACATTGAAAACACATATGATATATGGAGATATAAATATTAAAAACATTTCAACCAAAACAGCATCCGTGGTTTACCCAGGTTTATTGAAAATCGCACTTTCTGAGCTCAAGTCCTGTGTCAGCGGTGAAATATCCATCAGCACATATTTCTAGGTAAATACTTTGCTAAATATACCAGAGAAAAAGCTATCAGGAATGCTGGGGTTACTAATTTATCGATCATCTAAAATAAAATAGACGTCGTATAGGTAAGGGTGAGTGATTGTTGTCACTGCCACAGGACTGACTCTGAAGATATCCCAATGACAAAACCCGGAACATGGGGAGCGATCCAGTGCCCACACTAACCGCTCGCCAACCGACGACCCCAGCTTATCTGAACTCATTCATTCTAGCACATGCCGAGTTTAAAGCTTTTTGTGCTGCTTCCTTTCAGAAAATTTTGGATTATATTCATCATGGCATCAAGTAACTTCACTGTATCTGAGTTAAGTACCATCTTCTTGTGGGGCTTTTACTACTTGTGAGGTTCCTATAGGCCGTAAATTAATATTTACAGGGCCATTATATCGATCAGCTCCCAGTTCACGCCTCAGCCATGATGACCTGAAGTATACTCTTGCAGCTGGTTTCTGCAAGGGTTTCTTTCGGTCGCTTACATTTCATTCAGGTTTTATAATTCCCCTTCAAGAAGTTCCCTTTGGAGACGTTTTTCTATGTCGAGCAGGTCTTGGTACCCTGATTAGCGTTGATGTTCTCACGGAGGCCTCCTCTTATTTTGGTTCTTATGGTTAATTCATAAGCGTATACCGGCTCTCGTTCGAGTAGATTCCTCCTCCAGGGTGGTGCTATCTTTTGTCAGCTTCTGACCTATGGTGTATTGGATGTCATGAATAATTTAGCTTATTATGATCCAAGCTCGGCGTCAGGTGCAGTCTAATGGCTGCCTACTTCCTGTTCGCCTTGCTCAGTTGACTAGCACGGCTTAGCACAAGTTCTTTTAATTTTGTATATTTATTCATATTGACGGGTACTTATATGTATACTGGTTAATTTAATGATATTTTATTAGAAATGGGGATCCTAGCCTAACCTCTCGTTCCAATCGGGTTAGGCCATTCAGGTTAGGTTTCGTGATTGTCTTAGCTCCATCTCTCCCACGACTATGTCGCTTGAGCGGGAGAGGGAGGGGTAGGCTGGTCGAGGGAGTTCCTGTTTGTTGTTCCATCCGCCTTACCGGGTTGTTTTGGGTTGCTGGTTATCTGAACCCCCTGTCCCTCCTCCCTCTGATGAGGGGAGAGAGAGAAGACAAACAATATGGGGTATCTTCTTGAGCATTGCCCTCCTACCCTATGGGTCGGTTGCTGGGTTGGACTACGTTACAGGAATTTCTCTCCCTTTCAACCCTCTCCTTCTTCCTTCTCTCCCCCGATTGTCTAGGCTGCGCCTTCATGAGGAGGGTGAGTTTGGTGATAACTTAGATTAATGCTGTTACCTATCCTTCCCTAGTACTTAGAGTGAGTCATGAGTCTCCCTACGAATAGGTAGTCGATACGTTTGTTTCGGCGCCTCCGGAGGAGTGCCATAATCCGTGTGTGGGGCATCCCCCATCCTGTTAAAAACAAACTTCGGTCCCACTTTCCAAGTACTGCAAACCTCCTCCTCCCCTCCCCTGTCTTGTCAGTGGTATGTCATCTCCTCATGTGCCGGGAACGTCGGTCTCTCCGGGTCACACAGGGGGGACTGGTCGGGTTCCCAGCCGAGAGTCACCCACCCTCCTGGGCCCCGTCTAGTGTTTACGTTGGTTCGCTCTCCGGTGGATCGAGCTGAACTCCGATCACCAGGGCTCAACATTTGCTCGCTAATTCCGCTCTCCGTCCCCCGCCCTCCCGTTGCCTCGGTGCTTTTGGTCTTCCGAGGTTGGCTTTAGTCATCTAGCTCTCTAGCTGGGTGACTAATGGTAATGATTTACCCCGCCTTCCCCCTGTAACCAAGTGTCAGAGGTAAAGGATCCCAGAGGGGTTCATACCGAACACGGCGACCTTCAGTGTATTGTTATCCTATATCGTTAACCAGTTACTTAGTGCCGTATAATTTACGATATGTCATGTTTTAACTCAAGATTTTTACCCTAATCGAATGCTTCTCGTGGACCCGTATAAACTAAGGCATGCTGCCGGGCCCGCAGTATCTGTTCTTAAGTAGAATTACTATTATGAGTTATGATCCTAGATTGTTAAGGTCCTACTCCGCCGTAGTATCTCCGGCGCTCCTGATCTAGTGTGGTTGTGTTTACTCTAATTTATCGCACCGCCGGAATGCCCGCAGGTCCGATTATAAATTATTTTAATATACTCCAATACCTACTATAGTTTGAAGTCCTTTAAATTAGTAGAGTTCATATACTGTTACTTACAGACGGTTCGTTGTGAGGAGCCCGGTGCTCTGCGGTACTGCACCAGCCCTATGGGCATGTCGTCTGTCGAGCCCATGCGGGCTGTGCAGTCCGGTTGGATGACCTGTCGGTGGCACCCGGATGGTTGTGAGGTCTGCTTGTCTTTTCACGGCGTGTCAGGTTTAGACGAGTGGGTAAGCTTATAGTTACTGCCTTTAGTTTTCCTGGTATCCTCACTTGTTTTATTTTACGTTATGTAATATATGAATTATATATTTCTCACCAAGAACTCGGTTGTTAAGTCCTCCCCTCTTCCAGGACGAAAGCCTCACGCGGAGGTGTCGAGGAAGTAGCGGCCATAGATCTTGTGACCTGGAACCAGAATGAACAGGGCCAGGAGGTAGGTGGGGAGGTAAGTGAGGCAGTGGGGGGCGGGCTCTTTTGATTCTCCTTCTTCCACCGCTTCTTTTCAGGGTTTTCATGTCTTCTTTGAGGGAATGTGCCCAATCCACTGTCCCCAAATTGAAGAAGACCTTGAAGGCGAAGGCTATAAGTCCCTCGCCTCCTGCAAGCATCCCCTTCTCCGGTGAAGCCACGGATGATAGTCCAGCTGCTTCCACAGGCAAGGCCACTGGGTCTCTGCTAAGAGTTCGAGTTCGAGGGCAGCTAAGGCTAGCCCGCCTGCCTGCCTTTGACCCGGAGGGCTTTGCAGGATGCCCTGCAAAAATTTTCTTCGAGGTAGATGCAGCTGAGTAAGCTTTACGAGAGGCTGCAGAGCCAGGAGACCGCTCTCCGGGTTCATGAGTCCGGCGGGTCCGCAGTTCAATATCCTGCCCGACGCCCGCCCCTCCTCCATTTGACAAGGGGAATCCATGGCATTTTGCCCTTCATGCCTCGGGGCATGAAGATATCTTTACCATCGAGGGCCCAGGCACGCAGACCTCGAGGAGTTAGAATTCTTCTCCTGATCTGCTGCCCCCTACCCAGGCTTCGCCAGACTGATCGGAGGAAGCTTGGGTGAGATCGGATAAGGTCCCAAAGGAGACAGTAATCTTCCCTGAGGGACCTCAGGTGCAGTCCGCTTGATGCGCTACTGTAGTGAATGGCAGGCATGGAGAACACAAAGTTGACCCCTTCAAGGGCAACTTCACAATGTTCTGTTGGGTGATAAGATCCCAAACCCCCTCTGCATGACTAAGGTAGCCCACACGACGCCCAGGCTTGCTCGAGGGTAAAGTCGTTGTTCTCAGCCCGGAGACTGATCCCACCTCACTGATCTTCCCCGGAGACGCCATGAGTTCTGGGAAGACGCCCCGCCACCTTTACTGGGTAAGCTGATCCGGAGTGCGATCCAACATCTTTAGTGAACAGTTTCCCAAATTGCCAGAGGCCTCCTCAAAGCAGAGTTTGAGGCTAGGTGTCAGCTGAGCCGATCACTTAATCACTGTGCCTGGCGGAAGCAGCCGCAGACATTCTCATGAGGAGTTAGAACTCTTCCAAGTCCTGACGGTTCCTATTGGGCAGGATTTCAGGCGATTCTGCGGACTTTATGGTAGCAACGACTGAATTGCCGCACCATCTTCAACGACATGCTTCATCAGACATGAGCCTAATAGCTCATGAAAGTTCCTTCACAGCTAACTCTTCCCAGAAGAAGAAGTCAATAATGTCCTGGCAGAGGCAACCAGGGCAAATCAGAGTCTGCGCCCGCTGTGGGTATCCCCGCTTTGCCGAAGACCCCCGAGTCCGGCGTCTCTCAAGGCAGACCTGGCAAACGATACAGGAGGCACAGGAGACAACACGCAGGCTGTTGTCCAGGCTGGGTACCTGTCTCAACAGTTTAAGCCAGCCCCACCTCAAAGCGCCCAACCCCAACAGTTCGTGCTGGTGCAGCCAGCTCAACACTCTTGCCGCCCTTCCTTTGACGCTCTCCGGTGTTTAACCCTTCTTATGAGGGCCAGGGTCTGTTTGGCCTTAATAGAGCGCAAGGGGGACTAGAGCAGAGCCTCCTTCAGAGGCAAGGCTGCCCTGCCACCTCTCTCCTGGGGAAGAGGAGGTCGCGGTAGAGGAGGCAAGCCTGCCCCTCCCAGTGAGAACAATCAGGTAGGTGGCAGACTTTATCTGTTCAGGGACCGTGACTCAGTCCATGGGCCCCACAATATAGTCTCCAAAGGTTTGGCTGGAGCTGGATCAAAGGACCTCCACCTTTGACCAGATTTCATCAACCGCTTCCCAAAGTTTCATGGGACTTTATGCATTGAATTACTCCTAAAGAGAGCCTACAAAGAAAGGGAGACACCTGAATTTCAAGGCAGCCTGTTTATGTTCCCAAGAAACTCCAGTCAACAAAGAGTAATCCTGGATCTGTGCTGCCTCAATCTTTTATATTCAATGCATAAATCGTGATGTTTACAACGCATTAGAGGTACGGACTCTACTTCCTGGAGCCGTCACCACCTTCTATAGATCTTTCAGACGCATATTATCACGCCCGATTGCGCCGAACTTCTCCCCTTCCTAGGTTTCAGACTGGGGAAACAGGCCTACTCTGCTCCGGTCATGCCATTCGGCTCAACATAGCACCCAGAATTCACACGGGGTTGGCGGAAACAGTAGTACAACAGCGTTGCAGTCCCGGGGATATCGCTAGTCGCATACCTAGATGATTGGATAATCTGGGCATCCAACGCCGAGGAGTGCCGAGAGCTACGCCAGTGATCGAAGCTTTCTGGAATCTTAGTTTTCAGGATAAACAGGGCTGTCCCGCCTAACTCCGAGGCTCGGGATTTCAGTGGCTAGGCATCCAGTGGGACCTAGTTTCACAAACTGTCTCATTCCACCAGCCAAACGAAGGGAGATAGCCAAAGCCACCAGGCAATTCCTCAAAAACAGGAAAGCTCTCGCAAGGAATCTTGTTCCCCACCTCGCATTCGGTACAGACCTGCTTCTAAAACAAAGCTGAAAGACATAAACAGAGTGGCTAAGACGAGCTAATATCAAACTCACGGACAAGTATTGATTTCGCACTGGCGAAAGACTCCGTCAGGTCCAGTCAAGGGTCTCTCAAAGCCGTCTCCTTCACCTCTCTCCAGCCTTAATAACTCACAGACGCTAAGCGTGCTGGGAGGATATCACCAAAAGAAAAGGTACAGGGTACATGGTCCACAATGTTCACAGTTCCATATAAACATCTTGGAAGCGATCTGGAAGTGATGGCAGTATTTCTAACCCCCTGAAAACTTCTGCTACCAACCAGGTTCATATCAGGCTGGTGTTGGACAAGTGTGTAGTAGTACATTGCATAAACAGAGGGGTTCTGAATCAAGCCGGATAAAACCAAGTGATGATAGCCATCTTCTCACTCATGGAGAAACACGGCTGGCACCTGTCAGCTACCCATCTAGCAGGAGTCCGGAATGTTATTGCAGACTCTCTGTCCAGAACAGCTCCGGAGTCAGAATGGTCCCTGACGCTCTTCGAATGATCCGCCGGCAGGTTCCGGGCCTTCAGGTGGACTTGTTTGCCACGGAGAGCAATCACAAACTCCCTTGTTATAATTGCTCCCAACCTGACCTCAAGCTCATTCCACAGATGCAATGTCCTTAGACTGAACAATTGGCAGAAAATTTATCTGTTTCCAGCCAAAACCCTCTGATGCCGGTGTTTCACAAGCTCAGGTCATTCAAGGCCAAGTGGCCTTGGTAGGCCCCAACTTTGCAGCAAATGGTTCCTTTCTTCTGGAGCTCAAGCTTGACAATGTCATCAATTACCCTAACCACAGCTGACTCAAATAGTGCAAACAAGGACTGTGTCACTTCTCAAAAATTCTGAATGCCCTGGCTCTATGGACTTTATGAAATTCACCGCTCAAAGAGAGTGATATTGATCCCATTAATACTCTGTTTCTTGAGTCAGACAAAAGAGATTCTACCTCAGACATGACTCAGCAGTTAAAAGTTGGCATCCTTTTAAAGTAATCTGGCCCAAACCATGACCGCCAATTTGGCAATATCATTCTTCAGGTCATTTGAAAAGGGTCTGGCCCTGGCTACTCATAACCACAGCAAAATCAGCTTTGAAAAAGGTGTTTTGCATGGCTTAAGATTGATTAGCAGATTCATACTTTTCATCCATTCCTAGAGCATGCGCCCGCAGACTCCGTGACCCGCCCTCATACGGTTTCCTGGTTCTTAATGATGTTCTAAAATTAGCCTCAGAAATTAATAATGATCAATGTTCTTATTTAAATCTGTTAAAAAGACGTTGTTCCTAATTAGTCTAGCTTCAGGAGCTCTCTCTTTCTCTCTCTGTCTCTCTCTAGAGTCAATCACGAATTACCTTCCATAATCAGTCAGAATCACTGCACCTCCCATTCACACACCGAGCTTGGAAAAACACTCGACGTCCAGATAGGTGAGTCACTTGAAGCCTCAATTGACAAGACATAATCCTTATGCTCCAGTCCCATGAGGGCCTACTTAAAAGAACTTCTCAGTGTTTGTCTGGTAATCTATTTATCACGGAAAAAGGTGAAACATCAATTATAGAACAGGATCCGGAAATAATTGACAACAAAAATGGTGGTTTTGGATTAAACAAGCAAATTCGGATTCAGTCACCTAAGGAAATCAGATATCCAGAGCATTTACATATTGCTAATTATTATTCAGGCAAAACACGAATTTCGGAACGGTTACTCTAAAAAGGAAGTCAAATTTTCATCGTGATTTGTTTGCGACAATGAATGAAATCACTCAGACGCAAGTGAAAGTGTGACTGATTGATGATGTAGGAGCATTATCAAAACCAATAAATAATCCCACGTTAGTCCTTTCCCTACCGCTCTGATGCTAAATTATTTGCCCTGCCAAATTTCTCCAAAATTGAGGGATGCCTAGCCTGAACAAATAAAAATTATAATGTGAAAATGGTTGCGTGTGTTATCCTCCAGCATGTGAAGTTATATTTTCTTCCGTGATTTAGTCTTCCTATGTGGAGGGTACACTGTAAGTTTTGTCTTTATTTAGTGTCAGTATTCGGCCACTATAGCTATTACCCCCTTGTATATAGCTTTACCATACCTTATTATAGTATCTTATATCCATCTTGTCATAACTGAACCTTCTCTAACAACTGAGTATTTAATTATATTTTCCTCCTGTAAATTGTTTTCACTAATGGTGTTTTTCCGTGCTGATCACCTAAATTTTTATCACTTTTAGACCTTTGGTCAAGACTTGGTATGATTCCCTATTATGATTCCTATACTCAGGGACAAGCTCAGTGCCCAGGGTTTTGACAAAGGAAAAATCTATTCTAAATGGAGGCTTTCCCAACCTTGTGACCCAAATCCCAGGATCTACTGAGACTTTCCTCCCTGAATAGGCTAATCATCTCCTAAGCTTGTGGGGGTCAGAGAGAGGAATGAGTTCAGAGAGAGAGAGAGGAGAGAGAGAGAGAGAGGCAGGTGAGAGAGAGGAGAACGGTTAAAGAGGAGAATACGGGGGTTTTGTTGGCATTTGTTAAGGATTTTAAAGAAGTGCGGTCCTGTGGCATGTACAACAGAAACTCACGTTTACCTATACCGACGCTCATTTTATTTAATTACAGCTGGGGTAAGAAACCCGTCCTTCCTGATAGTCTTTTCTCTGTATATTTAGGCAAAGTATTTACCTAGAAATATGCTGATGGATATTTCACTCTCTGACACAGGGCCTCCTCAAAAATACTTTTTGGTTTGTCAAAAGCCCTGGAGAAAAGAGAATTGAGTGAGAGTATTGTCATTGATTACATCCACTTGAAAATGGTGTTCCACATGAATTAACATCAAGTGGCCTGGTTTAAATATAAGGAAATAAATGATATCAGTAATAATCTGCCCATGAGAATTAAAAGTAACTTGTATATGGATGATTTTGGCCAAAGATTATTCACATAAAACATGCAGAGTAAATCATATAATAAAACTATAATAAAATAGATGAATATATATATCTGTAGGCTTCAATTTTTCTATTACAAGAGACTCAAGAAGTAATATTTATATAAAAATAAAAGTTTAAAAAAGGTGAAGAAATAGATTTAAAAATCAGAAATCATTCCATATAACTATATAAACAGACATACCTATATATATACTGTATATAAACAACAGTGCTGTCCATCATTGTTTATGGAAGAAGAAACTATGGCTCAGCATCAGACGCAACACTGGAAAACATTGGACCCAGTTCATAAATTAAGGCCTTACTGGAATATAACCAGTAGCTTACTTCATCACTCAACGTCCCGTATTAGTTTTTGAATCACGGTCGCTGACTTGTAATCAGCCCAGTCAGATATACAGGTTCTAAAACAAAACAAAAACAAATTGTTTGGGACTGACTGACTAGCAGCAGTCATGACAAACCACAGGAAGGAGCGTGACACAACCACTAAAGCACCTTAAAACTAATTAAAACTATATAATGATGTACAAGAAGCTAGTGTGGTATTAAACAGATCACCTAATTAACAAAGAGATTCAGAATCAAAAACAAAGCTCTCCTTCTAAACGAGTTTCTACCAAAAAACCAGTAAAACTTCGGCAACGAGTATGAATAAACATCGCACAACTCAGTCAACAATAAAATACAACCAGCAAACTCTCAGCTACATCACAAAATAACTAAACAGTTACATTAAAATTAACCACGGCCCGGTGGTGGCGTGGCTCATATCCTTGCCAGAAGCACCACTATGACTGAATTTAACTTAAAAAAATAAAACTACTGAGGTTAGAGGGCTGCAATTTGGAATATTTGATGACTGGAGGTGGACGATCAATATCCCAATTTGCAGCTCTTAGCCTAGGTAGTTTTAAGATCTGAGGTGAGATGAACTCTGTGCAATCATCGAAGCAGCCAGTGACTGCAAACAGGAACGCATCCAACACAGATGATCATGGCAGAAACATTGAGACAGCAAATCTGCTGCCAAACAGGAACCAGTTCCCCAGATGACTATGGTTTAGTCACCCAGCCATCCTCTGCTACTACAGCCAACAGGTAACATGATATCTGCTGCAAAAATAAGGACGCTATGCTGCTGAGACCTGACTCGCTGCCATACCAAACCCGACTGCCGCAGTCAGTACGAAGGCGACAGACGTCAAATTCGCAAACAAAAACAAATAACAGGTAAGGAGACAACACCCACAACAAGGGAACAATCTGCTAATGATTGTTAAAAAAAAACCTGTAAACATCACACTCTCCATAGAGAGCTAGTAACAATGAAGAGTGCTGTGAGAATTTAGACAAATGATTCTCCAACAAAAAAATTATTTGAATTAAGAGTAAGAGATGTTTATAAACAATCATCCACCTCCTTGCCCAGTTAGAGCTAGAAGATTATTTGAGTCACTAAATATAAATATACAATTACCTTTAATAGTAAAATTACCTCCTCCTTGGACACTGAATAAAATGAGAATTTGTACACACTTAAAATATCTATCAAAAAGTTATTCGTATACCCCAGAACACCATAGACAACATACAGTTGAACATATAATCCGAAAAGGTTCACATTACGCAATGTACACCGACGGATCTAATTCACAATACAGAGTGGGATATGCCGCAGTATCCCTAGACAAAACATATCAGTTCTCTCTACCAGACAGTGCCTCGGTATTTACAGCTGAGTTATGTGCAATACCATTAGCCATAAAGATAATTAGAGAAGCCTTATGAAATAATTTTGTGATTTATAGCGACTCCAGAAGTGCTATGGAAGCTATTCAGAGCTATAATAAAAAAAAAATATTGTACAACAAATTAAGTGTTCACTCCATAGATTGTATAGCAATGGAAAAAATATTGAAATATGTTGGATCCCTGCCCATGTAGGGATTAAAGGAAATGAAGAGGCTGATAAAGCAGCCAAAGAAGCAGCCCACATGACAAGAGCAAATGTAGACATCCCTATTAGTGACTATATAAGATATATAAAAACAATCATTGTAAGTAAATGAAAAAATATATGGAATGAAGAACCTGAAAGTAATAAATTAAAACAGATAAAATCCAGTGTTGGAAAATGGAGTTCGTCATATCAGAGAGAAAGACACAAGTAATTCTGATGCGTCTTTGAATAGGCCATACTCGTTTGACACATGGACACTTAACCCTTAAACGCCAACTGGACGTATTTGACGTCGACTAAAATTGTCTGTCGGGTGCCAAGTGGACGTAAAATACGTCAACTACAAAAAGTTTTTTTAAATATTTGCAGAAAAATAGTTATAGGCCTAGTTTGCGAAAGATTTTAAATCACACACCTTGAGGGATGCTGGGAGTTCATGGATCACGCTGTTGTTTTGTTTACAAGCGTTACCCAGCTGCGCATGCGCGAATTTCTTTCCTCTCACGCTACAAAGCATCAGCGATGCATCATCGGAGAGCGATTTCTTGACGCATTCGTGTTTTGCAGAACTTTTGCGAGTGTTAGCGTATTTGTGACGCAACAGGACGTTTGCAGAGATGTCCCAACGTCGTCAGGACCGTGAAAGGTGCATATTGCCTGTCAGTAGTGAGTGTGTGAGGCGAGTTTTAGATTGGGATGCTGGAGAGGGACCGAGCACCCAAGGTGACCCAGCTTTTCAACGCTGTGTTGTGCGGCCACGTGTGGCTGAAGGGGACCAAGGACCACATCCTGTGCCTTTTACAACCCCTAGGAAGCATCAGGGTGTCATGAGGGGCATCCGTAAGCATTTGGTAGGCCTCCAACAAAAGGACATTGATGAGTACTTGTTGGAGCTCGATCGAGAGCAGGTGGAAAGTCCTCATTTTGATGGCAGTTGGTCATCTAGTGACGAGGACATCACGCCTGATGTCAGTGATGACGAGTATTTGCCCCCAATGTCTGTACGGGAGCCACAGGAGGAAAGTGAACTGGAGTTTAGTGGTTTCAGTGCGTATGAGGGAGAGGCTGAGGAGGAGGAGGAGGCACCGATTGTGGCTGGTGAGGACGAGACAGAAAGTGATGGTGAAAGTGAGGGAGATGGGCCAGTGGGGAGGGTGGGAGTGCAAAGTCGTGCCAGGCGCGTGCGCACGCGACGGGCCGCGTGAAGGTCGCAAAACGTCACGGCAGCTTGGGTGAAGGCTGTTCGTCCGAGAAAGTGATGAGGGGTGGTTGGAGGACCCCACCCCACTTAACATGCACCCATTCATGGCAGCACCTGGACTGACCGTCCCTGTGCCTCTCACTGCACTGGGGTTCATTCAGCTCTTCCTGACACGGGAATTGCTGGAATACCTCGTTGCAGAGACAGCGGATTACGCTTGGTACTGCCGTGAGGAACTGCAGATGACGTTGTCGTATCGCTGGTGGGGCTGCAACCTCATGGACATGGTGCATGTTTTGGGGCTCCACATTTTTTTTGGAATGATGCTTGCTGTCGACGTCAGGCAATATTGGAGGCGGAATTTTTTTTTAAGTACGCCCAATGTGCCTGGCATTATGCCCCGTGATAGTTTCCTGGCGTTGGACAGGTATTTCAACGCCTTCAACCGAAGGGCCATACCCCGGAATAACCCCGACCACCTTATCTTAGTCCGCCCAGTGTTGGACTACATTCGTGAATGGTGCCAGTTTCTCGTGGTTCCTTCCAAGAACCTTTCTTTAGATGAGGGGACGATGCCATACAAAGGGCGTCTAAGTATAAAAGTGTACAACCCCAAGAAGCCAAAGAAATATGGTGTGAAGATATTTTTTCTGACGGAATCCAACACTGGATACGTCGTGGTCTTCTCCACGCTGCATGACACTGTCTTCGGTCTTGTGGATCGTTTCTGTAACCAGGGATACCACCTGTTTATGGATAATTATTCCCAAGACGGAGTCGCAGGATACTAGGGGCTAGCTTCATGAGATTCCTTGAAGGAACTCAATCAAATTACTTTGCAAAGACTGTTCTATAACGCCAGTGAGAGAGAGAGAGAGAGTTAACTCTTATCCACACTGAACAAGGAGAGAGAGAGAGAGAGAGAGAGAGAGAGAGAGAGAGAGAGAGAGAGAGAGAGAGAGAGAGAGAGTTGTCCCATTCACACTGAACAAGGAGAGAGAGAGAGAGAAAGAGAGAGAGAGTTAACTTCATCCACACTGAACAGGAGAGAGAGAGAGAGAGTTAACCTATCACTGAACAAGGAGAGAGAGAGAGAGAGAGACAGAGAGAGAGAGAGAGAGAGAGAGAGAGAGAGAGAGAGAGAGAGTTAACCTATCCAAGCCACTGGGAACTGTTACTGTCAACACCTTACAAGACCCCGACCAGCGATAATAGGTCCCAGTGTGAGGCACCTTTTTGAGTGATTGAAAAAGGTGCTAACAAACTTTCAACAAGATTTTGCATCTTCCAGTCTTGGAAAAACAAGCATCTTAGATATTTGTCAGATTATTCGCAGATCTACACTACACACACTCCTGTTAAAGACACAGATGAGCTGATATCACGATATGAATAGACGCCCAATCGATGCTGCGCGGTGGATTTACTGTCCTGTCTGCTCTTAATAAATAAGTGAAGATATATTCTTTTTGCATCTTGCTATTTGAAATTTTAGAAAAACGTTTTCTAGTAATTTTCCATTAATTTTTGCTTAGAATTACCAGCATTACTCTCTCCTTTCAAGACTAATTATTTATTTAATAATTGTAGATTTCCCTATTAGTTATTTTCCTTAACTCTTCATTCTAGCTGTAAATGACTTTGTAGAAGTTATATGTGCAAATTTTGTGTACTTATGTGATGAATTTTGATGATATTGCAATTTCAAGTGACTAAAATTTATTTTTATAAAGCATAATCATGTTTTAATTGTTTTTGAACTCAATGAAATTTAATTTTTTTTTGTGTGACAATTTGACAAATTGTTTTGAATTTTTGCATAACAATATAACATCAACCAATTTTTTTAACTTTATTCCTTGTTTTCTGATTGTCTCATTATTTTTTATATGACATAGCATTCCTGTTTGAAGAAGTTATTGATTCAAATTTATCAGAGTTAAATACCATCCTATTTATCTGATTTAAGATTTTGTTTACAATTAGTAGGAGTCGAATTTCAAGACTAAATTTACTTATTCTTGTGTCATCTGGAAATACTAACAATAAGCACAAATAACCAGAACCAAAATAGTGTTAATCATAATCACAATACACAATGCAATAGCAACACCGTACCTTGTGGTACACTAATAATACTAATAATCCGGATTTCTCATCGCTTGGTAATCACTATCTTTATTCTGTTTTGCAAAAATTCTTTTATCCATCTTCCTACTTTGTCAACAGGTGGATTTCCAATTTTTTTCGCAAAAGCAGACTCGAAGCCTACCTGTAAATCATTGGCTAGGTAAACCACACTCGTATATTTTCATTTGGAATATTTTCACAGATGAAATGGCTAAAATAAATGAAGCCTTGTTGCTCTTTCCGGTCAAAACATGTTGTCCACATTGAACAATCTATTTTTCATTAAATTTTCATTAAACTTTTTTTCATTACCCTTTAAGGATACTTGTCATAATCTGATGTCAGAAATCAGGCCCATAATTACTTTTGGCTCTAGTCTTGAACCACTTTTGAAAGTAGAGACAATTTACAATTTATGCTCATCAGAAATCTTGCCTGAATGCAATATACTTTCTGAATAATATTAAAGATTTAGAATGAAAGGTACTTTCTATAACAATATGGATCAGTTTGGGCATCCGGTCCTGCCGCTGATCCATTTTTAATTTCATAACCCTTAAACGCCTGTCATTTGGACGCCGTCCAAAATTTCTTGAAGAGAAAGAGGAAAAGCTTTCAGAAAAATGAAAATGCTCCCAGAAAAACAAGCCTTCAAACGGAAAAATAAAGAAATCCAAGTTTGCGGAAGATCTATCAGAACATTAGAACAACAAGCGGATGCTGGGAGTCAAGAATAATCTTAATTTTAAAATGAGCGTCAATTCTTGATAATTCGCATGCGCGAATAGACCAAATACCTTCGCATCAGGAGCATCAGATCAGCAAAATACTAAAAGAAAAATGGAATCCAGATCAAAGGGAACTTTTGCAAGTCTAACAAATTGGACCACACAAACCTTATGCAGAGATGGTCAAAAGGCGTCAGGATCACAAAGGCGCATACCCAAGTTGAAGTATTCCGCTCAGGTTAGACCAAGACAGGGATGCTGGCTTTGCCCAGGTATCAAAGTGATTTTTAACAAATCGTGTGAAAACTCGAGAAATGATGCACGGTTTGTAGAAAGTATTGCGACATTTAACAATCAATCATTGCTGGTTTTGCAACAAACGGAAAGTCTCTAGAAATAAAGAAATAGTTGAATTAAGTAGTAATCAACATCAAATAAGTCTTCAAACTCAATCGGACAATTTATTTCTACACAGAATGCCGAAAATTACTTCAAGAAGATATTTTTAGTTACATAACCGATTATAAATCAAAATGTGAAGAGTTCATCCAAAATACAACAAAAATAATCATTTGTATTTTCACAGTGTTTTAATATTTAATCAGAAATCACGTTAACTGACCTAAAATTCCAACATTCGGTAAATTATGTACTGACCTTAATGATCGAAAACGCATCCGTAAGCCATAATTATTAAACAGTAACAATCAACAAATTACCTTCATTTTTAAAACAAACGGAAATTCAGGTCAAAGCAAAATAATTAGAATTCTTGTGAATTTTTGAAAAAAGTTTAGGCAATGTGCCTTTTAGAAATAGACCTTGATGAAAATCCTGTTGATTTCTTGCGTCAGAAAGCTGTAATTTTTTCCGTCGCTTTATTATTCTCATATAAATTAACATGAAATGTGGAGATTATACTAGAATACAACAAAAATATAACGTTCCACAAGACAATAAAAAGGTTTTAATGCTTTACGCTTGAAATCAAAAGAAAAATTTCAACCAAATCTGATCAATTTGATCTGACTGAAATGATCGAGAAAGACATACAGAAAACATAATTATTACATCAAGAGTAACAATAAAATTTAACTTCATTTTGTAATGGAAGGAAAAAGTTCCACAATTACAGACTAGATTTTTAAGATGTTGCACAAAATTTTCCATCGCTCAGCAAGCGTGTACCCGCTGAATAAATGGCATTGATCCCCAATGTTCTGAATTCTTTCGAGGAACAAGACATTATGATGATAATAAAGTGTTATAAATACAGAACATTATAGCAATGTAGTAATCAGTTAATATAATGAAAAAATAGTAAATTACTGTTGTTAAACACATGTTTTTTACTAGATATAAATAAATCACGATAACTGAAAAATTTTATAGATCAAGGTCAACTTTGACTCAAACAAAGATCGAAAACGCATCCGTAAGCACTGCCATTGATAATTACATTCAATTAATACTAAACATTTACCTTCATTTTACAAATAAAGTGTTTAACAAATTATTTAGATTTTGGTAATTTCCCAAAAAATCTTGCACCTGGCGCGCGCGCGTCCCAGTGAAAATCCAATCATTTCTTTTTCATTTGAAATAATTTTTTCGCCGTTTCCATAGCATTGTTACAAAAACAGATTTCTGTTTGTAATGAAATTTAATAGAAAACCAAAACAAATATGTCATTCAGTTTACTAAAACAGTTTTTTAACATTTGGTTCAAAGTCACGATAACTGAAAAAAGTTTAACATTAGCAAATTGACTCGCAAATTATCGAAAACGCAATTTTAAGCCATACATTTGACTTTCAGTGGCCTTATAATCATTTAAATACTTATGCAACTAAACTGGCACAATTTCTAGCAAATATGTAAGATTTTGCTGTGCTTTTTGAAAAAATTTTCTAAGTCCGAAGCGATGGACTTTCTGAAAATCCTGTCATTTCTTGGCACAGCTTGCTGTACTTTTTTTCCCTGTTTGTATTATTCATTACATAAAGTGTTACATGAAAATGTGCGCAATTCACAAAGAAATACAACAAAAATATATCATTCCTTTAGCTTCTTCACAGTTTTTTTATATTTACATCGAAATAACGATAACAGAAAAAAATCAACCTTCATTGTCAACTTTAACTCGATCAAATGGTTCAAAATGCACTTCCTCTTTTGACGATACAGCTAGGCAATATTCAATCAATCAAAATGGATTTTTGCAGAATTGTAAAAAGTCTCTAGAACATAGTTTGATATTTGGTGAATTTTTGAAAAACTTTTTTACGTCTGCGAATTCCTCAATTCATGGATCATCATT
The DNA here is from genome assembly GCF_040412425.1 of Macrobrachium rosenbergii. NCBI lineage: Eukaryota > Metazoa > Arthropoda > Malacostraca > Decapoda > Palaemonidae > Macrobrachium > Macrobrachium rosenbergii. The sequence continues at coordinate 50,824,608 of NC_089752.1, read as the reverse complement.
TTGTGATAATTTTCCTCTGTTTGCTCTAATCGTTTTACAATCTGTTATATACCAAAATCATCGCAATTAGATGTACAATACAAACTAAAAAAATTAACCATTAGCTTCAACTTTTCTTTTCCAAATAGATGAATTTTCGGTGAAATTCTCAATATTTACATAGATGTGCAATTTTTGTGTTTCTTCCTTGTAACTTCAAATTGAGGTTGAGATGGCCAAAATGAACTCAATCTTGAAAACTCTGCTGGTGAGAGCTGAAAAGTCTTCCTCTCTCGCACTACCTTCACACAATTTGTCTTGTTTCTGCTTTGGCAAAATTTCCACTTCATCCTTGAGCCTGTTAAAGAGCGACTCATTTGGAACATGTTTCCCTTGAGAAGAGGAAGCGGACTCTTGTGTGAACAATAAAACTTGATCCCAAGAAACAGATCTGACCAAGACAATGAGCTGCAAGAAATCCTAGAATTCAAAAGATAACCCTTTCCAAGGAATTTGTAGAAACCAAATTCACAGTGAACTGCGTCAGAAATACCTGGCAGTGGTTTTGGACAAAGGAAAAATGATTGTCTGAGGATAACATGGTCACACGGGGTGAAATTACCATTAGAATTTTTTCTTTCACGCATTGCCAAAAATACCAGAGAAAAAAGCTAATCAGGAATGCTGGGGGCACCCCAGTACAAACACCAATAATCCCAAACAGACCGTCGCATATGGTATGGGGTGAGTGTTTGAAAAAACATCACAGGCCCCTGCTGTTGTCTCCAATGCTGCTGAGAAAGTGAATTTCTTCTTTCACAGTTCCAACACTCACCGCCGAGAATAAACAACGGCTGGCAGCCATCTTGCAATCATCAGTACTTTCACCCCCAAGCTGTATTGCAAAGGTGGGAGACTGCTTTATTTTTGTCCAGACTTGTTCTTTTAGGTCTTCCTTCAAAGAAGTTCATCAATGTCAAAATCCTTCACTTCTGAGCTAACCGATAAATCTTTGAAATTGTAACAGAGAATCATACAAAGCTTAGAGAAACCTTGCAGCTCAAACAACCAGGAGCTTTAAATAAAAGTCTCCCAAGTACACAAGCTTCTTTGCTTTTTGCAAAAATATACAAGAATAATGAACTCGTCAAACATGACTTCCACTAGTTTCCGTTTCTTGATCAAAACACTGCTAAGGTACCAAAACTTCATATGATTCAGGCTCAACTGAAGGTTGGCTGTAAGAAATCCTTTGGCTTTTCAACAATAAATGTACAATGCTCAAATGTCGTTCCAGAGTCCAGGTCTTAAAACATCATTGCTGAGGACTGTATTAAACAAGGCATTTCAGGCAGATGGAAAAGACAGGGTTGTTGAGATCTTCACTCCTCAAGTGGAAGGAATAATGCTTCCTGCAGCCACTGTCTAGGGGAAAGAAGAGATAGTGATTTAAGATACGTTCTTTACTAAATGATGGTTAGGAATTTGTCAGAATGGATACTTTTTTAAGATCCACATGAAATTGATACTTGTGGAAATAATTATGTGGAGGTGGCTACTCAGATAACAAAACTCACTTTATGAAGGCATTGTTTAATAAAAACAAAGTATCTGTTGCCTGATGGCCTTTAAGGAAAGTGTTCCTGTTTTCCTGATAAAAAGAGGATTAAGCACTAAAGTTCTAGGTAAATAAGTATTAGGGTAAAAATACAGAAAAATGGAAGCTATCAAGGGGATAACCTTCCAAGTTACTACCCCTGTTAGATCATCTATAATAGCAAAAATCTTGTCCGGGGATAGTAGAAGGTCCTGATGATGTCAATCAACATGGTTCGAACTACTCTGAGAGAGCTCCAGTTCAGAAATTCTGGCACCTGTGAGAGGCTAATTACAACCAACACTTTCCTTAATAGCCAGCCAAATATGGACACTGTTCATTGAATCATTCCATTCTAGCATGCCTTCAGTACGCCATTTAGAAACAATAAAACCGGTTTTCCTTGCCAAGTTGTTGGTCTCAGACGATGTCTTCCTCTAGGATTGATGAAAAGCAGGAATCTGTTAAGCTAAGTACCATCTTCTTGTAGGCTTTTTGTTGTGGCAAGTTTAAGCCAGACCTTTTTCAAACAATGATCTGAATGATATCAGCCAGATCCTCGCGTTCTTGAGCCTCAGATCTTTTCAGAATGATGGAATACCTTTTAGCGTGAATTTCTGCGAGAGTTTCTTCCTGTTATCTGATTTATCAATGTATTTCAGTTATTATCCACACCTCCTCTGAGCAGCTTCCTTTTGGATGGATTGTTACCTGCTCAGGGCACTTTGAATTCTTGAGAAGCTGTAACAGGTCCATTTGTACTGCTTGGGGTTCAACTCTCGTTTTTGTGTTCTTTATTTTCTCTTTCGTAGGCACTTTCAACTCGCGTTGAAGAATATATATCCAACTGCTGGTACTGTCTTGCTAACAGTTTACCTGATATGAAATGTGATGGATGACAAAATATTTTTGGATTAACAGGTTTATTGGTGAAAACAGACAGATTTTCTGCGTCATGGTTCCAATTTTGATTCCTTCCAACATGTGGAGGAGCTGTTAGGGTCCAGGTTGGGAGCAAGTTCTTATATATTTTTATGTGTATATTTATATTATTTACAAGTTTGAGACCTATCTTTGACGTTAATCCACTGAGAAGTTTTGTCCAGTGTTGTTGGAGTTCTGGCCTAAGTCCTGACAGAGAGTCTGCAATGACATTAGGCTCCTGCAAGTGGGTTTTCATGTGTGCCAACTTCCTTCTCCCCCGACCATGAGAAATGGGAGGAACACTTGATTGATCCGTTGATTTGGAGTTCTGTTTTCTGGTTCCATCCCGACCAGCCGTTATGTTTGATGGGTGTTCTTAGGCCTTGGGAGTTAGAATACTGCCCCCTTCCTCTGTTGGTATATCCGATCGGACCATTTTGGTTGTACTGGAACTTTTTGTGTTGGAAGGGTCTCCTCCAGCCTATTAGGGAAGGCCTGTCGGTGTTGGTGGGTGGCCAGACCTCGCGTGGCACTTCTCTGATAGGCCCTTCCTTCCTCTTTCACCTTCTCCCAGTCAAAAAAGCTCAACACTAGGGGAGGGTTAGGATGACACCTTGTTCAAGTTTTCATGATATTGCACGCCCGCCACACCCATTTATGTCTTCATTTGGTGGGTGTCTTTAGTTTCTCCTGCAGATGAGGAAAGAACCCAGGTCTCCATGAGTAATTTTAGAGGCTTTCTATATGTTGAGGATTTTCCCGCATCCACCTGGCCGCTCTATTGGCTGGCCCCAGATGTTTGTTATTTCCTCCCTGCTCCTTAGCGTGTGGCGTGTAATCTTCTCCTCCCGAATGAGGCGATTTCGGTCTCTTATCTGGCATAGCCCCAGGAACTCTGATCAGATGAGTGTTTCCACCTTCTGGCCTCCATGCCCAATTATCCAATCACCCTCGGTTGTTAAGCTTTCCCCGGGTTAGCCAGAGCATCGTTGAACTACCAGCTTCTTTCTGCCTGACTTTTACTGGTTCTTTTCCGCTGGGTTTTGAATCTCCCGTTGCTTTCTTGCCATGCCAATCCTAGGTGGGTTTGGTTCTCAATCGGTGATAGGCGCGTCACTAAAGTTCTCTGCCAGGTGGTGACAGCTCCATTTTGAAGTTTGAGTCCGCACTCCCACCCTGTACGTTACCATAGGTTTGAATTATATGTAAAGGATGTTTGACGTACAGGATGGAATATTAACCAACCATGACTGGAACCTTTTTACAGTTTGCTGATATAAGTCTGCCCATTAAATTTCAGGAGTCTCGGCTTTGTTTATTGCCCCTTAGCAGTTGTGTATAAAGTCCAATTGAAATGTTGATGGAACCTGGGATTAAGGTGTACTATAACCTGTCCAACTCCACCCCAGACCCCTTGGAACTCATCTGTTCATGTATTGTATATTATAATTATCCACTGGTTACTGAAACAGATTCAGCCTCCTGCCAACCTCTGAGCATGCTCCATCACTGAGTTTAAGGGTTCTCCTCTGCCCCCGCCTCCTTCCCCGGGGAGGAGGGAACGTAATGCAGCCTTGCATGTATATATCCACTTACAGATAGTGTCAGAGCATTCCATGGCGGTCTTGCACCAACCCCGGCTCATGGTTTGAAAGTTCCCAGACGTGACAGGTTGGGGTGGGGAATTGAGCAGTCTGGCACCCGGGCGGATTTTGTGAGGTTGGGCACTGAGGTTGAAGGTGATGGACCTGGAGACCGCATAAGCCCATTACGGTCTGGGTTTGTGGCCTTTAAATTCTTGAACCGCTTCATGGCTGTATTGCTTATCCTTGCTTATCTTGGCAGTGATAACCTCTGATGTCGGAGACTTGATTTGCCCTGGTTGCCTCTGCCAGACACTGCTCACTTCCCTCGTGACTCTTGATATTCGACCCTGAAGAGCTTGGAGTCGGCGGGTTTGGGAGGTCCCATTGAAGCCTTACATTCTATCTGAATTCATCTGGTTTATGTAGCCCGCGCCTACACCATAAAGCTGCAGTTCTACCTGAAAGTAGCGCCAGCAGAGATTTGGCAGACTTGGTCCGAGACCTTCCTCCCAGAGTGACAGCCGTTAAGGGAGGTGAGCGGAATTCAGTGGCGACTCAGCTCTGCACCTGGACTTTAAACCAATGCGTCAGGTGGACCAGGTAGAAGCTGTTCGCTAAACAGAAGTCGAAGCAGAGGCGGGTCGGCTCCCGTCCACCCTCCTTCTTCATGGAGTTCTTCCTTCCAGGGTTTTGAAGTCGTCCTACCTTGAAGACAGGTCTAGATCTGTCTCCCCAAGGTGAGGCAGACCTTACCTCCAATGCCTACAAGTCTTCTGGCTCTCGTGCTTATGAGTAATCTCTATCCCCCAAAGAGAACATAGCTAGTTCCGGGGGCCAGCTTGGTATGAGCTACTCCCACTCCGTCGGGTCCGTGAGATCAGGGCAGTTAGCTGGTCCCCCTCCAAATAACTGTTTTTGACCCTGAGACTTTTGCATGCTCTTCCTTCTGGTGGTAGCCTGGTAGGAGATAGAAGGTAGAGGATAAATTGAGCCATCTTTCCAACTCCAGCTCCCTAAACCACAAATAGTAAGGGTATCCATGCCGATCATTGAAGAGTCTTTACGCTGAGAGGATTCCATTATCAAAGGGAGAAGTGCTCTGGGTTCATCCGAATGGTGAGGACTGCACCGTTACAGTCACACCCCATTCCGGATGGCTCCATTCTTCCTCCCTTTGATAGGCCTTAAACCCGAGCTTGGCGTTTGGCTCTTCTATCCTCCCCGGCATGGGCAAAGTCTCAGGGCCGGTACCAGGCTGAGGGGGACTTTGCCTAATCGACTAGATTCACCTTGGAAGGCTGGAGTTCTTCCACCGGGCCTGGTGCCTCCCATGACTTCAGGCTAGAGGAGTAGGTTGTGAGCCAGAAGACATGGATTAGACTTCAGACAAGGTCCCTTGGGGACAGCAGATTTTCCCTGGACCAAGCTCAGTCTGACTCTGAAAACCTGAAAGGTGGGAGGAAGATAATACCAAAATGACCCCTTCCCGGAACTTTACTATGTTCTCTTTGGGGATAATGTTCCCATTCTGCATAGGTCAAAATGGTCACGACCTCTCAGGCATGCATCTTGGGAGTGCCACTGCCTCAGCTCCGAGGATCTGCTCCCACTTCCCTGGTCTTCCCGGAGCTTGGAATTTTGCAGAGATCAGGAGCTCCAGCCACATTTCACGTTGATTAGACTCTGACCTGGACTGCCTTGACTCTGTTTAGGAACAGCTTCCAAAACCTGCTGACCTCTTCTGAAGGGTCGAGTTCGAAGAGTCACGGAAGCAGGTCGAGTCGGAAGAGAACCCTGTGCCTGGCCAGACACTAGACATTATGATCTACTCTAAGCAATCTCCTCCAAGTCCTGACCAAATCTCTGCTGACTTGAAGATTTCAGGTAAGACGGATCTTTATGACTTTATGGGTGGCAGATCACCTGCCTAACAGAGCTTAGCATACTGCCACCATCTGGCATGATCGCCAAATCCCCACTCACTGAAAAGCTCTCTGGGGTACCAAACCACATGGTGAAGTGAGCAGTGTCCTGGCAGAGCAGCCAGGGCAAATCTGTAAGTCGCTCCCGGCTGAGTCTTCCTTCTTCTAGGAAGGCCTCAGTGGAGATAGATCCATAATAGCCATGAGCATGCTTATTGAGGAAATTTAGAATCCGGATAACCAGAATAATTTATGAGCAGGCTGTACATGAACAGATGAGGTCGGTCAGCCTTCAACCTTATAGTACCACCTCAACCAAGGTCATGCAACATGCAGCCTGCAGCAATTCCCTATGAAACACAATTACCTACACTGCCACGTCTCCGGCAGTTCAACCCCTCAACTTATATGAGGCCAGGGAAGTCATGGCTGGTTTTAATTCCAGCAAGGAAGCAGGCAGGCCTCCTTCAGAGGCAAGGCTGCGTCGTTCCCTCTCCCGGGAACGGAGGCCGGGGGCAGCAGAGAGGTAAAGCCTCCCCCTCCCAATGAGCCTCCTCAGGTAGGGCGGCTGTATCTGTTTGAGACAGCGGACCTTCAGCCTGTAAAAAGCCCACCGCATAGTCTCCAAAGGTCTCAGGTGGCGTTGGAGATCCGAAACTCCTCCCCCCAGAAATCCAGGTCCAAGCCCCCATCGAACCCTCCTGGACTTCATAGAAAGGAACTGCTGCAAAGGGGCTATAAAGAACGTGAGACACCTGAAATTTCAGAAACCGTTCCAGCGTTCGAAGAAAGGTGAGAGTCAGCAAATCCGGATTCTGGGCTAGACTCTCAATCTGCCATTCAAAGAGGTAATTCGCATGCCCCAATCTCGAGTGAGAAGGACCTACTTCCCTGCCAGCCGTCACCACCTCTAGGGATAACTTTCAGCGCGTCATATTATCGCCAGGGGTGATTAGAGAAAACTCCTTACCGACACATGACTAGAAATCAAGCCTACTCATGCTGGTCATGCCAGACCGGACTCACGCAGGAGAAACTTCCGACACCTGGCCAAATGTTCAACGGAACGGTAAGGATCATGTTAGCCGCATGCACATGAAAAATTGGACTACTCACTTGGGCATCCCCAAATGTCAAATGCCGACTGCTAGAAGGTGAAAGAGTTCACAATCCTAGAGAAATTCCATCACAGGGAGAAATCTGCCCACCCACCAACACCGATTTCAGTGGCTAGGTATCAGTTGAGGACCTCACTTATACTTAACTATCTCTTCCAATTGGTCAAAACGAGGAGAAATAGCCAGAACAGAGGAAGGGGGTTCTCCAAATGCCTAAAGAACACCTCAAACATAACACTCAGGAGAACCAGAAAATTCAGGAACTCCCTTCAGTTACCAACTGACAGATCTGCTTTTGAGCCAAACTGAAACTGACATGGTCGGGAGCATGGCAGAGAGGCGTGCAAAATGCTCAATTTAAGTGTCATTAATTCCCCGGTGTGGCAGACGAGACTCGGCCGTGGTCCACAGTCAAGACGCCTATCAAAAGTTAAACGCTACCCCTGAAATTTTCTCCTCCAATCACTGTACACAAAAATTTATATAAGAACTTGTGCTAAAGCGGCTGGGATGGCCCAACAGCAAAAATGTTCAAGGTACATGGTAACAAAACGTTCCGCCAGTGACACGCAGCCAAAGAAATTTCCAAACTAGCAATGTCATCCATCACTTATACATATATCTGAAAAACTGTTAGCAAGACAGATACATATCATATATGGTTTTGGACAGTGGAAAGTAGTAAGTGCAAATAAAACGACACTCCAAACGAGGGATCAATCAAGCAATATTTTCTCCCTTATGAAAACTGGCACCACATGGCACTTGTCACGAATCTAGAAAGAGTTCCAATGTCATTGCGGACTCTATCGACAGAAACACAAATAGATAATATGAATGGTCCAGTGAATGACACATTCAGTGGAACACCGTCAGGTTCCAGGTCAAGGCCAATATGTTTGCCACAGAGACGCAGCCACAAACTTCCATGTATTGCTCCCAACTGGACCCTTGAATTCCAGAGATCAAATAACGCCAAACATGTAAAACCTATCTGTTTCCCACCACTTAAACCTGTTGATGAAATTTGAGAGGAAACTCAAGTCATTCAAAACGGTCAAAACCTCTAAGCACCCAACTGGCCGAAGAGCAGTTGGTTTGGAATGATTCTAGATTGAAGCTCGGTGTATTCAAATTGAGGCCACAGTGTGACCCAAATAGTACAAACTCGGACTATGTCAGCTTCCTCAAGAATTCCTAAATGCCCTGGGAGAAGACATCATACACTTCGCTGCTCAGAGGTGCGGATATCTGATTGATTATACATTGTTCTTAGAATCCAGATAAGAGGTTTCTACTCTCAGACAGTATGATTCAGCGGTTAAAAGTTAACATCATTCCTGATGATCTGAGGGCTCAAGTTATGACCACGAATCTGGCAATATCATTTTCAGGTCATTGTTGAAAAGGTCTGGCAAAGTACTATTACCACAGCAAAGTCAGCCTTAAAAGATATTTTTACACGGTTTCAATGTTAACAGATTCATACTTTTCATCCAATCCTAGAGCATCGCTCGTCTGAGACCAACAACCCGTCCACACAAGGTTTCTTGGTTCGTAGCGTGAAATTAGCATCGGACACTGATAATGAACAGTGTCCATATTTGAGATCTGTTAAAGGAAAACATTCTTAATTAGCCTAAACTGGGTGTAGAATAATTTTACAAATGAGTGTAGAAAACCAAGAATCTGCAAAGGTTTGTAAGAAAATAGACATTTAACAAAGAATTGTTGGTTTAAAAACACAAGAAGGAAATAAAGAAATAGTTGAATTAAGTAGTAACCGTTCAACATCAAATAAGTCTTCAAATCAATGACAATTTATCCCTACACAGAATACCACAAGAAAGTCCCTTCAAGAAGATAAATTAAGAGTAGAAGAATTAGCAAAAGGAAGGTTCATCCGCACTATCCATATTGCAGAGTAAAGTTGTATTTTCCATGGATGAAGAAGAAATAATCAGAAAGGTTTTACCTATCATTAAAATTCCAATACAGAGTAAATTATGCACTGTCCTTATGGATTCAGGTAGTACTGTAAGCATAATTGATAAACACACATTAACAAATTACTTAGGCGTTAAAGAAACGCTAATTCAGGGTCAAAGCAAAATAATAAAAGGAGTAGCGGGTAAACAGATTAAAAGTTTAGGAAATGTGAACTTAGAAATAGACCTTTCGTCACCTAAAACTGTTGAAAGTTTTATAGTTCTAGAAGACAGATTCTTTCCCGCACAGGTGTTGTTCTCATATAAATTAATGAAGAAATGTGGAATTATACTGAATTGCAGAAGGAAGAATTAACCTTACAGAAGATAATAAAAGAGCGTATGCTTTACGCTTGAAGAAGAAAAAGTTTCACCCAAATCTGATCAATTTGTCTGAGACGACTTCAACAAGCGAGAAAAGACATACATAAAATAACTTATCATCAAGAGAACAATCAAATTAAAATGGATGGTAATGGAAAGGAGGAATTTCCACAATTACAGACTAGAAATTTAAGATGTGCACGTCCAGAAATTATACTCTCCAACAAAAGAAGTGACCCAGAAATAAATAAAGGTGATCCTCAGTGTTCTGAATATGACGAGGAACAAGACATATGTGATGATAAATATGCAGAGATAAATACAGAATATTATAGCAATATAGTAATCAGTTGTGATAATGAAAGGAAATTAGTAAATGAAGTACTATTGCTAAACAAAATAAATAAAGCAGATATAAATGATATAATAGCAGTAACTGAAGAAACTAGTATAGATGCAGAACACTGTTACTTTGCAGAGATAAAAGATGAAGAAGTATGTTGTGTAAGCACTGCTGATGATAATAAAATACAATTTATACTAAACAGACAGGTAATTTTGCATCCAAAGTGTTTAACAAAAATACATTTAAGGGGAAAAGAAGAGATAGGAGTTAAAGACATTCTTTTACTAAATGAAGAGTTACCAGAATTTGTCAGGATGGATAATTCTTTAGTCGACATGAAGGGTGATACTTGTGAAGTTTATGTCCAGAACTACTCAGATAACAAACTAACACTTTATGTAGGCATTGTCTTTTGCAAAGGAATACCTATTAACAATGCATTACTAACATTAGAAGAAGAAGCATTTTTCTCTGTAACTGGTCGAACATCTGAATTAAGCAAAGAAGTGAATAAAACAGATTTTCCAGAAAACAAAGATAAGTTAATTCAAGTATTAGAAAAATGCAGAGATGTAATAGCAATAGATGGAGATAAATTAGGTAGAACAAATGTCCTAAGACATAAAATTGTATTAGATGATGGAACAAAACCATTCTTTATTCCTAACTATAGATTACCAATAAGCCAAAGACCCATAGTTGATAATTTGATAGGAGAAATGAAGAAGATGGGGTAGTCATTCCTTCTAAATCTCCATATAATTCTCCATTACTACTTGTTCCAAAGAAAGATGGAAATTGGAGACTTGTGATAGATTATAGAAAGTTAAATTCCAACACCATCCCCTATAGAATACCAATGCCAGTGATTCAAGATATGTTAGCTCAATCAGGAGGTGCAAGGATATTTTCATCTTTAGATTTACTTAGTGGATACTGGCAAGTACCTTTAGATGAAGAGTCGAAATCACATCCTTCAGCACACACAAGGAACACTTGCAATTTGAAGTCATGCCATTTGGACTCACTTCGGCTCCTTTAACGTTTGTTAGATTAATGCTTCAAATATTAGGGGATATAGAAAATGTTGCAGTTTACTTAGATGATGATATCATTTTTAGCAAAGATTTAGAAAGTCACCTCAAAACTTTAGAAATAGTCCTGGAAAGATTAAGAAGAGCAGGATTAAAAATCAAATTAAAGAAATGTCAATTTTTAATGAAATCTTTGGAATACTTAGGACATGTAATTAGTGAAGATGGTCTGCGAATGCAAGCAGGCAAGATAAAGGCAATAGTTGAATATCCAGCTCCTACCAATTTGAAAGCATTGAGAAGATTCCTAGGAATGGTAGGCTACTATAGACCTTTCATTAAGGGCTTTGCTGCAATAGCCAAACCATTAACAGAATTAACAAAGAAAGATGTCAAATATGAATAGAATAAAGAACAAGAGACAGCCTTCCAAACACTAAAGAGTAAAATGACCAGAAATCCTTTACTAGTCTACCCAGATTTCTCCAAAGACTTTCACTTAGCCTGTGATGCCTCAAGTACCAGGCTAGGGGCTGTATTATTACAAAAGGACAAAACAAGAATGAGAGCAGTATATTATGCCAGTAGAGTTTTGAATGGTGCAGTATATTATGCCAGTAGAGTTTTGAATGGTGCAGAGAGAAATTATAGCACAATAGAAATAGAGTGTTTAGCATTATACTGGGGACTAAGGAAATATTTTTTTGAGACATTACTTGATGGGCAATCATATAAATACTTTATTTTATTTGTGTGATTTTGCATTCATCCATTGAACTATATTCTTTTTGTCACACTGAGGACAGTGTAAGGTAGCATAACCGAGTGATGTTATGGTGTAGAATATATAGGGAAATTAGACAGAAAAGAGAAAAAGAAAAGAGAGAGAGAGAAATATAGAAAAGAGAAAAAGTTAGGAGAGAGAAGTAAGAATAAAGAGAGAGGCAAAGAACACAGTGATAACGCCCAAAAGCGCTGTTGTTGTTATCGTGATTCCAATACGCTGATCGAGGCAGGATTTTGCATGAACCATAAGCAGTATATCGTGTTGAAGCCATAAAAACAGTCGTAAAAGTGAGAAATAATGGCCTCGAGATTAAGCTAACCAATTCATGAGTCAGCACAGCCTAAATGCTTACAGCAGCTGGCTCTGTAACCCCGCCTTTTCATGGAAATTCCAGGAAATTGGGGGCTGGACAAAGTGATGTACTTCTACAACCTCCAGTCAAACATACTAGGGAGGGGTCTTTCACACACCCTCCTAAGATCACCTCCAATCAAGTCCTCTAAGGAGAGATTTGAATCACACCCACTACAGTCCTTCCAATCAGTTACTTGAAGGGGAGGCCTTGCTGATAAATCCTTCCAATAAGACTAGAAGGAGGTGGAGATTGCAGATAACAAGAAACTCAGGGGTTCAATAGGCTGGAAAACGCCAGGAGAGAAGAGATCAGAACTGTGTCCTTCAAGGGAGAGTACGTCTCCCCTCGCTTCCGTGCTCCCCCTATAGACTGAGTCAAGATAACAGCAGAAGAGTGATTTCGTTTCTATCATTGTAACTTGTTAATTTTGTACTGATCCTTATAATACTAAATACTAATTAAAGTGAAGAAATTACCGATCTCGTCTCTATACATCTTTCTGAGAGATATCAATACTTAAATTAATTAAGATAAAGAAGATAGCACATCATCGGTGAAGTGATGCTGAGGGACATATTTAAAAGAAACCAAGGTAAGAAGTGACAGACTAAAAATTATACAAAACAGAAAGAGGAGAAGAAGATCCCCTTTACATAAACATTTCTAAGTCATTTATAAACACATTAAAAACTTTTTCACAACTAGTACAGCTTGACCCATACCTTGACGTTGATGAATAATTACAGTTGCTCCTCACACAACATGCACTGAACTTCTCCAGGAACTTCATTCAGTGAAGTGTATACTGTACAGTAATCTCTGGATTAAACACAAAATGAAATGTAGAAATATTATTTACTGTTATGATAATAATACACAAAATCCTTAATGACAATAATACACAAAATCCTTAATCTTACAAGCACCTCTAGGTCATTTATAAAAACATTAAAAAGTTTTTAACAACTACAGCATGGCCCATACCTTGACACTCATGAATAGCACACACTGAACGTCTCATAAACATTCCTTCAGTGAAGTGCATTACTGTACAGTAACCTGTGGATTAAACACAAAATGAAATGTACTGTTCGTATAACTCAATATTTATGACCTCTTTCATTGCTTTAACTTGCATGAATATATTATTCACTGTATCTCTAGGTCATTTATAAACATTAAAGAAGTTTTTAACAACTGCAGTAGAGCCCATACTTTGACACTAATGAGGATTTGGATCTGTGGAGATGGATGTGGAAAGGTTATGGAGAGAGCGTCATTGTTTGGAAGGGGAATCTCCTTCCATAAAATCTGGTTGCTGCTCTTCAGGAGTTTTTTCCCTTCTTTGCCTTTTTTCACTGGGACCAGGCTGACTTTCTTCCTTAGAAAAAAAAAACATGTACAATGTTGTCTGCTGTTGGCGTTTCTTCAGCTGTGTTCTGTAGACGGTAACTAAATTGTCGTCAGCGTAATCAATACCCCAGTTAGCTAGTTCCTTGTCATGGTGATGCTTCTCAAAGAACTCCTGGAATTTCTCCCAGTGCATAAGCATCTCTTTGATTTCTTTGGAAGTTGACGCCTTCTTGCTCTCCACCTCTCCAGACACCTTCTCAGCCAAAATCTTCTGCTGCTCCTCATGAAGTTCCTGGAGTTCCTGTTGTCAGCTCAGTGTTGTGTTCTGCAACCGGCTCTTCAATGTCATCAGAACTTCCAAGCCCATGGACTTGGCCAGAGAAACAATTTCCTCAACAACTGGGTAAGGTAGAGGAAGGGGCTCACCTTCAGGGTCATCTGCAAGCTGACTAGGGGCATCAAAACCTTCAGAGTCCCTAAGAGGAGCCCCATCAGGCCAAAGGTTTCTCCAAGCTGCTTTTAGAGTCCTCTTAGAAACATCTGCCCATGCTTTGTTTATCAGCCTGACACAACTAAGAATGTGGAAATATTCCTTTCAGACGCAGAATTCGGTCAAAGTTAGGCTTTTGGAAAAGTGCCTTCGTGTACAGCTTTTTGAAATTAGCAATGCTGCTGGTCCATGAGCTGGATTAGTGAGGTAGTTCTGGATGGGAAAAACTTGACTTTTAGCCAGCTAAACTCGTCTTCCAACTCATATTCCATGTTCGGGGGGTGGGCAGGGGCATTATCCAAGACGAGAAGTGCCTTGAGTGGCAAATCTTTTTCTTGAAGGTATTTTTTTGTAGTGGGGGCACACATTTCAGAAATCCACTCTCTAAAAATTTGCCTTGTTACCCAAGCTTTAGCATTTCATTTCTACGTGGCATGTAATTTGCTCTTAAGCACTTTGTTTCTTAAAAACTCTAGGGGTTTCCGAGTGGAAGACTAACAGAAGCTTTATTTTCAAATCTCCACTAGCTTTCACACATAACAAAGTTAGCCTGTCTTTCATTGGTTTGTGGCCAGGCAATTGCTTTTCCTCTTTAGTAATGTAGATCCTCTTTGGCATTTTCTTCCAAAAGAGGCCTGTCTCATCACAGTTGAAGATCTAATTCGATACATAACCATTTTCATCCACGAACTGTTGAAAATCTTTTACATACTTTTCTGCAGCTTTTTTTATCAGCACTTGTTGCCTCCCCATGTCTTACAACACTGTGGATGCCACTTCTTTTCTTAAATCTATCGAACCATCCCTTACTGGCCATAAACTCATGCTCGGTACTACTACTTGATCCAGCTCTGTATTTCATAAGGTCAGCATGCAAACTTTTAGCCTTTGCACAAATCATAGCCTCTGAAACACTATCACCAGCAATCTGTTTTTCATTTATCGATACTAACAATAATTTCTCTATTTCATCTATTATGGGAGGCCTCTCTTTAGTCAAACTCGTAACCCCCTTGGCAGTAGCACTTTTTATAGCCTCTTTATTCTTCAAAAATGTGCTTATGGTTGACCTGGGTAGCTTAAACTGTGAAGCTAAATCAGTTACACAAATGCCTCTTTCATACTTCTCAATAATCTCCTTCTTAAGTTCTATAGTATTGTGGTTCTTACTGTTTTCCTCTTCTGCTTGTCAGCAACATCTGTCTTGGGACCCATGATTTAATGAAAATGCGGTGCAGAAAGCCAAAAAAACTGATGCAATACCTGTACAAGCGTGTACTTCTCAAAACAACAGCAGCAGCATGTGTGAGCTTTAAACGCTTTTAAACACGTGTAGGAAGAACGCCACCAACAACGCCAACTAGCGGCAGCTGACTGAAACACTTTTGTTTACAAACATCATATTATTCAACGGGTTGGATTCTGGTTTGTTGTTCGAGATCAAATGCAAAATTTACTAGAAATTTTGCATCAAAATCCGATTATGTCGAGTTCCGATATGGTTGAGGACCGGGGGTTCTACTGTACAGTATGAAGGTTTATGTTATTGGGCTTGTGAATACAAGAAAAGAATCCACAAAGATAAATCAGAATTCTCTGAATTAGCAGCAACACATTAGGAAAAATTCAGTAGAGCTCTTGTTATGATAGGGTAGGCTTGAATTGTAGGATTAATATCAATGATAGAGTTACAAAGATAATAAGTGTTATAGATTGTAATGAAGGGTATTAATAAAGAACATCATGAAGGATAAAGAAAATTTAGTATAGTGAAATAGTCCTAGGCTGGCAAAAATTTTGAAGTGTTGATTTTCACTTAGGCTAGCATGCTGGTTCTTGGAACTTGACCATGTGTACATTCATAATGTTATGGTGACAGGTGGTGGTAAATATTTTATAACAAACAGCTAACATCATTAGCAAAAGCAACATGTTTAGATGATGGAGGTATTTTTAAAGTATATAACTTTTCTGTGTATGCCAGTTCACATTGTGCTTACCTCTTTTGCAGGCCACCATTCTTACCAGTAAAGCCACTGTTGTTTGTTTCTCTACGAAATGTGAAGTGATTATTTGAGAAAATTACCACATGATTTAATAAGATCCTCCACTTGAGTGACAAAAACACCATTTTCTGTCAAAAATAAGTACATGAAGAAACAAAAAATTTGTATATGTATTTAACAAAAGTGAACACCACATATGGCTAAAAAACATCATGATCTGTTTTCTGTACCCCAAATTTGGACCAAGTAGCTGCCTTTAAATGAAAAAGGTTAATAATTTAGGCTAGTGATCTTGACTTTCTTTCAGACCCTGTGTCCTATAGGGACTTTTGACTCATGTTAGTCCCATCTCATAGATGCAATCTGGGGTAAAAACATTTTATGTGAAGTCAACAACAAGTTTTAGAGTATTTACAATAACATTTACACACAGGTCAGTGATCACATTGGTTAAACTTCATATAATACTGGCACATTTTCATTTTCACTCAGTGATGCTTATTTCATTTTAAAAGAATGATAATTTTTCTGAAACCTGCATGAATGGCCATGTTTTTTTATTCATTTAAACCCCCATAGTTTCTCCCAACTTAGCTTTGATATATTTTTGTACTCTTTGGGAATAGTATATATATATTTAGCTTGTATAGATTTAGGCTATTGTGGAGGGATTTATTTGTATTACTTGTAGAAGGATTTGTATGTTGTATATGATATATATATATAAAAAAAGATATATATATATGATAGGGCTTGTTAGGGTCATGAAATATTTCTTTGGCTTGTTCTATATACATTGTTATATATATGTATCAAGCTGATTTGTATTTGTTTCATCACAATCCCATTGCTTATAATTGTGTATATGTGCACTACATATGTTATCTTAGACTATAGTCCAGTTCAAATCAAAATGGCAGTTAGCTGACAGTATTGCATATGCACAGATGGATCCTCATATATATATGATATATATATCCAGTCATTCTTTGTATATATATATACTAATAAGATCCTGAATGTTTCTCGTATATCATGACTATATAATTACTATGTATATTCCCATATTATATAGGATTTGGGGTATTTTGTACCCCTTTCAGTTTTGTATATAGATGTATATATGAATAGGTTAATGATATATGTATCTCATCTGACTGTGTAAATTTACAGTGCTCCCCACTTTAGTTTGGATAGATGCTCACCTGAACCCACCATGAAAAATGCAAAATCCCCAGTAAAAATGCTTGTAACTGGCCTGCAACTGCCAAATACCTAAAATTTCAAAACAAAACAATTTCACATTACTGAGCTTAACAGTTCGCTGCCTAATTTAATAGTTCAAACAAAATATACCTTAAATTATCATACTAAAACAATTTAACCTTTAACAGCTGACTGGACAAGTATTTTACGTCTGAAGGAAAATTGTCTGTCGGGATTGAATAGGACGTAAATACCAGACACAGTCCGAAAAAGTTTTTTTAAATATTCTGAAACGGAAAATACTTATAGGCCTAGTTTGAAAATAGACAAAAAGAATAACGCGCCTTTGAAGGATGTTGAAGTGCCGGATCACGCTGTTGTAATGTTTACAACTGCCGATCCAGTTGCGGACATAGCAAAGGGAGACTGACTTTCTGCCAACCAGAAAGTATTCATGAGACAAATCTCAGAAATTCTTAGTCTCTTCAGGTAACTTTACCGCTTAATTTTCCGAGGCGTTTATATATGAAAATGTGTGGATGACATGCAGAATACAACAAAAATAACTTCATGGTTGTAGCTTTATAAGTTTTGGAATATTTTCATAATAAATCATGATGTGCCAAAATTTCAACCTTTGTCAATCTGTGACTCGACCGAAATGGTCGAAAAACGCAAGAAGTATAAAACTTTACATTCTGGTAATATTGCAATCATTCACCTTCATTTTGGAACAGGTTAAAGTCTCTAAGTTCCTCCATATCTTCCAGCCATTTATGGTGAATTTAAAAACTTTGTACTATCCCTACTTTGGGGCACTAACTGCGCCAAAAACTGATTCTTTAGTGACTCATTGTCAATTGCTGCCCGCAGGGTATTAGCCTGTAAGGATAAAGTTTTATATAAGATTACTTTGCCTTTCATGTAAAATACTTTAAAAAAAACCTGCGTTGTAGCTTATCTTTTCAAATATTTGGTTAAATCACTATACAGGGAAATTTCAACCTTCGGTCAACTTTGACTCGACCAATTGGTTGAAAAACAGCAATTGTAAGCCAAAAGAGGAAGGGAGGCATTCTAGTAATATTCAATCATTTACCTCCCCATTAAACAAATTGGAAGTCTCCTTGGTCAATATTTTGATTTATGGTGAATTTAAAAACAATTTTCTACGCCCTGCCTTGCAATTAACTCGCTCTAAATTTTATGAAATTCTGAATCACTTTGTCGAATGTTTGGGACAATTTTTCGTTAACCGTTACATAAGTTTTATTATCAAAATGTGTGCAATTTCATGTAGAACACAAACAAAAATAACTCATGGTTGTAGCTTTTATCAGTTTGGAAATATTTTCATATAAATTACGATAAGACCCAAAATCTGAACCTATGGCCAACAAATGAAAAATGGTTATTGGTCAAAACGTGAAATACTAAAACTATTTAATTCTAGATAAAATTCAATCATTTAGTACAATCTGCAAACAAAGAGAGGCTGTGTAAATGAAAAACAGCGTTTATTAAAAACTTTTCCCTTACGTCTACCATACTGTAAAATCTAGGAATTACATAGTCACTTTTGTCTTAATTTGTTTGCACTTTTATATCAGCCATTACATTTTGACCTTTATATATGAAAATGTGCACAATTTTTAATTACAACAAAAATAACTCATTTTGTCAAATCTTTATCAATGTTATGAAATATTTCAGGTAAATCACGATGACCAAAATTTCAATCTTGGAACTTTGACTCAACCGAAATGGTTATCGAAAAACACAATTGTAAGAGCGTTAAAACTCTTTATTCTAGTATTATTCAATCATTTTACCTCAAGGCAACAAACGGGAAGTTTAATCACAAGATTTCGATTTATGGTGAATTTTTTGAAAATTTTTTTACGCTAAAGAAAGTACACACTGATATTGCATCATTTAGTGAAAAAAGTTTCGGTTTGCTTTGTCGTTTTACAATTTGTTATATACCAAAATCTTTACAATTTAGTACAATACAACAGTCCCAAAAATAACTCATTAGCTTTAATTGTTTTGGTTTACAGGGCGATTTGTATACAATTATATATGAAATTTTTTTTACGCTGTTATTCTTCCAATATTTATATATGATAAATGATATTTTTATTTAATTCGATGGTTGCATACTAAACTTAGTAGGGATGTGATAGAAAAAAGGGAGCCAAAAATGAAGGTTAATCTTCTGGACTAGGGGTGCAAGACCTTCGAAAAACTTTCTTTCCGGGAGCTCTCGGCTCTTTCAAACCGCGCCCGGCATACGGGAGACGCCCGTGTAAATAGAGGCCTCGAGTCCCTCTTAATGGGACGATTGTTTCGGCCAAAAATACGGGCCCTGCCATTATTATCCCAAAACACCCAAAGTCATCTTTAGACTACCCTCTTACAACTGTTACTTGTAGGTATATACACCCCTAAAATGCTTATAGCTGCCTATTTTAACAGTTTATCATCCATTTAACAGTTCAAACAAAAATATACCTCAGACTATCATCCAAGAACACCCCAATATCATTTCAGTCATCTTACAACATTACGTACAACTGTTACGGCGTGAAGCGGCTTTCCCCTATAATTGATGACCACATTTTCTTTGCCTTGCCGCTTTGCCATCGGTGAGCACCTTGACTGCGCATAATGTATGTACATTTTAATGATATTTTGCTATGCTGTAAGATGAAAGAAATTATATTTAGGTGATCCCATGAATGGAGATCGGTAGTACGCTACTGTATTGGGCACTAAAAATACGGGTAGTTTAGAGGAGACGAATAGGCTCGTCCCGGTCCAAATAGAATGCTAGGTTTTGTTACGGGCATGTTAGTATTTTTGTAATTATGTACAAGGGATATTTTATGATAAAAAAATGATTTAGTACAATAAGTTCTTGGTTTATGTCGCACTTGGACTGGGATCGGGAACCGGTTAGTCCTCACCATCTCCCATAAATTTATTAAAAGTGGCATGGTGAGACTGCTCATCCTTCTCTCAGTATACGCCAGTCTTGGCTGAAAAACACAAAGGATATCATGAAATGTTATTTCACTTACAGAACCCCTGGTGTGCGTGATTTGTTGGTTTAACTGTCGGATGAGCTTCCAACCTCCCGGGAGATGGGCTGGAGTTCACCTCGATTGGTGAGGTCTTGATGAAGAGTTGGACCGTCGGAGTATCTGGTGATAGAAATTGATTTATTCGCGATAACGGTTTTCGGATTCCACAATAAGCTGTAGGTCTCTGTCCCTCCGGATGACCAATTGGCTCTTCCGGAGCCACGTAAAATAAGTCTAACTTCGGGCCAGCTCCTAGTGGAGAGCTGTTAATCAGCTCAGTGGTCTGGCCTAACTAAGGTGTCTGTGGCGGCCAGGGCGGCCATGGATACTGATTTGTTACATTGATCGAATCACCTTGCCCATGCGGGAAACTAGATTCATAAGTAAACAAACCACCCGTGCAAGTTCTGGCGCTCTTTCGCTGCCCTCTCTCAGGCGCCAGTACTGTACTGTTGTCATATCCGGGAGAGAGAATGTCAATTTCTTACTATAAACATAAAAATACGAAATAATTAAACCCTTGAAGTTCACCACAAGTAAGTGCATATGTAATGCTCATTATTGGGAATTTTTTTGCCTGTCTGGATTTATTGTACCATAGGGATTTCATTTCGCCCCATGGATCCATTTGACTATGATTATTACCCATTATAACAGCTATACGAGTAAATTATTTTATTACTGTTGATATGTCATCTCCAATATATGATATTTAAAAGGGGCGTTTCATGCTGGTACACATTCTTACTTTCCTCCCAGCAATAGTTTAACAGTGCCATTTAAAATCTCTTCCAGCTAGTTACTGTGCTTAGACTCGGACCAAACATATTACGCTCACTTCTCTGGGCTGCTCCTCTCTCACCTCCCTCTCTCTCTCTCTCTGCATACTGTACGTCATCCTTAATGAAAAATACAGTAATTAGTGAATACAGCGTTGTCTTCAATAAAAAGAATTAGTGATAAATTTAGAGATAAGGTCCATAGAAAATTCCGCAAATTGGCACTCCAAGACTTGATCGGCCCTTTGAAAATATTCCAAAAATCCGTCCAAAGTGAAGCAGTGAAAGTGGTGTGTAAAATTCGCGGCAGGGGCAGGGGTGGCCTGCTGTTTTCTAAAAGGAGGGCTGTCAACAAGCAGTTCTTATCTCCTCACTTCTCTCTCTCCCTCTGATTTTTTGTACCGTTGTTAGTGAGTTTTGTACTTTATTGTGTCAGTAATGTAAAAATTTAATGAGCAGTAGGTTAGTTAACTTCAGCTCCCATGCAGTTCACAGGTAACTTAAGGTTTTGCATTCTCTGTAGGTTCTTTATTTTCTCCCTGTGTAAACTAACCCTCTTTCCTCTCCCCTCTCTCCCTTTATTGTTTTTTTGCTCTAAGCTAAGCATTTCATGTCTGAGTTAGCTCTCAGATCTTGCCCTATAGTCCAGATGCAGCTTAGCTTTTATTGAATTAGTTTTATTAGCTTGGTTTATTTAGCCATCTTGGAATAATGGAGTACTGACACCTTAACTTAAAAGACTCTTTTTTAATTATTGGATGTGTTTGAAAGTCTGGAAAATAAAAACTGTTCATACTAGCGGTAGTAGTCTAATATGCGTCTCGGAAAGCGTAGATGCTGGAATTGACCGCGCTCGACATAGCAGATGCTGAAATAGTCTCAACTGATACATGCCCATCTAACTTTCTTAACCTTGTAAGGTGGCTCTTTGCAGGTCCACTACACTATATAATGTCCTGGACTTTGTACCTTTAGTTCCACTTGAACATTAACTTCGCCCGTCTGTCATGAACAAATGAGAAACTTTTTATGTCTAGCATCTCTGAGGATAACAAACTTGGAGAGCTATTCTAGTCAGCGTACGTTTGGAATTTTTGCAGTTTATTTCACTATGCTACATTTTCTCTTTTGCATGAATGAATCTGTAATCAAACAGTTGCCAAATTTTTTTTTAATAATGAATGCGTGCGACGTTCATTTATTAGGATGTAGGACTGATAAAGAGAGTTAATTCTCAGCCACACATCTAGACAAATTCATTTAAATTTTAACTGAGAGTATTGTACTGTTAGTTTTTGGTTAACAGTGAATAACACATGCATCCAGATGCTATGAAATATGAACCTTGTGAAAATAGTGCCATATACCATATTTCCAATGCATCAAACATTGTTTTTTCTAAAGTAAGTCTTGGAAATTTACTCGCCAAGAGGCCAAGGTTAAATTTTAGGCCTCATCCTAACCTCTAAAGGAAGGTTCTTTGGACTTAAGAATCCCTTGCATATCTTATCTGAATGCAAATAAAAATGTATACTGGAAAAGGGGAAAAACTTGTAAAAAAAAATAATATATGCAGCTGGTAGCCTACAAAGGTTCATTCCTATATCGTTTGGCCAACACCGGAGTAACTTAGCATTCTGGTGAATATACCATTATTTTCATATCAGTATACTGTTACTTTCAATCTACTTAGACAACCCTGAATTGGGAACATTATTAATTGACATAAGTAAAATTATGGTATGTTAAAAGGTTTACTGGTAAATCTTACTGCTGTATAGCAAGACTATCATAATCAAACACTTACAATGAATTTGTCAGAATTCAGGTGACTTCGTCTGGCGCCTACAATCAATTCACTCTGGCAAATAAAATTTGTTTAATTAATACTTATAATTTAAATTATGATGATTAAACAAAATATTCTGAAAACACACTCGCTGGAAACTTCTGAAGGATGAGAGAGAAACTCAGTTAGAGCACAATATGCTGGATAGAATTGCACTTTTTATTGTTTTCAATGAATTACAAATGCAAAGATATTTTTAATGCTAAATAAATGAAATCCTTTATTCACTGCGGTTCTTTATTTAAATGAACATTTAATGGGTCTATCAACCCACCGTCTTAAGAGAATGGGATGACGACTGTAAAATTTTGCTAAATCAAAATCACAGTGGAGTCTCTGGATCAACTGAATGATTTTACACAAAGGGCTTCAAGATGTCTCAAACCAATGTTATTTTTGGTCATGGATATCTGGGGAAGGTCTTAAAACTACAATAAATAGAACACTAGAATTGAATACCTAACTTAAAGTGTAGGTGAGATCTTACCTAGAAGGTTGTTTTATAAAAATTCACACATCAACAGTGTTATTTTTATAAAAATGCTCTGTATCAGACTGGTTAACAATTAGGTAATATGTAACTAAGTTTTTTAAAGGATTTGTAGAATCAAAGCTATCCATAAAGATAATCTGAGGTCAGTGTCTAGAGAGACAGTCTGGGAAATACATTATATTTTTCCAGGCAAAGGACGTGGATTGACAAATGGAAACAATGTCTGAAGTAAAGAGCCTTGGCCTTTAATGTTATGGAAGATTTCAGAGACTCATTTTAATCTGCTATCCCCTAACCGTCGTTTTGGTTCAGAAGGCCAAGAGGAAGACCCTGTGGTATGGGTCAAAAAAGTCCTTAGGAATCCCCGAAAAGGACTACCTCTCGGTTTGGGGTTCCAGAGACAATGACAGGTCATAACATCATTGAATCAAGGAGTCCAGAAAAATTTTTTTTTCTTCTGTATCCATTTATTTATTTAGTCTTTTCTCAGCTTAATACTAGTCTTGTGCAATTTTTATTTAGCCTTTTCCAGCTGTTTCTTTCTTTTCTTCCTTTGTTTATTCCTTTTTTTCTCTTTATTTAGCCTCTAATATCTTCTTAAATGCAATCTCTTCTCTTTAGGCCACTTTATTTTTATCTTAACCTTCTTTTCCATGATTTATTTTGCAATTTATTTATTTTCATCATTTATTTTTTATCATTTCCCATGAACCAGTTTAATGTTGGTCTTTTATTTGACATTTCAATGACTTTTTTAATCAGCTGATGTATTTCATTCCTCCTTTTATCAAGCAATTTATTTATTTTTAGGCATTCAGCTGTAATCTATTTATTTTTATTTTTTTACTTTGAAACCATTTTCCCCCTTATTTACCTATTTCACTCCATCTATCCAACCGTTTCCAGGCCTTCCTCCATATCTTAATAATTTACCAACCTAATATTTATTTATCACCTGTTATTTATTTAAAGGCCATCTTCAATCCATTCATTTTCATTTATTTATTTATTTTCAGTTCTAATCTATTTTTATTTATCGATTCCTCATTTTTATTTACAAAACCTTCATTTCCCCATTTGGTTTTCTCACCCAGTTTTATATAGTTAGAATTGTTCTGGTTTATTATTATTTAGAAAAAGAATTTAATTATTTTTTTAAATAAATTTTATTTAACAAATTCATTGATCGGGAAACTTTTTAAATACAACAGGTTTATTTACAACATTAATTTTATTTTTTTATTTTATTTATTTATATATATTTATTTATTTATTTTATAATTTATATATATATATATATATATATTTTTATTAATTTGTTATGGTTTTAGTTTTCTTTGTATTTGCGTGCACCACATATGAACGACTCTCTGTCTGTTGACTTTCACTTGATAGTAACGCAGGGGACTCAGTGTTAGGTTGAAATTGTCTATTAATATTTTTCAGTTTTCAGGAGGGTAAGTATTCACCGGGCACGGTTTTTCATAAGTTTTATTACACTAAACTATTTTCACACGGCCAGCCACACTGGACTTAGAAATTTCTTGATGTTAAGAGAGGAGCGAGTGACACAATCCTACAATTTGGTTTTCAAGTAACTCTGGCTAAAAATTGATCAGAATGAACTCTGGACCTATGTTGAATAAAACTCCGCCTCCTTGAGGACGTCTACTTTACTCTTAATGGTTCAATCTTAACTCCCACTTTGGCAAGGACAAATCAGGTCAATTTTACTGACCTTTTGATTCTAACCTATCCTCTAACTCCTCCTTCCTTTCCCACATCTTGGAGGTTTGTTATGGTTAGTCTTCAATTTACTTGGTCCCATGACTCATCATTTTAAACTATCAACATCGTGTCTCTCTCTCTCTCTCTTTCATAATCCCGATCAGTGAATCTCATACTTATTCACTGCATAACAATCACTAATCATCTAATTGACTCAAGTAGATAACCAACTCAAACTTGACTATATCAACTTGCAATTTCAATAATTTCTAATAGGAATTACTTCAATTTCAATAATTTCTATCAACAAACCTTAAATGCAAAAAATTTATAATGCATCATAGCTGAACACAAACAATATCACCATGAATTTGAATTTCTCAAACTAAATGCAGAAAATTATGGCAAAGTAAATATATCAAATGCCTATTACTCTCTGTTTATCAATCAAAATTGAAAATAAAAAAATCAATCATGATATTTCGTCATCAATTACTTCAATTTCAATGATTTCTATTAACAAGCAATAAATGCAAAAATATTATAATGCATCATAGTGGTAAATAACAAACAATATAACATGAATTATATATCAAATACTCAAACTAAATGCAGAAAAATTATAGAAAAAAACATATCAAATGCCTATTACTCTCTGGTTATCAATTCATAAATTGTAAAAATAAAAAAACTCAATCATCAAATGTTCAAGTGCAAGTCAATGGTAAACGCTATCACTTTCTAGGAAGGATTCTGTCCATCATGTCCTTGATTATGGTAAGTTTATTCAATATCAATTTCTGACAATTATAAAAGAAATGAAAAGCAAACAGTACCAAAAGAATGACATTTATGAATGACATGATAGGAGAAATCTCGGTCTTATATGTATGAAAGAAAGTATGAACCTCTTCTAGCTTTGTGAATGTCTCCAATTCCAGTTCTGGAAAGTTGAAATTCGTTAATAACTGCAAACTGATGTACACTTTACTGAAATTCAAACTGTATGTCGTGAAGACTGTTGGTTTGTAATACAAATTATGTAAAATACCAATTCACAAGCAGATGAAAATGAGTGTACGTTAATGAAAACTACTTCTGTTTTGTTTGACTTACAGTCAATCTTAGCATTCAATCTGTTTTACTGAGAACACAAAAATTTCATCATCAATGATTTGAGCCTTGAAAGTTTCTGTAAACGGTATATATTTACAATGGTTCTTACCATTCTTGTTGTTTATCAAGATCATCTAGGCAATGAAGAGCACTCAATGGTTCATATAGAAATTCACAATGTTACAAACATATACACGTCATTAAATACTCACATTCCCTGAATTTATGTTCGGGAATTTCAGTCACTAGGAAAGAACATGCTGCAAAGCAAAGTGTCGAACTGTTCCTTCTAGTACAATGGACTTATTATCTACTACCATTGGGAATGGATAGACTGACATCAATGAGTTGACGTCTGGATTGTTGAAAGGGATCACTAGTATGATTTGATTGGCTATTACTTTCACTGTTATCAGGCCATAATAGTCCACTATATTTTCTACTAGTGGCTTCAAGTGATGTTCACTTGGACATTTCTGAATAATGGCTTCAATTTCACTAGGGGGTTATCAGAAAAAGGCGACAGCAGTTTTTACCTGCCATCATGATTGCATTGAGTAATTCCTTGTATTCCAGAAGGAAATTATTGTTTCTATGAGCAGTTGCTCCATCATTTCTGTTTGATGGATTTTAGCAATTTCTGATGAAACATTATGGAGGCACTATTCACAAAATTCTTTCAGCACTGTGATCATTTTCTGATTTTGATTGACATTTCCTATTACTTTATTATAGACAGTGCCCTGCTCAGAAGCCCAATTTTCAAGTTGTGCCACTCTTTCCTTTAGCCTTTCAACATTACCATCTGTCGCCACTCCAAGAGATTGTGTAAAGACGCCTATAAAGGGTATGAGTGATCGCTTTACTACTTTCCTGGCATAACACTATCGATGTCCCTCTGCAACTTGGAGAGCATGTCGTACAAATTTCTATCTTGGACACTTTGTAATCCTGCCTGTATCTGATTGCTCAGCTGGACTAACTGCTCTCTCTGATCGATAATGGAGTCCGTCTGGATCTTAACAATGGCTAGGTCCTGTATCATCTTAACCTTGCTGCTCTTGATGATGGCTCCTTCCTTAGTTGTACGAGTGAGTTCACACAGACTCACTGCCAACCACCATACAATCCATTTGCTGAAATAATGTTATTAAGCAGTAAAAATCTTATCAACTACATTTGTTTACCTTCATTGCACTTGCCATTACCTTCTTCTCAAATTATACCTTTGGGGTCATTGAAGATTCTATTTTATTATCTATCTTATCTTTATTGGACAAATCTTTTAACTGGGTAGACGACCAAGGTTCTGAATGAACTACTTTAATGTGGTTCCAATGTACAATGGATTCTTTCAAGGTAATTTCATGCATTAATTTGAATTTATTCAACTTCAAAACTTCTAAAACTCTATATGGACCCCTCGAAATTTTGGTGATACTTTAATATTAGGTCCTTCAAGAACATGATTGAGTACATAAACTTGTTGTCCTACCTTTAACGAGGTATGGTGGATCTGTTATTGTAATACTTACTAGATTTTTATGTTACTCCTTTAATCTAGCCCTGGTGACTTTAACGGTCTCGTACGTACGTCTTGTCTTCCAACAATATAGTCCTCGTAGTTGTACGTCGTCTGGGTGGTGGGCATCATCCAAAAAGTGAATTTGGCATTCTCTTTTGCAGCTAGCCATACAATAGGAAATGAGGAGTTTCTCCTATTGATTCATTTTACTGTGTTGTTTAGAGTAAATTGTATGTCTTCGAGAGTCAAGTCCCAGTCTTCAGTGCTAGGGTTACCAATGTTTTCAGAACATCCTTTATCTTGCGATTTGTTCTTTCTACTGCTCCATTTGAGCTTGGCTTATATGCTGTTATTTGACATTTCTGTATTTCATAAAAGTCACACAATTTCGTTAGAATGTCACTAGTAAATTCAGCAGCATTGTCTGAGAGTCAAAACTTGAGAGGACATGAATGTCTGGTTATAATTCTAGACTTAAAGGCTTCTGCCACCGTTGATGCTTCTCTGTTTCTAGTTGGAACAATTTCTACGTTATCTGGTCAAATAGTCAATGAAAACAAAATCTGTTTATTTCCTCTGATGGTGTTCGGAATGGACCTAAGAAATCCATTGTGACTACTTGAAAAGGATTTAATTCTGAAGGATACATTTCCAGAGGAGCCTTGACGCGACATTCCCTATGTTATTATATATTCGGGTACAATTCTGAACAAATCGAGTAGCATCTTCACTACATCGAGGCCAAAAATAGTTTCTAGTGATTGTTCTTTGCATGTTTTCTTAATTCCAGGATGTCCTGATAACTTGTATGAATGGGTTAGTTCTAAAACGTCTTGTATTAGTGTATTAGAATGTACAAACGTGAACAAGCATTTGGTTCTGTCTGAAGTCTTGTACAATAACTAATCTATCAATTGAAACTCTGAATTTTTTTCACCTTGCAAGAGGTTACCTATTACTTCAACTTATTCTAGAATCCTTTTGTTGTTCCTGACGAACTTTGTCTAAATCTAAGTCTGTGATTTGACAACCATTTTCGAAATTACTGAGTGGTAATTTGTTTCTCGTTCTCTCTTTGTGATCTAGATAAGCGTCAGCTAATGTTTATATCTACCAGGTATGTATCTAAACTCTGGGGCAAATTCTGATACGCTAACGAACCATCTATTGAACTTCATTTATTGGTAAAAGCCCTTTTTCTTGAAAAGATCACAAAATGGGTTTATGATCTGTAAGAACATTAATTTTATGTCCTAGCAAAATGTGTCTAAATTTCTGTAATCCCCAGACTAATGCCAAACATTCCCTTTCTGTTGTACTGTAATTTTCTTTCAGCTGCATTCAAAACTCTACTGGCATAGTATACAGTCCTCATCCTTGTTTTTATCCTTTTGCATCAAGACACAACTAGTCCTGTACTTGAAGCATCACAGGCTAAGTAGAATTCCTTCTCGAAGTCTGGATAAACTAGGATAGGATCTGTTATCAACATATCCTTTAGTGTTTTGAAACGCTGCTTCCTGTTCATCTTTCCACTCATAGCTAGCATCTTTCCTAGTTAACTCAGTTTAATGGTTTTGCTATTAGCAAATCCCTATGAAAGGTCGATAATATCCTACCATACCTAGGAATCTTCAGTGCCTTCAAATTTCTTGGGGCTGGATAGTCAACAAATAGCAAATCTTTCCTTCTTGCATTTTCAAACCATGTTCACTGATAACATGTCCTAGATATTCTAGAGATTTCTTCAGAAACTGACATTTCTTAATTTTTACCTTTAAACCGGCCTTTCTGGCCTATCTAATACTAATTCTATTGTCTTGAAATGACTCTCTACATCCTTACTAGCAATTATTACATCATCAAGATAAACCGATACGTCTTAACATCTCCCAAGATTTGCAGCATTAAACGTACAAACGTTAAAGGAGCTGAAGTAAGACCAAACGGCATTACCTCAAATTACAAATGTTCTTTACAAGTACTGAATGCCGTGAGATGCTTGGATTCTTCATCGAGAGGAACTTGCCAATATCCACTCAGTAAATCGAGGCTAGAAAAAAAAGCACCTCTAATTGAGCTAACATGTCATTAATGACTGGCATTGGCATTCGATCAGATGGTGTGGGAATTCAATTTACGGTAATCAATTACCATCCTCCATGTACCGTCTTTCTTGGAAACTAGCAGTAAGGTGAATTATAAGGTGACTTTAGAAGGTATTAAGGAACTCCATCTTCCTTCATCTCTTCAACCATCTGTATATAATGGGTCTTTGACTTATTGGAAGTTTGTAGTTAGGTATATAAAAGGTCTAGCACCATCTTCTATGACTATTTTGTGCTGCAGGACATCTGTCCTTCCTAACTTATCTAAAGTCCTGTTACTGCTACAACACTCCTATATTTCTGATATCTGTATTAACCTGTCCTACAATGAGGAAAATCTGTAAGTATTTACTTCCCTTCTAATTTAACTCTTGTGCAGCTACAGAGACAAATGCTTTTCACTTAGGGTTAGTAAAGGGTTAGTAATCACAATATCCTTACAGAATTCTATGCCATGCAATTCTAGTCTCTTGTCAGAATAATTATACACATAAGTCGTTACAATATCCACCGTTAAGTACCAACCTAGCTAGGAATTGTCCATTTTCACAAAGTCTGGTAAGTCTTCATTAACTAATAAAGACATCTGTATCACCTAGGTTTTTATCTGTTACAATTCTAAGACAAACCTTTTGTCAGACCTTGTGGATGGTATAACGCTATTGTTTAATTTGAGTTTTACAAGATTATCATCGGTAGTACTAATCTTTTGATCTCTTCTTCATTCTGTGTCATCAAAAGTGTAACACATCAGTATCATCTGAACTTTGTCATCTTGTATCTAGAACGAAGCTCTGTCATTTTCAGGTTTTCTTAAACAGCAACACCTCATTGAGATACTTCTCTTCAGTATCTTCTCTTATTAATTGACTACAATCTATTAGCGTGTCAGGATCGATCAGGTTGGGAAGAAATAAGTTCTTCCAGGTATCTACTTGTCGTGCACTTGAAATCAGGTTCCATACCTGCTATCTGAGAATTAAAATCCTGAAATGTGGCTTCTAGGCTTTTAAAAGCTGAGTTTGTCTATCTTCCTGTTTCTTCTATCATTGAATTTCTACTCACTGTCCTACCCGGGTTAGCATTAAATTCTATTTCTACCATAAATGTTGGATGTCTACTATGAAAGATGAGGCTGTCTCAGGTAAAGTGATCGATTTCTTTATCTGAAACTGTTCCTCTTTTTTCAAGAGTTCAATTGTTTCCTTCTATCAATTTTTGATAGTATTTCTTCCTCATTATGCAGATGTAAGCTAATTCCAGATCTTTTCAAAACTTGCATTTCTTATATAATTATGACTGAAAATATTTCTCTTTCAACACTACAAACTTTCCTTTTTATTTTATACTTTTGACAAAATTCTATCTCTTTGATTGACATTGCCATATACTGTATTTGAAATTCCAAGATGGATTTATGGTCCAACTATAAGATCATTTATGCTGTTTTGGGAATGGGAATAATTTGTTTTATAAAGGTGATGTATCTATATGTTGGTCTCAGACCCTCAACAAGCCAGGAACTCAGTACAGGCCATCATGAGAGATGTCAACAAAACCTTTATCACACGTATTAAAATTATTTATCAAAAACACTATTACCTTATATTGAGTAATGTCTTTTGATACCCTTATAGTTACTATTTCTTTGATGTAAACAGGTTTTAGTTGAAAGAGGTGATTGTTAAAGGATCGTGGTCTTAGTTGAAAGGGGGAGTATTTTGGATATTAGGCTGAGGATTACTGGTTTTGTAGAACCAGTGTGATCCTTCCCTGTTTGTTGTACTTCACAGTTCTGGATTAAAACCTGTCTTAAGATTGCAATGAGAGGGTCACCATTTGTTTTTCATCTTACAATTCTGTGGTTATTGCTGATAACAACAGTTCAGGAATACTGTCTCTGCCTAGATGAACTGTGGTTTTTTAGATTTTTGAAATTTGGCCTGACGACATTGTCAGCGGCTGGGAGGATTGAGTTGGTATTTCCACAGTTTACCATCCATAAGATTCCATTGTTAGAGAAGATTCTTGTGGGATCAACCAGATGAAAGTTCAAACTGATTGATTAAATCTTTATGACTTATTCCCACTGTTTTATCAAAAAATAAAGATTTCAGTTACCTATGAGATAGCTTGCCCAACTGGTTTCAAATGTGGACACAACAATCATTTAGTTGGGTTTCACAGCTAAATTGGTTAAACAAATCTATACATTTGATGAATTCTGTTTTAGCTATAGAACTATGAGACATTGTTTGTACCCCATGAGTCATTTGATGGAACACAGAACTTCTTCAAGGAAGGTTCACCAACACCCAACATCAAAACTCCTAAGGATGATCCCATTACCTTGGATAGTACAAATCTTGTTTCATCATCTCAAGTGCAGATGAGATTCCTACTGCTTGTGTGCCACAGCTGTTATCCCTTTTGCTGTACCCTGTTACTGCTACACCACCTTGTCAGCTGTTTCTGTACACACTGACTGTGGAAAGTTGCTACTCTTTCAATCATTGATTCTTTGCTTGCTTGCTCTTTCCTGCTGTGGGTTGTTACTCTTAAACTGTTTTTGTAACCTCTTCCTCCTGCTCCTGAAGTTTCCGTCTGTGTCCACACTTCTTCATCTACTGTGCCATCTATTTTCTTCCTCTCATCTGTGAACCAGCTTGTAACTCTGGCCCACTGTGCCTGCTAACCTTTATCTCTCTTACTTATGTTTTCTGCCATACTTACTTTTGGATCTGCTTAAGCAGCCACTCCTGCCATGTATGTCTGTCTGTTGTGACAGCTGCTTTTTCTCTGTTTTGCTGCTCTTCATGTCGGTTTTTTCTGTTGCACCCATTGTGAAAACTATTGAGGTTAGTGGGCTGCAACTTGGCTATGTTGATTATGCGACTAAATGGGGTCCAAACATCCAGGCAAGCTCATGGGTCTTCCAGGCAGAATCAAAACTAAAGGTTCCTTTAGAAATCGTTCTCAATACAGAGATCTTTATTCCATTACTCTGAGATGCATTTTACTTTTCGGTTGAAAGATAAGATCTATTGTCCAAGTCCTTGTTAATCATCAATGCAGCCACAGCTCTAATAGGTTGCAAGGACCTTGTCGGACTTATTTGGATTCAGTTTTTTCTTACACCATGCATGATTACAGAAAAATCATCTGCTCTGTTTGATTGTTGATGGACTGCTCTTTAAGAATAGGCCTTCTTATAGGACTCTCATTTCTGAATGAAAGTTCCATCCTAGTCAACATTTACAGAAGTGAAGGTGTGTGTTCACACTGCAAGATCTCCTGGCATCTGTTTACCTGCACAGTATGGTTGAAAGGTTTAAAGCTTGTGCTCTAAGTGTTAAGGCATTCTGTGACCCTGGAATCTTCTAAATATGAGAAAAAAAATGCTCCTCTTAGTAGGCCAACAGCAATTCTGTATGATGTTATTTATGAGCTAAAACAATTTACCTACAATATTTATGTTTTTATTTGCATTGTCATGGACTAATTATATAAAATTTCAACCAACAATTTTGCATTATATAAAGAGGGAAAAAATTTCTCAGATCAACTCACCTGGCAGATATTTTGAGCTTTCACTTGTCAAGGCTATTTCTGATATCCTGGTAGATGTGAGCACCACATTTAGGGTAAAGGACTTCAGATGGGTAAAACCACAGCTGTGGCCGACTTACAGTATGCATTTTCCAAGCCTGGCTTGAAATCGCGAGTTCTTAGTGATCATGGGCAGCAGTGGGCCTCAGCTCTATCAGATCCTTGCATTTAGAAGAAGCCAAGTTACTGGAGGCAATTGCAAAATCCAGGAAGAAGGTGCTGTCACTTCGTCGCAGGGCATCAGTCTTCTTATAGACCAACTGTTTTGAAAAGGGAATGGGAAACAGCCACCAAGGGTACACGATTTAACACGTTTCACTCCATAAACGTGAATGATATTATGATTCCCCAGATCTGCTCAACAAGTTTCTGTCTCCCTGAGATGCTAGTTCAAGAGCTTGGAGAAGCTATCATCATGAACTTTCGTTTCTCATCCACCTGGCTGTTTTACCGTGATAGGAAAAAGCTACTATTCTGTATTGTTGAAGAGGCTAAGCACCAAGGGGACTCTCAGCAATCTTCTGTTGATCTTGCCCAGGTTCAGACCAGTTTCAAACTAGACAGTGCTTGCCCCGTTTGCCTTTTCAAGAACAGAAGGAGTCATCAGTCATGTTTCTTGTTAGATTAGGAAAAGGAAGATGGCATTGCCTTTATCTACTTACAGTTCTTCAGCTAGTGGAGGATTTATCTAAGAATTTGAGGTCCTGGCTCACTCACCTTCCATTGCAGCCAGTTGACTGCAGAATATCCATTTTAATTTTAAAAATTCAGGGCCTTGGACAGAGCAGTTGGTTTGTTGATCTAGC
The DNA here is from genome assembly GCF_040412425.1 of Macrobrachium rosenbergii. Classification (NCBI taxonomy): domain Eukaryota; kingdom Metazoa; phylum Arthropoda; class Malacostraca; order Decapoda; family Palaemonidae; genus Macrobrachium; species Macrobrachium rosenbergii. Next base: position 50,790,494 of record NC_089752.1, on the reverse strand, counting down.
AGGAGGTGATTAAAAGAGATCTTAAATGTGTCAGTCCTCTTCAGTTGTTTTATCCTGATCACAAAGTCAAAGTTGGTTGACACCCAATCTTCAACCTCAGCCTTATAATGATTTTTTGCCACTGCCTCTTCAGAAAAGATAAGTTAGGTGGTAATCCATCAGGAGGGAAGGAGAAGACTTTTAGTGTATGTGGACCTCCAAGGATTTTTCTCTCACCTCCCAGTCTATCTGTTATTTAGGGTTTAAAGCAGTGTTTGACCTGGCTACACTTCTTCCAAGTCTTCACTGAACTTTTGCTTACCTTGGCAGCCTGGTTGCATCAGTACAGTGTCTTTTTGATGACTGGTTAGTGATGGCAGTGGTGTGAAATGACATTAATTGTATTTTAAGACTGCCTCCCACCCATGCTAAATTTGTTGTTACATATTCAGTCTGCATAGCTTATGAGGGTATGGATGGATGCTTGAATGTTTAAGTGATCCTTTAGTCAGTTTCATTTTATCTGGCCACTCACCAACGTAGGTTTTAGGTTGATGTGGCACATGCATAACTTGTATAACTAGCTCTTGATTGATTGAAATCAATGTTTTCGATATTACAAACTTGCTTTGAAAAAATGTAAAATATTTTTGAGTTATGCAACTTGAATGCTATGCACACAAACAACCCCTCACACCATATTTAAATCATAAACATGCCAATTTATGTCTACAATATAATAATACAGGCAGCCCCTGGTTATCAGCGGCCTCAGGTATCAGTGATCCAGTTTTTTTCGGCGCTTTGTCTAGCAATGAAAATCTGATTTTCAGTGCCGATATGCGCCGATTTCCACTTATCGCACCGATAATCGCGTATTGGTGCTAATGCATACCTAACAGAGTGCTGATAACCAGGACTGCATGTACAAGCACAAGATTGACAAGCTTGTAACAAACAGTCTACTCAGGTCCAAATGCAAAATGAACAATGGACTTAACAATTATTTTTTATCTCATTGTAGGTGCATGAAAATTCTATCTGTATACAAGTGTTAAAAAGAGGTATTTTCATAATTTCTGCATTTATATTGTATGGAGTAGGGTAATATCAAAATAAACAAGAAATATTGCCTATGAGGCTGTCTAGAGTCTTGAATGGAACAACCACTGCTGTATTGGAACAACCACGCTGTATTGGTTGAAGGCAGGAAATTTCATTTTATAACATGGCATGATAGCAATGGTATTGTGGTTTTCTTTCCAGAATACTTTGCATTTATATAATTTTTCTTAAGTACTTTGATAATTTTTAATAGCTCAGTGCTTGGCTCATGTTTGGACTATTTTTCTCAATAACTTACCTAGCAAAAGTTTGAAATCCCATTCCAGTTCTTGTCATCATCCTTAGTGTTGATGACATATGTACAGCATAAAATTTTTCATTGTTGGGCATTGGAATGATGATTAGGTAGAATAAATAAATAAAGGTTACAATAAAAAGTAATTTTGACTGAAATGGAATGAATGTGTGCTTAAAAGGAAAAAGTTAAGTATACCTTAGTTTTACCAGACCACTGAGCTGATTAACAGCTCTCCTAGGGCTGGCCCGAAGGATTAGACTTATTTTACGTGGCTAAGAAACCAATTGGTTACTTAGCAACGGACCTACAGCCATTGTGGAATCGAACCACGATATAGCGGAAATGAATTTCTATCACCAGAAATAAATTCCTCTAACTCTTCATCAACCGGCCGGGGAATGAACTCGCCCATCAATGACAGTCTGAAGCTCAACCAACTCAGCCAACGTGAAGGGGCTAAGTGCAGGCCAGTAAGATATAATACCGGGCATATCAGTAGCACAAGCCTAGCTTCAATGGTCCATGCTTAATGTTTTAGCGTAAACAATAGTAAAGGTTATTTTCGGTTTATGGACACAGCTGTTACTCTGGTATCATATTAAAGTTTTATATATATGTAAAAATGAAACTCTACATAGAATAAAGTTTGAATTATAAGAAGATCTTGTGATTTAAAGTTTTTTGAGCATAGGTCTGTGTATGGTCTGGGCCATAATATAAGATAAATCATAATTTCTGAAACCTCATTGTTCATTTGTGTTTGATCTGAGTAGATTGTTTGATACATTCTCATCTTTCATTTGCTTGTGTTGGTAAATTATGAATACAGATCAACAAGTTTATGATTTCTGAGTTCAGTCCTTGTCAGCTGAGAAATTCCATTACAGCACGAATTTCTAGGTATAACAATGCTAGATATACCAGAGAAAAAGAGCTTTCCAGGAAAGCTGGGGTTACTACCCCAGTCGATCGCCTTTAGAAGACGCCGTATAATGAAGGGTGAGTGAAATACCACTACCACGGAAATATACTCAAAGATCTCCTTATCAAAACCCCAGAACAGAGCGGTGAGCCGTTACAGCTCCCACTCAACACCACGCCAGGACGGCGACACCAGCGCCACCTACTTCATTCCATTTTCTAGCACGTGATTGCCTCTGTTTTTTTGTGTGCTCGTGCCTTTTGGATTGTTTTTTACTTCATCTACAATGTCATCGAGCAGCTTTACCATCTCCAAGTTGGGTACCATCTTCTTGTGGGGTTTTTGATCTGTTTATGGCTGTTTTGGTCTCGTATTTTCATAAATATTGAGATCTTATTATGACGCCACGGCGCCCTCCCGCTCAGCCATGCCGACATGAGGCTAGGCCACTCTGTTCTTTCTCAAGGAGTTTCTCCTTGTCGTATATATATAGATTTTTGCCCTTGAATTCCTTCCTGGTGGTTCCTGTCACGTGGCTCCCCCCAATTTTAGTTTTTGTTTTGCATTTTTTTGGCCTGTCGGCCTTGTGAGGGTTGGATGCCTGGCCCAGGTACCCCCACCAGGTTGGGTTCCTTTTTTTTAGTCTGTAGGCTATTATGTTATTCTGAGATGGTGCTCTTCTTTATTTTATTTTTTGTTTATTTGTTTATTGTTTTTGGTTGCCTAGATTTAACCTCTGGTCCTCGAGGTAGGCTACACTTCTATTGAGCGTATTTTTGTTCATTTTGATTGTTTTTAGTGGATGGTTGTTTGTGCTTCATCCCTGCCCTCTGGGTGTGGAGATCAACCAGTTGAGGGAGTTTTGGTTGCTGTTTCTCCGGGATCGTTTTTGGGTCAGAGTGAGCCCATAGTTCCTCTTCCTTCATTTGGGGGAATAGGAGTTCTTTGGATGTGTTTCCAGGCTAGTCGCTTGCCCTTATCTCGATCCTGGTTGGCTCGCACAAAGTTTCTCTCCCTGTTGGTTCCTCCTCCCGCACTCCTTCCATTTTCCTAACCCATACTAGGTTAGGTTTATTAGCTTCGCCAGGAAGGAGTCGGGCTTTGGCTGTGGCTCCTGGTAGTAGGCTTCCCTTCCAAGTTCATTGGAAGGTGTATGTGTGCAGCTGAGCCGGTGTCATGTTTTCCCTGTCTCCTCTTCCCTTCCGGTAGCCTACCTCTCCCTTCCACCCCCCCCCCCCCTCCAGCCTTGCGACTCGTGCGGTGACGCTAGATGGCGCTTTCTCCGAGTCAGGGACTCTCCATTGGTAGAGGATCTGCCCTCCCCATACAGTCCCCAGCATTGCTGTGGTGGGGTGGGTGGTCTGCTTGCTCGAACGTGTTCGACACTCTTCCCAACCTCTCTTCTCCCCATTGAGCCACGGTTAGGGTTTAGGTGTGGCCTTGTTATGTTATAAACATAGATCTTGCCCATTGTTTTCCGGCGGGAGGTAAGTGATGTGGGATTCTAGTATGTCACGCTAAGGAGCGGACCCCTCCGGTCTCCGGAGTTACTTACCATCATTGTTTAATTTATTGTTATGAATTGACATATTTAGATAAGTGTTGTACTCTACCATATATATATATTCCGGTCCCCACACCTGGGGCTCCTACTTATTTTTCTGGCAGCCCTTATTGTTGGTTCCTGGTTTCTCATTCCTTCATTCCCGGAGTCTTCGGGTCTGAAGCTTTTACCTTCCACTCTGTGCATTTTAGAGCTTATTGGCCCAGTTTAATATGGGAGTTCTTCTCCCGGGAGTATTCCGGCTGTAGTTGAATTTCCGGCCTTGCCGGCTTTAGATTGCTTAGAGTGGTGAGGTTCATGTACTTTTACTACTTTTACAGACTGTTCGCTGAGGAGCCGGGTGTACCGCCTCCCTTCAACAACCCTACGGGCACACGTGAGTGTGCCGGACCCACGCTGGTTGTGCGGTCCGACTGGACGACCTGGTTGTCTGGCACCCTGATGGCTGTGAGGTTTGCTTTGCTCTCTCGCAACCATCCAAGACGAAAGTCGGTAAGTGAAAGTCTTCTTCCTCCGTCCATGCTCCTCATTGTATATTGTTTATATTCTCCGTCTTGTCTTTTTTCCTGACTAACTGCAGTTTTCCCCTTGCAGGCGGACGAGTCTTCCAAGAAGTCTGCCTTGAATCCTCCGGCCTGGGTGGCTGGGTTCGCAGGAATGTTCCGGCGGGGAAGCCCTACGCCCTCGACGCCAAGTTGAGGGACTTGCTCTTACCCCGGCGCACGGGTGGCGCTGCAGTACCAGAAGATCTTGCCACCCCTATCATCCAGCAGATCCGGGATGCACTCCAGCCACCTCAAGTGGATATCATGTACGCCGAGGTCTCGAGGATGTTGCCGCCTAGACTTAGACCTGGAACCAATGAATACGGAGCAGGACCAGGTGGTAAGTGGTGAGGTAGGTGAGGATATTGGGGTGGGCCCCCTTGACTCCCAGCTTCATCTGTTTCTTCATTTGCAGGTTTTGTGAAGTCTTCTCTTTGGGTGATAGAGCTCCATCTGCTATCCCCAAGTTGAAGTTGAAGACTTGGATGGAAGGCTAAGGGCTATAAGTCCTCGACTTTCCAAGAAGGCACGCCCTTCCCAGTCGAGCTGATGTCTCCAGGACCTGTAGCCTCCGAGCAAGTCTGGCTCTCCGCAAGGGCGCGAGTAAGAGGGCTGCAACCAAGCCCTCCGCCAGCCTGCTTTTTGATCAGAGGCCCTTGCCAACCAACTTTTTTAAAAGTTCACGGAGGACCTTTGATTCTAGGTTTGAAAGATCTCCTATAAGTTTACCAGTCATGACAATATACTGGCGGAATGGCTCAACCTAAAGCCGAACCGCAGTATTCTATCCCGACACTGCGGACCTCCCGCCGTTCGATGTCGGTAACCCTTGGCGGTTCGCACTCCGGCCATCCAACATGATGGCAAACTTACCTTGAACGGTCTGGCACAAGACGGGGTTGGAGGAATTGGGAGTTCTTCCCGATCTCTTTGCCCCCTACCCAGGCTTCGTGGAGATTAACGGAGGAAGCCTGGATTCGGTCAGGCTAAGGTTCCTAGAGACTGTCATCATCCCTAGAGACCAAGCCCAGTCAGCTCTCCCTGCGCACTCTGACGGAGTGGCAGGCAGAAAAACACAAAGTTGACTCCTTCATGGCAACCCACAATGTTCACCCTGGGAGACAGATCTTCCCCACACCTTGCTTGAACAAAATTGCTCTGGCTACAGCCCGAGCATGCTTTGAAGGTAATCCCTTCCTCAATTGAGGGAAACAGACCCTACTTCCCTGGTATTCCCAGGAAGTGACGAGTTCTGGGTGGACGCTCCGTCCACTTCTCACTGTAGGGAAACTGACCTTCTGTGCTTCCTCAGTTTAGCTGAACAACTCCTAAGCTGCCGGAATCATTGTTAAAGCGGAGTTTGAGATCTGGACTAAGTTAGCCCGGTCCCTGAACTCCGCCTGTCTTACAGAAGCTACTGCCGCCTCCCGCGCCGGACGAACCCTTTTTTCAGGTCTTAGCTAAGTCCCTCCTGCAGAGGCTTCCAGTTGACCTTTCGAGTTTGTTATGGCCAGACTGGAATGCAGAAAATTTCATTTTTGCTGATGCCATAAATCCGCCACGAGCCTAACAAGCTCATTAAGAGCTCAATCTGGGGACCTAACCTCTTCCCAGAAGAAGAGGTTACATCCGTCATGGCCGAGGCTACACGGGCCAACCAGAGTCTGGCGCCTCGCTGGGGCATTTCTGCCTATAAGCCGCAAGACCCAGAATCGCTGGCCCCCAGACAAGAGGAAAACGTTCAGGAGACATAAGAGGCCCCACCATCAGGCGATGGTTCAAGCCGCCCGGTCTCGGCAGTGGCACAGCCTTCCACCTCTGGCCCAACCCCAACAGTACGTGTTGGTCCAATCCAGCTCATTCCTTTGCTGGGCCTGTATCTCACCAGCATACAACCCCACCTATGGGAGGGCCGTGGGATACTTTCACGGCCTTAATAGGGCTCGGGGGGAAGAGGCAGGCCTCATAGAGGAAAACCCAACACCACCCCAAGGGAAGAGGGGGACGTGGTAGAGGGAACAAACCCGCTCCCTCCCACTGAGAGAACGCAGGTAGGTGGTCGCCTGTGGGCTGGTTCAGGGACCACGGGACCTTCAGCCCTTGGGCACAGCATTGTGTCCAAAGGACTAGGATGGAGCTGGATCAAGAACCTTCCCCTCTAAAACAGATTTTACAGCCACTCCACATAATCCCTACAGGATTATGTGGCAGAATTGCTCAACAAACAAGCAATAAAGAAAGTAAGGCACCTAAAGTTTCAAGGCAGGCTATTCACTGTTCCTAAAAAGACTCCGATCAGCAAAGAGTGATCCTGGATCTGTCGCTAAATCTCTACATAAAATGCGACAAGTTTCGCATGCTTACGGTAGCTCAGGTTGGACTTACTTCCGTGTGGAGCCGTCACCACCTCTATCGATCTTTCAGACGCTATTATCACGCCCGGCCGCGCTGAACTTCTCTCAGTTCCTGGTTCAGACTCGAAATCAAGCCTACTCTTCAGGGTCATGCCCTTCGGTCTGAACATTGCCCCCAGGATATTCACCAAGCTGGCGGATACGGTAGTACAACAACTCCGGTCCCAAGGAATCTCCCTAGCAGCGCATCTGGACGAGCTGGATAATTTGGGCTCCAACTGTTCCGGAGTGTCAAGAAGCCACGCCCATAGTCAAACTTCCTGGAGTCATTGGGTTTTCAACTGAACAGGAGAAGTCCCGCCTGACTCCGAGTCCCGGGTTTCAGTGGCTGGGTCTTCAGTGGGACCTGTCCTCCACACGTTATCTCTCCCGCCTTCCAAGAGGAAAGAGATAGCATCTCTCACCAAGAAATTTCTCAAAATCAATCAGCATCCCGTCGGGTCCCAAGAAAGGTCCTTGGGTCTTCAATTTGCCTCAGTGACAGACCTGCTCTTGAAAGCCAAACTAAAAGACATAAACAGAGTGTGGCGAGTCGAGCAAAACACTGCTCAGGGACAAGGTCTCTCTATCCCTCGGATCTTAAAACAAGACTGCGGCCTTGGACCACAGTCAAGGCCTGTCCAAACAGTTCCACTTCAGTTTCCTCCGGCACTAGTTGTCCACACAGACGCTTCCTAAGCGTGGGGGGGATATTCACCAAAACAGAAAGTACAAGGAACGTGGTCCACAATGTTTCAGCAGTTCCATATAAAACACCTCTGAAGCTTATGGCGGTCTTTTCTAACTCTAAAGAAAATCCGCCCTCCCAATCGGATTCATATCAGGTTGGTGTTGGACAGCGCAGTGGTAGTTCATTGCATCAACAGGGGCGGCTCCAAATCAGGTCGAGTAAAACCAAGTAATGGTAGCTATCTTCTCCTGGCTAACAAGCACGGTTGGCACCTGTCAGCCACCACCTGGCAGGTGGTCCGGGAACGTGGTGGCGATTCCCCACTGTCCAGGCTACTGCTGTTGAGACGGAGTGGTCCCTGGATGGGGAATCTTTCAAATGGATTTGCCGGGTTCCGGTCTCCAAGTGGATCTGTTCGCGACGGAGAGCAACTTCAAGCTCCCCGTTACGTGGCCCCAACCTGGACCCTCAGGCGTCACGCCAAGACGCAATGACAGTAGATTGGAACAATTGGGAGAAAATTTATCTGTTCCTCCAATAAATTTACTGCTGAAAGTATTACACAAACTCAGGACATTCAAAGGTCAACCAGCCCTAGTAGCCCCTATTGGCCGCAGAGCAATTGGTTCCTCTTCTTCAGGAACTGGGCTTGCGAGCGGATTCTGATTCCTGCCCATACTGACCCAGACAGTACAAACCAAGACTGTGTCAGCTTCCTCAAGAATTCAAGAATGCCCTAGTTTTATGGACTTTATAAAATTGCAGCCCAAAAGGAGCAAACATTGACCCTGTCAACACTCTGTTTTTAGAATCAGATAAAAGAGATTCTACTATTAGACAGTATGACTCAGCAGTCAAAAAGTTAGCCTCCTTCCTGAAAGCATCTGAAGCCAAAATCATGACGAGACTAATTTAGGAGTTTCTTTCTTTAGGTCACTGTTTGAGAAAGGTCTGGCTCCCGCCACTATTACCCAGTCAAGTCAGCCCTGAAGAAAGTATTTCTTTATGAGCTTTAAAATCGACCTTACAGATTCTTATTTTTCATCCATCCCCAGAGCATGCGCTGCCTGAGACCAGTATCGCCCACATTCTGTTATTACTTGGTTTCTCAATGACGTCCTTAAGTTAGCATCAGAGATGGACAACTTTCATTGCTCTTATCAGGATCTGTTAAGGAAAACCTTATTTTTACTTAGTTTGGCTTCAGGTGCTAGAATCAGAGCTGTCAGCTCTCACTAGAGGTGATAATTTTGTTAACTTCCTCCCATCCGAGAGTGTCCTCCTTTCCCCTGACCCTAGATTTTTAGCCAAAAACGAAGACCCACAGGACAGGTGGTCTCCTTGGAAGGTGGTGCCCCTTCCTCAAGACCAGTCTTTATGTCCAGTTTATACACTTAAATCTTACCTTTCAAGAACTCACAGAGAAGTCGGGTCCTTTTTATCAGGGAGAAAGGTGGTACACTTTCACTGAATGGTACAAGACAACAAATTCTGTATTTCATTAAACAAGCCAACCCAGACTCAGTTCCTAAAGTTCATGATATTCGAGCAGTTGCTACTTCCATTAATTACTTTCATAATATGGACTTTCTCAGAGTTATCTAAATATATCGGTTGAAATCACCTTAGTGTTTAAACGCCACTATTTAAAAATCACCAAGCCCTGAAATTTTCTACTATAGCTGTGGGAAGTGTCATCTCCCACCTTAACTAATCATATCCTTATCCTCCTTTCCCGCCCCGCCTGCCTCATTTGCTGGTTTTGCCCTTATCCTCCTGGTTGACTTTTGTCTTTTCTAGTCTGGTCCTCATATTGATTTAGTCTTGTCTCAATGTAAGGGAAAAACTGTTTCTGACATGTTTTTTCTTCAGATTGTTTTTTCTTGTTTGCAGCCCTTGGCATGACTTCTGTCACTTTGCTGACATGAAATCAGAAAGATTTTGTAAAGGAAAATATTTGCTGAGGAATGTTATTTTTCATTGATTTTGTCTCACCCATGGCTACGTATTTAGCCTAAGTCTACGGTGTAGCTTTAAGGAATGTATATGCATTTATCTTATGGCACATGTTGGTGTTTCAATATGCCTTTAGTAATGTTAAGGATTTTTAGGTCGTTGGTATTTCCTCACGTGCTTCCTATACTTCCCCCTAGAAGACGCCGACTGGGTTTCAACCTAGTATTGAAAGCTTTACTCTGCCTAGCATTTTATACCTAGAAATTAGTATTCTTGACACGACCTTCATGTAAGAGATTTTCCTTGTCAAAATCCCTTTATTACAAAAATTTATGTTTTTTAAACAAACAGATTACCCTCTTTTTTGAGAATAAGCTTGGCAAGCCTTGGCATGATTGAACATGACAAGATGGTTTCATTTGCTGACAAAGGTGGAATCATCCAGAAAAGGGATTTTGACAAAGGAAAATTGACAACTGTTATCGAGGAAGGTCTCCTATGTATTACTGTTTCCTGTGACTTTACCGACAGTGATACAATTTAAATTGACCTTAGTTCTGCCTGTACTTCTGCAAATGCACCTGCCAAAACATACAGTTAGTGCTAGAACAAAGAGAAAGAGGTAAAGGGTGGCGCAAGGTTGAGAAGACTTGTAAAATGGCGGGTGTTGGGGGAAGAGGAAATGTAACGGTCTTCACACGCCTGTTTTTATCATTTATTTGATATTTTAGATCTTTAAATGAAATTTCAGTGGTAGTGGTAATTTCACTCAAAAGTTAGTTTATACCGAATTTCCATCTTGATATCTAACGAAGAACTTTTCTGGGGTAGTAACCTCTGTCTCCTTGAAAGCTCTAATTTTCTCTGTATATCAGCATTATTATTCTCTAAGAAATTCGTGATGTAATGGAATTTCACCATAAGTATGACACGGGACCTCTCAGACATTTTTATAGATTTTTCCTTTGTCAAAATAGTTTTAAATGGATCTCATTTTACATGACTAAAAATGCAGTGTGGCTTTTGAGATAAAACTATTGTAAAAAATAAAACACTGCTTGTTCATGTAGTGTTTCTTGAACAGAGAGAAAGAGACGATAAAGAAGGTCGGGAGGTTGGCAAAGACTTTTAAAATAATTCAGATTTTGCAATGGGTTTTTATGTCAATTATTTTTTTATGGTATTACCAAGCTAATCATATGAAATACAGTAACTTAATTTAATTTATAAATATTTTTTAAATTTAATGTTTAAACTTTAAGCAAATAAGCATTTATTAGCATTTTTAAGAGACCATGCCAAAATTAAGCGGGCAACCTAACTGCAGCAGGGTATGACATAATCAGGTACTTTAATAAAATTTTTAATATTTCAGTATCAAATTTGAGATCTATCTCAATGATTACCGTCTCTGAATAGACCAAACCAGCTTATCTCCTCCCATCTAATCTTTATTATTATCTTCTTATTATTATTATTGTTAAAAAGTAAAAGATTATTATTATCATAAAATTATTGTTATTATTTAATGTAAATCATTTTTTTATCTTACAAAAGTGTATTTAGTCATGAAAATAAAAAAATGTGAATATTTCGACAAAAAGTCCATAAACAACCGAACGAGAAACACTTGTCTTTGGTAAAGAACCACAGTGAATCGTTAAAACAAAGCAGCTAGTTTTAGCTTGGCATTCCAACCATTGTTCCCACGAATGTAGTATTTTCTTAACAAGTTACTGTAAAGACCTTAAAAATGTTGTAACTCAGTGGTCGAGACGTTAATCTTTTTAGTAGAATAGGTCGATCTGCGAATATTGGAGAAGTCTCTGGGAGGAGGCATTATAAGGAAGGAGCTTTATTCAGTATGGATAAAAGATCAGCAAGGAAATATAGCCTTGCCAAGTCTCTCTCTTTTTCCAATAGCCAACCATCAAGCTGCAAGTTGATGAGCTGAGCCTGAAGACTGGAAACAGTGTTTGGGGCTGCTGGGGTGAAGAAGGTCTGCTAATGACTATAAATTCATCAATGGATGAAATGATAACAGCCAACCTGAAACCGCAGCACATTGTTGTTGGCACTGAAAATTGAAACCAAAGGGGCGGATGAAACAAAGAGGTGGAGTCTACTGCCTGAAAGACAGGTGAAAGGTGGATACAGGTGGATTACTGCTGTTGGACATTTACACTGATAAAAGATAACACCCGGAAAGGAGCTCGAAGACAAATGCTATGATGAAACGCTTGGCACCAAATGCTGAAAATAGCAAAACTGTGAATCTTGAGGACTTTGCTTACAAAGACAAACATGCTCGTGCCTTTCAATGGCTGAAATCACTGAAAGCCAACGTCTGCACTAGTCTGAATCAAAAAAGGCATGCACTTCCTAATTAATTACAATCAAAAATCAATTCGAGACATATCTGTTTATGTTATACTCGTATTTATGACTTAAAAACACTTGTGTACAATAATGTTTAATTTATATTTAGTTGTAACCTGTTACCAAAGAATATTGTCTTGCGAACTAGAAATTGGTTAACAAATGAAAATTGTTTGATAGTTTCTGAATTGAGTTTTGGTGGCTTAGTGGTTTTGAAATAACTTGTCTTACCATGGTGAGAGAGCAATCATTTTTTCATAGTGAGAGGACAAATGAAAACATTGTAATTGCTGGATGATTTAGTAATTTATAATACAAAAGCAATATATACAATTTGGATTATTGGATACAGTGCTTGGGAAGTAATCTAGCTAACATTTTAAAGATTCATTAGTGAAAAGATGCAAACTCGCATTGCGTTATCATTGAAATGTTTGTTTACTGTACTAATATATATGGTATGTCCTTTTATGGAAATATAGAGTACAGTAAATAATCTTGAATAGGCTGGTAATAATTTTCTGTAATTGGATGTCATTATGATATTTGACCATAGTGTAGGGCTAAGCTAATTAATAATTGTTTGTTATTCAATTTCTGTCTGTATTGAATTATCATGTTGTGTTGATGTTTTGCAATCTGCCTTCCCTATGAACCTCCAGAATTAGACTGAACCTAGTGAGGTGCCGCAATTAAAAGGGATTTTGGATAAAGGAAAATCTATTTTGGGGAAGACCTTGTCAGCTGGTGAAATAACCATCTAGCACATATTTCTAGGTAAATTTATTGCTAAACATACCAGAGAAAAGCTAAATGCAATGCAAGGTTACTACTCCCAGTGTGAGCTCCATAAATGAGTCGTATATAGGAAAGGGTGAGTGTTACACTACACAGGCCTCTGCCTGTAGAGATCTCCAACTCCCAAAATCCCCAAAAGGATGTGCCACAATAAAGCCCGCACCAGCCCCGACTACCAACAACTCAGCCGCCATATTGGCATTCCAGGTTAGCACCCCCCAAGCTTGGTATTTTACCCAGGGGGAAAGGAGAATAGTGGAACATTGACAGACACAGGTCTTCCCCAGAAATAGATTTTTCCTTTGTCAAAATCCTTTTTCTGGGCTTTGACCAAAGTCACCCGTGAAATCATAGCAGAGAATTAAACATACCAGCTTGGTGGCCTTGAAAACTACTGTGATGGAGAGAAATAAAACTATTATAAAACTGAGTTTTAATTACCCAAGAAAAAAATTTTAAACATGAGAATAACAAGTCAGGGGAACCATGCCCCAAAACAAACATAGAATAACAGATAAATTTAGTAAATATGATTAGAATAATGACTTTAAACACTAACAAAAAGGGACAACAGACAATATGTAACATGGTCAGAGTCAGGGCTGTGAGCATGCCTGACCCAGAGAAAGACGCAAGGGAGTAAAACGAGGCAGGTAGGTGAGAGGGAGAGGACAGAATAGTTAAGGAATGTATAGTGAGATCACCAGAGGAAGGGACAATGCTTCCCTGCCGCCACAGTGGAAAATTTTAGGCCTCTAGAGATTTGAGGTAGTGGCGTTTGAACACTGAAGGTGATTTCAACCTGTATATTTTTTGAGATCACAAAAATTCATATAATGGAAATAATTAGTGGAGGTGGCCACCGCCACTGATATCATGAACCTTAGGAACTGAATCAAGGCTAGCTTGTTTAATAAAATACAAGATTTGTTGTCTGATGGCCTTCAAAAGAAATAGTTCCTCCACCTTCCCTCACAAAAAGAGGGCCTGATGTTATATTAGAGGTTCTGTCTAAATAAGCCTTAAAGTAGACTGGGCATAATGACAGGTCCTGTGGAAGGGGGATAACCTTCCAAGGGGGACCATCTATCTTGTGGATCTTCATTCTTAGCAAGAAACTTGAGATCCGGGGCTAACAGAAACTTCTCCTGACGGGGAGGAAAATCATGGTCTGCTCTCTTCTAGAGAGCTGGACAGCTCAGAAATTCTAGCACCTGAAGCTAAACTAATTAAGAATAAGGTCTTCCTAACAGACTTGAGAATGAACAATTTGATTATCAGTATCTGATGCTAATTTAAGAACGCTATTTAAGAACCAGGAAAACCCGTGTGTGGCTGGTTGTTGGTCTCAAACGAGCGTTGCTCTAGGAATTGATGAAAGAGTCTGTTAAGTTAATATTAAAACCATGCAAAAATACCTTTTAAAGCTGATTTGGCTGTAGTAATAGTACTACTAGAGGCAAGACCTTTTTCAAAAATGACCTGAAGAACGAGATTGCAAGGTTCGTGGTCATTTCTTTTAGCTTCAGATTCTTTTCAGAATAATGCTAATTTCTTGACTGCTGAGTCGTATTGTCTGGAGGGTAGATTCCCTTTGTCTGATTCAAGAACAATGTATTAACAGGGTCAATGTTAGCATCTTTCTGAGCTGCAAATTTATGAAATCCATAAAGCTAGGGCACTTTGAATTCTTGAGGAAGCTGACACAGTCCGAGTTTGTACTATTTGAAGCTGAATTTTGGCTGGGGATTTGTATGCACCGAGTTTCAGCTCCAGAAGAAGAGGAAACCAGTTGCTCTTCGGCCAGTTGGGCGCTACCAGAGCCACATGACCTTTGAATGTCCTGAGCTTGTGTAAAACTTTCATCAACAAGTTTACTGGAGGAAACAGGTGCAGATCCTCTGCCACATGTTCCACCTATTGACATCGCATCTGTGGAGTGAGCCAGAGGGTCCAGGTTAGCCACATAACATGGAAGTTTGTGGTTGCTTTCTGTGGCAAACAGATCTACCTGAGACCTGGGACCTGGGCTGCAAATCCACTCGGAATGATGTTTTGTCCAGGGACCATTCCGACCCAGCAGAGTTGTTCTGACAGAGAATCTGCAATGACATTCCCACTCCCGCCAGATGGGTAGCTGACAAATGCCACCGGTGCTTGTTTGCTAGAGAATATTGCTATCATTACTGGGTTGATCCGCTCGACCTTGGAACCTCCCGTTTATGCAATGCACCATCACAAGATTGTCCAAAACCAGCCTGATATGGATTAGTCTGGTTGGACGCAGTTTCTTTAGGGTTAGAAAGACTGCCATTGCTTCGAGAATGTTGATATGGAACTGACGGAACACAGTGGACCACGTTCCCTGCACTTTTTGTTGAGAATATCCTCCCCACTCACTCAGAGAAGCATCCGCAGTGAATCACTAATGCGGAGGGGAACTGGAGCGGTACTGATTTTGGATAAGCATTTGACTGTTGACCAGGGCCGAGTCTCTTTTCAACACTGGCGGAATTAGGGGACACCTTGTCTCTGAATCTGTTGTTGGCATGTCTCGCCACACCTGTTTATGTCTTTCAGTTTGGCTTTCAGAAGCAGATCCATTACCAGTGAAGCAAACTGAAGGGAACCTAAGACCCTTTCTTGGGCACGTGGGAAGCTTTCTTGTTGGAGGGAATTGTCTGGTTTTGGCTATTTCTCTCCGCTTTGGCTGGTGGAAGAGACAGTTGTGTGAGTCCAGGTCCCACTGGATCCCTAACCATTGAAAACGACTCTCCGGTAACTAGGCGGGATTTCTCCTATTTATTTGGAAGCCTAGAGATTCCAGAAAACCGATTACTATGGCTGTTGCTTTCCGACATTCGCTGGCGTTGGATGCCCAAATTATCCAATCGTCCAGGTATGCAGCCAGCATGATCCCCCCGAGACCGAAGTTGTTGAATTACTGTATCTGCCAGTTTGGTGAAAATTCTGGGGCTATATTGAGACCGAAATGGCATGATCCTGAACGAGTATGTTTGTTTTCCCAGTCTGAACCCCAGGTAAGGAGAGAACCTTCTCGCAACCGGGACGTGATAATAAAAAAGCGCCTGAAAGATCTATAGAGGTGGTTACAGCTCCACGGGCAGTAGGGTCCGAACCTTAGATTGTGAGCATGCCAAATTTGTCGCATTGAATGTATAAGAATTTAGACGAGACAAGTCTAGGATTACTCTCTTGTTGACTGGAGCCTTTCTTTGGAACACTGAACAGTCTGCCCTGAAACTTCAAATGTCTCGCTTTCTTTATAGCCCTTTTGTAGTAGGTCCCTTCACAAAGTCCTGGAGGGCTTTGGACGGTGATTGATGGAATCTGACTAGCGGAGGAGGGCCTCTGCTCCAGCTCCATCCCAGACCCTGGAGACTATGCTGTGGGCCCACGGACTGAAACTCCATTGTCCCGAAAAGAGATACAACCTCCCACCTACCTGAGGAGCCTCACTGGGCGGGAGATGATCTGCCTCCTCTGTTACCTCAGCCCCCTCCTCGGGAGATGGAGCGAGATGCTCCCCTGCCTCTGAAAGAGCCTCTCTGGCCCTGGTTTCCCCTGCATTTCTGGATTGAATGCCCGAATGCCCCATGGCTTTCAAATGAAGCATTGAAAGCCGGAGATGTCACATGCGTTAGGGGAAGCGAGGGACTGTTGGGCTGGTTGTACCAGCACATACTGTGGGCTGAGGTTGGGCCTGGGAGGCTGAAGGCTGACCGGCCGAGAGACCGGGACAGCCTGCAAGACAGTCTGAGTTGGAGGTCTTTGAACTTCTTGAACCTCTTCCGGTCTGGGATGAGGTCCGGCGGACTCTGACTTGCATTGTAGGGGAGGCCCCAACGAGCCGGAGACTTTGGATTGGCCCTGGTAGCTTCGGCTAGGACTGCATCTACTTCTTCCTGGGGAAGAGATTAGCTCCCAGATGGAGCTCTTCATGAAGCCTATTAGCTTGTGCTGGATAGTGGCTGCCGAAAAGATGTGCTTCCGCAGTTCATCCGAGCCGATGAAGTCGTGAAGGTCCTGCTGGAAACCCGCCAAGAGGGATTTAGCAGGACCTGACAAGAGGGCTTCCTCGCCAGACAACCGGTTGCCTCCGCCAAAGTCAGGGAATGAAGGACCTGCTAACCTGTCCTTGGTCTCAGCTTCAGCCTTCAGGAGAGAATCCAGGATTCTGGGGAAGCTCACTGAAGAGGAAGAAGCGCAGTCTAGTCTTCCCACCTGTGAAGGTGGCCGGAGCTCCTCCCAGAAATCAGAATCTCCGGGAAGACTAGAGAGGTGGATCTGTCTCCTGGAGATGAGGAAGGGGTTTGCCACTCCATGCTCAATGCCTGACTGGTGAGCAAGGCCACCTTTTGTCAGTGCAAGGGGTGGGGAGAGCCTCCCACTGAGAACATCGTGAACGTCCCTTTGACCGGGTGAGTTTAGTGTTCTCTGCCTTGCCACTCTGTAAGTACATAGCAGAGTGGATTGAGCCTGGTCCTCAGGAAGATGACAGTCTCCTTCGGGGACCTTGTCCAATCTTATCCAGGCTTCCTCCGTAAGCCTGGCGTAACCTGGGTAAGGAGGCAGAGGTCAGGTGGGAAGAACTCAAGTTCCTCCAACCTGTGAGTGCCTAGTCCTTCAATGGTAAGGGTATCTCATGCTGGGGAGCATAAAGAGCCAGGCGCCAGGGTTTCCCCTTATCAAAGGGAGGAAGACCGAAGGTCCGGAACAGCGAAGAGGAGCCGACTGCTCCGCATATGCAAACCCAGAGAGCAAGCTTCTGCTGGGACTGCACCTTCTCTGCTAGGGATTTAACAGAACAGAAGACTTGGAGGATGACAACTGGGAGGAGAGTTTGTGAACAGGCTTCCACTCTCCTGTCGAACTTTGCATAAGAAGTTCGGTGAAAGCCTCTGGGCCAAAGGAAGGACGAGGGGACTCCTCCTACTCTGCCTGGATCTTGATCCCTTCCCAGAGGTAGGGCCTTGCTCAGGGACGGCACGGGCTAGGGGCCCGTGACGACTTCGAGGAGCCCCGGAGCGGGACCTCTGGGGTTTAAAGGTCTTTGTCTTTTGCACTTTGATTTTACCTTGGGGACAGTAGACCTTGACCTGTCTCATAAGGCAAGAGGATTTCACAAACCTCTGAAAGAGAAACGGAAGAAGAAGGAGAGCTGAAAGTAATCAGAAGATTTTGCCTCACTTACCCCCTCTTAACCTGGTCCAGGGCCAACGTTCATGGGCTCCAGGTTGATGTTGATCGCCGAACCTCTTCCGTACCTCTCGCAGATGGCTTCTTCCTCGGGGAGGGTTCCGTCATCTCAATGGATCCCAGCGATCAAAGGGCGCCCCGCACTGGACGGCCGCTGAGATCCAGGCGCTGGGGTAGAGGAGACTGCAGATTTCCTCTGAAAGGACGTAGGGCTTTCCCCACCGACGTTCCTCCCGAACCACTGACCCAGGGTCTTGAGGGTCAAGAGCGAGAGTCGCGGAGTTGTGGGTCAACCTGAAAGAAGGGGAATGTCACTAACGAAATCTCCAACTGTCAAAAGATATATCAATAAAGGCCACAAACTCAAGAGAGAATGAACCGTTAGGAACATGCAGCTTACCACTTCATCCAACACTTGCTCAGAAGAGCGAGCACACCTCACATCCATCGGGGTGCCAGACGCATCAAATCCCCACGCTGACCGCGCAGCCGAGTGGGACCGCAGACACTCGTGTCCACAAAGCCTGTTGGAGGACCTGCCACACCCCTGCTCCTGACAACGCACCATCTGTAAAGCGGGACAGATGATACATGAGTATGCTAATAAGGCTCGCCGGAGAGGCCACCGGAGAGGGCTTTAATAATAAAAATTGACTGGGCATGCAAAAGGTCTGGTCAGACCCCGCCGGAGTTAATTCCGTTATAAGGGGATGATCGATACATGAGTGAGAATACATGACAAATAAAAACAAAATCAAAATAAAAAATAAAACCAAACGCTGGAGATAATGCGATAAACAAAATAGTAGATTTATAAATACCCGCCAATCCGTAGAGGTAAAGTAAATATATAGCACGAATGGTTAACTTAACCATTAAAAGGAGTACTTGCAAAAACAATGGTTTCCGCTTGATTATAAAACTCCGCTCGAGTGCCGGGGGAATCGAGTTACACCATACTTATGGTGGCGCGGGAGGAGGCGTGGTGAGCGCCCGACCAACCACACACCATACCCACCGGAGTGGTATAAAGAGAGGAGGGTAACGGAAACCCCAAACTTACGGCGGTAAAACTCATAAATAAACTAGATCAAGGAAAAATAGATACCTTCTAAAGGAACAAAGTTCTAAAAAAAACAAGCAACAGAGAAATGCTAGCAGAAGAGAAAATGAGACAGAGGCCAGTCAGGTGGATAACTCTAACTGGCTACCGAACTATCCACGGGTGTCGGTCTAAGAGAACGACAACCCTGGGCAGGGAGAAACCATTCACGCTGGCTGATGCTAGGGAAAGGGGTAGGGGATAGGGGGTGGGAACCTACAGCGGCGGCCAGATGGGTGGGTGGACACCCCCGGACGCCATGAGGCCCCCCTTCTTCCACGAGGGTCGAACATGGGAGAACGACTACCAAAGGGGAGAATACTAGGGGACACTCAAAGGCTAAAAGGTTGCAAAGAGGTGGTAACAAGGTATGGTGGCCAGGAGTGGGGAAGCACCCCAGACACCAGAAAGAACTTCTCACAGGGGCTGATCAACAGAGATTAGCATCCCTGGGAAGGGAGAACAAGGAGAACCACCCAATGCAAAGGAAGGGGTAAGGAATGTTAGGCTCTATTAACGGAAAAAGGGTCGGGCAACCTCAGAGCTCTCAAATGACAATTTTTACATGAACAAAATAGAAAACGGGTGGAAGGGGGAGGAGGGAGGAGAGGGGAAGGTGGTAGGAGAGGGGAATCCACATGAAATGGAATGCGTGTCCCTTCGTTGCTCGGACAGGAGTAGGCTACGAAAAGAGAAGACCTGCTTATTCAGCTTAACCTTACTAGACCTCGAGTCCAAGAAGGCCGAAACAGGGAGAGGAGGCAATACGCAGGGCTGACACCTCCATCCTAACCAACAAACCATCAGGGAAGGCAGAATCATGAGGCCCTCCTACTAACCCAACCCTCCCTCCCAAGGAAGAGAACCAAAGGTTTCAAAAGCCTAACTCCCAGGCTCCCCAACATACGCCAACCAGGGCCAGAAGAGCCAGGAGGGAACAAACATGGAATCTAACAGACTAGCCTACCTAGAAGTTAACACAAAAACGAAAATAAATAATAAAAACATAAATGACACATGTAGAAGGGTGACCAAACCAACTATCTATGAGCTAAAGGAAAATGGCCGACCTAAACTAAGAAAACAACGAACAAAATCCAAAAATATCTAAATCATCCGTAAACATAGACATAAAATAAAATTAAATAGGCATAACATACCATCTCAAATAAAATACCCAAAGCTGAAGGGTGGGAGGGTCCCCGGATAAAATGGAAATAAGACTGATTAAAAACGGATAGGCCAGAGGGGGAAAAATAGCCTAAGAGACAAGGACCTGCGCCTCCCCAGGGAAGGGTAATCAAAAAAAATAAAAACCAACGATCAATTATGTAATATACATAAAAACATAAAACATAAACAAATGGAAGGGGGAATGTACCAGCAAAACTCACCGACTGAAGGTCACGGAGGCCGGAAGAAGGGAGGCCAAGACCAGCAACATCAACCCCACTATTGAATTAGAAAGGCGTAAGAAGCCTCAACCACCTAAAAAAAAAAAGAAAGAGATGGTACTCAACTTAGGTGAAGATACATCCTGAGATGGAAACCATACTTCAAGAAAAAAGGGCCAAAAACAAGCGCACCAACCAAAAACAACGGAAAAACGCAGTGCTAAAATGGAATGCAGATATGGCGCTGGTTTGTTGATAGTCAGAAGTAGTACTATTAAACTCGCACCTCGCTTGGGGGACTTTGACATTGGGAATGTCTACAGGGCGAGGCCTGTGATTGTGACAATCTTACCCTTTCCTATACACTGACTCCATTTTATGGAGCTTGCACTGGGGTAAGTAACTCCCAGCTTTGCATTTAGCTTTTTCTGGTATATTTAGCATCGATTTACCACAGAAATAAGTGCTTTGAATGGTTATTTCACCAGGTGACTCAAAACAACCCAGAAAACATTGCATTTAAAAATGCACAGATGCGCCTCTGTCTAAAAAAAAATCGAGCATGAAACTGTTCCTTCCTTAGGCAGAATCTCTGAGTTAACCTCAGGCTAGCTCTTCTTTAAAACCTTAAGGCATTACACTAACGAACAGCACACGAAACATTGCATTCGCTATAGAAATGCAAGCGTCGCCTGTCTAAAAAAAACCAATGCCTACATGAGACTGTAGCCTATGTAATGACAGTACTGCAGTTACTTGTTTCCAAATTAGTGTATGTACATAATACTGTGCCGTACTGTACTAAATTTTTGTCATCAATTATTGTTACATATGTACAGGCCTGTATTGTAATATCAAATGTCTGATTGTACTGTACGTGCAGTAGACAGCCAGCAATGTTTTTGTCATCATACACCTGGCAGCAGTGGACAACCTCCGATGCATTGTTTTCTCTATGTTCGTACACCATTCAAACTGAAATCTTAAAGAGGCCTACCACTCATGTGCCCGACACATATTATGCAATATTAAATGGGTAAAAAAATGGAGTTTTGAGGGAGAGAGGGAAGTTCCTGTACAGTAACCCACCAAGACAACACAAAAAATCTTGAGAGGCCTACCACCAGTCTCCCGTTACTATGCAATTTGAACGGGAGTTTTGAGGAGAGAGGAGTAAACCTTTGAGGCCTACACTGCGTCGTGTACCCGTTACTATGCAATGTTAAAGGGATAAACAAGAAAACCAGAAATTAACTCATTTTTCATTTTATTATTGCACTATATGTACTTAATGATTACTAAAACTAGTCTACAAATTCCTTAATACTAGCACAAAAAGGATTTTGACAAAGGAAAAATCTATTTCTGAGGAGGTCCTGTGTCATCCGGTGAAATTCCATTACAGCATCTAATTTCTAGGTATAATATGCTGATATACCAGAGAAAAAGAGCTTTCAGGAAAGCTGGTTACTACCCCAGTCGAGCGTCTTCTCCAGGAAGAGGCGATCGGTATAACGAGGTGAGTGAAAGATCACTACCACGAGAAGACTTACTGAAAAGATCTCTCCTATCAAAACCCCGAACAGAGCGGTGAGCCGTTACAGCCCCTCGCCCAACACCCGCCAGCTCGACACCAGCGCCACCTACCTCATTCCATGCTAGCACTAACCCCAGACTTGGCATGTGCAAGAAAGGGTGGGGGGCAATAGGTGAGTCAGGGAGGTCACCGGGTGACACGGGACCTTCTCAGAAATAGATTTTCCTTTGTCAAAATCCCTTTTCTGGAGTCCAGTCCCCGTGTCAGCCCGGTGAAAATAGTGACAGAGAATCATGCCAGGGCTGCAAACTACTTATAGAAACAAATGGTAATCTGAAGAAAAGCATAAATTACCAGCAGTTTTAATGAGGAATCTCTTACATGTGTCAGAACACTAAACCTAAGGCACATCAAAGATTTAATATTATGAAAAAGTGGGGGAAGTCCCTGGCACGACGGGGAAGAGGCTAAAAATACTAAAACTACTAAAGCATAATGGCATACGAAATTGCATAGGTTCAATGGCACATATAATCTTAATTGGCATATACAATCTTAAAGCTACACAAAACTTAAGCTAAACACGTAAGAGATCAAAATCAAATGGTAAATAAAATATACAGTACATATACATATATCTGGGGTACATGGAGCAAAATAAAAACAGTCCAGTACCCCACAAGAAAATACAATCGTAACATGTCAGATCACAGTTTTCCACTCAACAGAGACAAAGATACATCAATATGAGGAGCAAGGCAGTGAGGCATGATCAACCAGGAGGATAAGCAGAGAAGTAAATGAGGCAGGCGGGCGGGAAAGGAGGATAAGGATATGATTGGTTAAGGTACAGGAGATGACACTTCCCACAGCTATGTGTAGAAAATTTCAGGGCTTCGAGCGATTTTAAAAGTGGCGTTTAAACACTAGAGGTGATTTCCAACCCGTGTATTTAGATAAATCTGAGAAATCCATATTATGAAAGTAATTAATGGAAGTAGCAACTGCTCGAATATCATGAACCTTAGGAACTGAATCTGGGTTGGCCTGTTTAATAAAATACAGAATTTGTTGTCTTATAGCATTCAGTGAAAGAGTACCACCTTTCTCCCTGATAAAAAGAGGACCCGACTTACTCTGTGGAGTTCTTAAAAGGTAAGATTTAAATGTATAAACTGGACATAAAGACTGGTCTTGTGGAAGGGGCACCACCTTCCAAGGAGACCATCTGTCTTGTGTGGTCTTCGTTTTTGGCTAAGAATCTAGGGTCAGGGAAAGGAGGACCTCTCGGAGTTCACAAAATTATCACCTCTAGTGAGAGCCGACAGCTCTGAGATTCTAGCACCTGAAGCCAAGCTAATCAAAAAAGGTCTTCCTTAACAGATCCTGATAAGAGCATTGAAAGTTGTCCATCTCTGATGCTAACTTGAAGGACGTCATTGAAAACCACGTAACGGAATGTGGACGTGATACTGGTCTCAGACGAGGCGCATGCTCTGGGATGATGAAAAATAGGAATCTGTAAGGTCGATTTTAAAGCCGTATAGAAATACTTTCTTCAGGGCTGACTTGGCTGTGGTAATAGTGGCCGGAGTGAGCCTTTCTCAAACAATGACCTAAAGAAGGAAACTCCTAAATTAGCTCGTCATGATTTTGGCTTCAGATGCTTTTAGGAAGGAGGCTAATTTTTGACTGCTGAGTCATACTGTCTAAGAGTAGAATCTCTTTTATCTGATTCAAAAACAGATGTTAACAGGGTCAATGTTTGCTCCTTTTTGGGCTGCAAATTTTATAAAGTCCATAAAACTAGGGCATTCTGAATTCTTGAGGAAGCTGGACACAGTCTTGGTTTGTACTGTCTGACAGTATGGGCTTGGGAATCAGAAGACTCCGAATCCCAGTTCCTGAGGAAACCAATTGCTCTTCGGCCAATAGGAACTACAGGGCTGGTTGACCTTTGAATGTCCTGAGTTTGTGTAATACTTTTCAGCAGTAAATTTATTGGAGGGAAAAGATAAATTTTCTCCCAATTGTTCCAATCTATTGTCATTGCGTCCGTGAGTGCACGCCTGAGGGTCCAGGTTGGGGGCCATACAGGGGAGCTTGAGTTGCTCTCCGTCGCTAACAGATCACTTGGAGACCGGAACCCGCGGCAAATCCATTTGAAAGATTCCACGTCCAGGGGACCACTCCGTCTCAACGGAGTAGCCCTGGACAGAATCGCCACCACGTTCTGCACTTACCCGCTTCGTGGGTGGCTGACAGGTGCCAGCCGTGGCTTGTTAAGCCAGGAGAAGATAGCAACCATTACTTGGTTTTATTTCGACCTGATTTTGGGTCACGCCTGTTGATGCAATGAACTACCACTGCGCTGTCAATACCAGCCTGATATGAATCCGGTTGGGGGCGGATTTTCTTTAGAGTTAGAAAGACCAATCACCTTATAGCTTCCAGGGTATTTATATGGAACTGCTGAAACATTGTGGACCACGTTCCTTGTACTTTTGTTTTGGAGAATATTCCCCCAGCCGCTTGGGAAGCGTCTGTGTGGACAACTAGTGCCGGAGGGGAAATTGAAGGAACTGACTTGGACAGGCCTCTGACTGTGGTCCAAGGCGCAGTCTTGTTTTTAAGATTCGAGGAATAGAGGAGACCTTGTCTCTGAGCTTGACATTGGCTCGACTCAGCCACACTCTGTTTATGTCTTTTAGTTTTACTTTTAAGAGCAGGTCTGTCACTGAGGCAAAACTGAAGGACCCAAGGACCCTTTCTTGGGATCAGCGGGATGCCGATTGATTTGTGAGAGATGCTATCTCTTTCCTCTTGGGATGCAGGAGAGATAACGTGTGAGAGGACAGATCCCACTGGAGGCCCAGCCACTGAAACCGGGACTCGGAGTCAGGGGACTTTTCTGTTCGGTTGAAAACCCAACGACTCCAGGAAGTTGATGACTATGGACGTAGCCTTCTGACACTCCAGAACTGTTGGTGCCCAAATTATCAATCGTCCAGGCACGCTGCTAGGATATCCCCCGGGACCGGAGTTGTTGAACTACCCGTGTCCGCCAGCTTGGTGAATACCCTGCTTAAATGTTTAGACTGAAGGGCATGACCCTGAACGAGTAGGCTTGATTCCCGAGTCTGAAACCGAGGAACTGAGAGAAGTTCAG
Organism: Macrobrachium rosenbergii; assembly: GCF_040412425.1. Classification (NCBI taxonomy): domain Eukaryota; kingdom Metazoa; phylum Arthropoda; class Malacostraca; order Decapoda; family Palaemonidae; genus Macrobrachium; species Macrobrachium rosenbergii. The sequence goes on along the minus strand of NC_089752.1, from coordinate 50,765,482 downwards.
CGCAACCGGACGCTATGATAATAGCGTCTGAAAGATCGATAGAGGTGGTGACGGCTCCACGCGGAAGTAGAGTCCGTGCCGAGCTACCGTGAAGCATGCGAAATTTGTCGCATTTTATGTAGAGATTTAGACGCGACAGATCCAGGATCACTCTTTGCTGATCTGAGTCTTTTTGGGAACAGTGAATAACCTGCCTTTGAAACTTTAGGTGCCTTACTTTTTCTTTATTGCTTGTTTGTTGAGCAATTCTGCCAATGTAATCCTGTAGGATTGATGAGGGGTGGCTGGTAAAACCTGTTTGGAGGAGGAGGGTCCTGATCCAGCTCCATCCTAGACCTTTGACACAATACTGTGTGCCCAAGGGCTGAAGGTCCATTGGTCCCTGAACCAAAAAAACAGGCGACCACCTACCTGTGTTCTCTCAGTGGGAGGAAGCGGGTTTATTCCCTCTACCACGTCAGGTTTTCCTCTTGGGGTGGTGTTGCTTTTCCTCTGTGAGGGGCCCTGCCTCTTCCCCCCTTGCCGATCCTGTTAAGGCCGTGAAAGTATCCACGGCCTCATAGGTGGGGTTGTATGCTGGCGAAGCAACATACGAGGGCAGCAAGGAATGAGCTGGTTGGACCAGCACATATTGTTGGGGTGAGCTTGAGGTGGAGGGCTGTGCCACTGCCAGAGACCGGGACGGCTTGAACTACTGCCTGATGGTGGGGCCTCTTATGCCTCCTAAAACGTTTGCCTCCTCTCGTCTGGGGCCGGGTGATTCTGGGTCTTGCGCCAGTAGGCAGAGATGCTCCAGCGAGAGAACCAGACTCTAGTTGGCCCACTGTAGCCTCAGTCATAACATTCGTAACCTCTTCTTCTGGGAAGAGGTTAGGCCCCAGATCGAGCTCTTTACGAGCTTGTTAGGCTCGTGGCGGATAGTAGCATTGGCAAAGATAAACTTTCTGCATTCCAGTCTGGCCATGATGAACTCAAAAGGTCAGACTGAAAGCCAGCCAGCAGGGACTTAGCCAAGACTTGGAAAAGTGGCTCGTCCGCAAGCAGGGAGACGGCAGTAGCTTCCGTGGAGGCAGACGGAGTTCAGGGACCGGCTAACTTAGTCCGGGCATCAAACCCCGCCAATAAAGATTCCGGCAGCAGGGAGCTCCTCACTAAACTGTGAGGAAGCACAGAAGGGGGTCCAACTTCCCGACACGTGAAAGTGGGCGGAGCATCCATCCAGAACTCGCGTGCTTCCCGGGAACACCAGGAAGTGGGGTCTGTTTCCCTCAGCTGCGGTAACGGATTACCATCGGGCACGCGGGCCATAGCCAGAGCGACTGTTCAAATAGGGGCAGTTGGTAAGTTGTCTCCCAGGGCAAACATGGTAAGGATTGCCCTAAAGGAGTCAACTTTGTGTTGTCTGCCTGCCACCCGTCCAGAGTGCACAGGGAGAGTCGACTGAGCTTGGTCCCTAGGGACGATGACAGTCTCCTGGAACCTTATCAGAACGTGATCCATGCTTCCTCTGTCAATCTTACGGCCTGGAGTACGGGGGCAAGAGATCAGCGGGGAAGAATTCTAACTCCTCCAACCGTCTCGTGCCAAGACCTTCAACAGTAAGTTTGCCATCGTGTTGGATGGTCCGGGAGGGCGAAACGCCAGGGTTACCGACATCGAACGGCGGGAGGTCCGCTGTGTCGGGATGACATGCTGTGGTTGGCTGGGGTGGTTTAGACATTCCTGCCAGCATGTTGTCATAAGTGGCAAACTTTTTTGGATATCTTATTGAACTTGGTGTCGATATCCCTCCTGAACCTTTTTAAACAGCTGGTTCGCGATGCCTCCGCGTCAAAGGCAGGTTGGCGAGGAGGGCTTGGTTTTGCTGCCCTCTTGCTCGCGCCTTTGCCGGAGGAACCAGATTTGCTCCCGGAGGCTACAGGTGCTGAGACCTTAGCCTTCGACGGGGAAAGGCGATGCTTTCTTGGAGGACGGGACTTATGGCCCTTCGCCTTCCATGAAGTCTTCAACTTCAACAGGGATAGCTGATGAGCTCTATCACCCAGGAGGAAGACTTCCAAAACCTGAAAAGAAGAGATGAAGAAGCTGGGAGTCAAAAGGGGGCCCGCCCCAACAACCTCACCTACCTCGCTTCTTACCACCTGGTCCTGTTAGGTAGCCATGGGTTCCAGGTCTAAGTCAAGGGGCGGCGGCGTCCTCTGAAACCTCAGCGTGAGGATATCCACTTGGGGTGGCTGGGTCGCATCCCGGATCTGCTGGATGATGGGGGTGGCAGATCTTCTGGCACTCACGGCGCCACTGCGTGCGCCGGGTAGAGCAAGTCCCTCAACCAGCGTCGAGGCGTAGGGGCTTCCCCACGGAACATTCTTTAAAACCCAGCCACCCAGGCCCGGAGAGATTCCAAAGGCTGACTTCTTGGAGGACTTCGTCCGCCTAAGAAACCAACAATTAGCTAAGGATGAAAAAACAGTCCGGGAACCACGTAAACAATATTCAAAATGAGGAGCGTAAAACGGAGAAGACTGTCACTTACGACTCATCCTGGATGGTTGCGCAGAGAGCGCAAACCTCACAACCATCAGGTGCCACACACAAGATCGCGAGCGGACCACACAACCAGCGTGGGTCCGGCAACTCGTGACCATAAGGTTGTTGCAGGGAGGCGGTACACCCGGCTCCTCACAGCGAACAGTCTCTTGTAAGTGGAAAAAGTACATGAACCTACCACTCCTAAGCAATCTAAAGCCGGCAAGGCCTGGAATTTCAACTGCAACCGAATACTCCGGTGGAGAAGAAATCCTTATCATAAACTAGGCCAATAAGCTCCAAAATACACAGAGTGGAAGGTAAAGGCTTCAGACCGGAATACTCCGGGAATGAAAGGAATGAGACAACAAGAACTCACCGCAGGGTTGCCAGTAAAAATAACGCGGAACCCCGGGTGTAGAACCGGACTCACGTTTATAAATAAGGAGAGTACTCCAAGGTAGATAAACACAGTTATTAAATACGACCTATATTCATGAACAATAACATTAAACAAGTGATGGTATAAATGCTCGAAGAGACCGAGAGGATCCGCCTCCTCTATATATAAATCCCTTCTTCACTTACTTCCCTGCCAGAGAAACAAGGTGGGCAAGATGCTCATATATTCATAACATAAGCTGGAACAGTATAATAACTCAACCGAGTAACCCGACGGGAAGAAGAAGTGCGGGATAGAGTATTCGAACACGTTAGAACTCGAGTGAACGAACCACCAACACCAACACAGCGATGCTAGGGACTGATATGGGAGGAGCGAACCCTTTACCAAATGGAGAAGTCCCTGAACTCGGAGAAAATGCCATCTAGCATCACCCGCACGAGTAGAGCAAGGCTGGAGGGGTGGGGAGGGGGTGGAGTAGGGGGAGAATGGTAGGCTACTGAAGAAAGAGAACAGGAGACGGGGAAAATATAACCCCGCTCAACTGCACACATACACCACTCAAGAAAAATGAAACTTGGGAGGGTAATCCTACTACTAAGGGAGGAAGCCAACCAAGCCTCGATCTTTACTCCTGCCCACAAACAAAAGCCTAATAGGGACCTAACCTAAGTATAGGCTAGAAATTGGAAGGAGTGCAGGAGGGAGGAGGAAGCAAACAAGGAGAGAAATTTTGTGCCGAGAACCAACCGGGATCGAGAATGGGGGCAAGAAGGCGAATAGCCTAGAGAGACACATCCAAAGAACTCTATTCCCCAAAGGAAGGAAGAGAACTAAGGGCTCACTCTGCCCAAAAAACGACCCTGGAGGAAACAGCAACCAAAACTCCCTCAACCTGATGGATCTCACGCCGAGGGCAAGGGGATGGAAGCAAATTAAGCTACCACTAAAAAACCATCACACATAAAACATGGAAAAAAATGTGTTCAGCCAGGAGTGCCATAGCTACCTCAGAACAACGGTTAGATCTGAGGCTGCCGCTACCACGAGGAGGTAAACAATGGTAAAAATAAATGAACAGAGAGCACTATCGCCAAGAATAAAATAAATAAATAGCCTAATACAGACTAAAAATAATAAGGAAACCCAACCTGGGGTTTACCTGGATGGGGCATCACCCTCAAGGGCCGGTGAGCCAATATGTATGTAAATTTCAAAAAAAAAAAAAAAAAAATAGGGGCCACAGGAAACCCTGGGGAGTGAGAACCATGGGGCAAAAATAACATCTATAACGACAAGGAGACAACCCCAACAGAAAAGAACTGATGGGCCGCCGCGCAGTCGACATGGTTGCCGAGGGGACGCTTGGCGCCATAATAAGATCTCAATATATATATAAAGACGAGACCAAACAGCCAAATATAGAACAAAAACCCCACAATAAGATGGTACTTAACTTGAGATAGTAAAGCTGCTTTCGATGACATGGCGAAAGATGAATTAAATCCACAAAAAGGCACGAGCACACAAAAAGAAAAGGTAGCGATCACGCTAGAAAATGGAATGAGGTGAAGTGGCACTGGTGTCATCAGCTGGCGGGTGTTGGGCGTAGGGGCTGTAACGGCTCACCGCTCTATTCGGGGTTTTGATAGGGAGAGATCTTTCGAGTAAGTCTCCGTGGTAGTGATCTTTCACTCACCTTTTTCGTTATACCCGACGTCTTCCCTGGAGAAGACGCCGATCTGGGGGTAGTAACCCAGCTTTCCTGAAAGCTCTTTTTCTGGTATATCTAGCATATTATACCTAAAAATTCGTGCTGTAATGGAATTTCACCGGCTGACACAGGACTGGACTCAGAAATATAAGACTTAATACTACTGTATACTTAACACTACTTAATACTACTGTACGTACGTTGCTACGTAACTATGGACTGTACACCTTACACCTAAATTGAAATGTACACGTTCTAATGCTACACCTAAATTGAAATTACACTATGTACTGTACACGTTCTACTGCTACACTTAAATTTACTGTACACTCTATGTTACACAGCTGCTCCTCTCCAGGACTTGCACGCAACGAAGTGTAAACCTGTGGAATAAACACAAAATCAAATGTAGAAATGGTTTGAGCTGTAGGCTAATCTACAAAAAAATCCTTAATCTTACTGTACAAGCATTTCCAGGTCACTTATAATCACATTAAAAACTTTTTCACAACCAGTAGGCTATTGTACAGCTTTATCCATACCTTGACGTTGATGAATATGTACAGGTGCCCCCACACAAGCACTGAACTCCTCCAGGACTTTCATTCAACGAAGTGTAAACCTGTGGAATAAACACAAAATCAAATGTAGAAATGGTTTGAGCTGTGGCTAATCTACAAAAGAATCCTTAATCTTACTGTACAAGCATTTCCAGGTCACTTATAATCACATTAAAAACTTTTTCACAACCAGTAGGCTATTGTACAGCTTTATCCATACCTTGACGTTGATGGATATGAACAGTTGCCCTCCCCCACAAGCACTGAACTCCTCCAGAACTTCACTCAATGAGGTGTGTATACTGTACAGTAATCTGTGGATTAAACACAAAATAAAAATGTAGAAACATCATTTACTGTTATGAGCTGTAATAATACACAAAATCCTTAAACTTACAAACATCTTTAGGTTATTTATAAACATTAAAAAGGTTTTAACAACTAATACGGCATGGCCCATACCTTGACACTCATGAACAGCTCAGACTCAACGGCTCTGGGAGTTTCATTCAATGGAGTGCAGTACTGTACAGTAACCTGTCGATTAAACACGAAATGAAATGTACTGTTAGTAACTCAATGTGTACTGTATTTATGGCACCTTTCATTGCTTTAACTTGCATGAATAAATATTATTCACTGTACTGTATCTCTAGGTCATTTATAAACACTAAAAAAAGTTTTTAACCACGACAGTAGGGTCCATACCTTGGCATTGATGAGGATCTGGATCTGTGGAGATGGATGTGGAGAGGAGGTATGGAGAGAGCATCACTGGTTGGAAGGGGAATCTCCTTCCATACAGTCTGGTTGCTGCTCTTCAGGAGATTCTTCTTTCCTCTGTTTTTTTGGCACTGGGACCAGGCTGGCTTTCTTTAGAAAAAAACCTGTACAGGGTCGTCTGCTGTTGACGTTTCTTCAGGTGTTTCCTGTACACATTAACTAAGTTGTCGTCAACATAGTCAATAGCCCGGTTCACTACAGCCTTGTCATGGTGATGCTTCTCGAAGAATTCCTGGAATTTCTCCCAGTGCATCAGCATCTCCTTTATTTCTTTAGTGCCTGTAGTAGGCACCTCACTCTCTCCTCCTCTCAGACACCTCCTCAGCCAAAATCTTCTGCTGCTCTTTGTGAAGTTCCTGGACTTCCTCTGTTGTCAGCTCCGTGTTGTGTTCTGCCACGAGCTCCTCTACATCATCAGAACTCACCTCCAAGCCCATGGACTTGGCCACAAAAACAATTTCCTCAACATCAGTGTCAGGCAGAGAAAGGGGTTCAGCTTCAGGGTCATCTCCAAGCTGACTTGGGGCATCAAAACCCTCAAAGTCCCTAAGGTTTCTCCAGCCTGCTGTAAGGGTCCTCTTAGAATCATCGGCCCATGCTTTATTTATCAGCCTAACACAACTAAGGATGTGGAAATGTTCCTTCCAAAATTCAGTAAGTGTTAGGCTCGTTTCATTGGTCACTTCAAAACACCTTTGGAAGAGTGCCTTGGTGTACAACTTTTGAAGTTACTGCAATGATCTGCTGGTCCATGTACTGGAGTAGTGAGGTAGTTCTGGGTGGCAAAACTTGACCTTAAGCCAGCTGAACTCGTCAGCCAGCTCATATTCCATGTCCGGGGTGGGCAGGGGCATTGTCCATGACGAGAGCGCTTTCAGTGGCAAACCTTTCTCTTCGAGGTATTCCTTGATAGTGGGGGCACACACTTCAGAAACCCATTCACGAAAGATTTGCCTTGTTACCCAGGCCTTAGCATTTGACTTCCACATCACGTTCAATTTATTTTTAAGAACTTTATGTTTCTTAAAAACTCTGGGGGTTTCTGAGTGATATACTAGCAGAGGCTTGATTTTAAGGTCCCCACTAGCGTTTTTACAACAGTAAAGTTAACCTATCCTTCATGGGTTTATGGCCAGACAGTTTCTTCTCCTCTTTTGTTATGTAGGTCCTCTTTGGCATTTTCTTCCAAAAGAGGCCTGTCTCGTCACAATTAAACACTTGGTTTGACACGTAACCATTCTCGTCCACGTACTGCTGGAATTCAGTCACGAACTTTTCTGCAGCTTTCTTATCAGCACTCGCTGCCTCCCCATGCCTAACAACACTGTGGATGCCACTTCTTTTCTTAAACCTATCAAACCATCCACGACTGGCCATAAACTCATGATCGGTACTCGAACCTGCTGTACTTTTCATCAGGTCAACATGCAAACTTTTGGCCTTCGCACAAATCATGGCCTCAGATACGCTATCCCCCGCAAGCTGTTTTTCATTAATCCAAACTAATAATAGTTTCTCAATTTCCTCTATTACGGAGGGCCTCTGCTTCGTCAAACTCGTAACCCCCTTTGCAACACTAGTACTTTTAATGGCTTCTTTGTTCTTTAAAAATGTGCTGATGATGGACCTGGGTAACTTATACTGCAAAGCTAAATCAGTCACACGAATGCCCCTTTCATACTTTTCAATAACCTCCTTCTTGAGTTCAATAGTAGTCCTTACCGTCTTCCTCTTCTGCTTATCAGCTGTGGCCGGCTTGGGACCCATGATTCCGAGAGAATGTAGTTTTGCAGGAGACAAAAAAATTAACCTGTACCAGTGTGCACTTCTTTTTCAAACAGCAGCGGCAGCGTGAGTGGGCTTCAAGTGCTTTTAAATGTGCGTGGGAAGAATGCCACCAACAACGCCAACTAGCGGCGGCGTTACCGAAACACTTTTGTTTACAAACATCATACGTTTTGTCGATGGGTCGGATCGCGTCGGGCGTCGGGTCGGATTCCGGTTTTTGTTCGGGAACCGGCGCAAACTTTTCTCTGCATTTCGTGTCGGAATCCGATTTTGTCGAGTTTTGGTACGGTCGAAGACTGGGGTTCCACTGTAAATGGATGTACCTGAATATAGGGGTAACTTGAATAGTTTTCACACTTAGTTGTAACCCATATATTTTTGGTGTTTGAACTATTAAAATAAGCAGTTACAAATGTTTTTAGAGGGGGGGTCTTTGGTGTTTGAAATATTAAAATACCCGTAACCAGTTATAATCATTTTTAGAGGGGATGTCAAGTATTTGCAGATTTTAGCTATTTACGGGTGGTTGTGGTCCCTACTTGCCAATACCGGGGGTTGACTGTATCAGTGGTATCTGCTGAAACCGAGACAAGTATAGAAAGCCTAGCATAGTGTAATCTCCTGAAAATGTATCTCTCACTATATGCAATGTACATGATGAAATCATGTTTATGGACAATACACGAATATACAGTCAACCCCCACCTAGTCACAGTTCAGGGTTTGTGGCTTCACCTATTCACCAAATTTTATGTGGAACTTATCACCAAATTATCCGTGAAAAATTTGGTAATTCACAGATTTTTCACTGAGAAATATTCACTAATTACTGTATTTTCATGTTATTTTTATGACTAAATACATTTTTTATGACAAAAAATTATTGACTAATTTTTAAATATTAATATTAAGCAAATTAGTTCATGGCAGTTATTCTGAATGGCATGACAATTAAAATTCAAATTCCACATAACCATTGCAAAAGAACTAACAGCGTATAAGTAATACTGTACAGCCATATACAGGTATGAAGACTAACCTAAACCTTAGAGGGTTTAAGTTAACATAGATATTTAATTAAATGTATGACAACTACACATTGTAATCAAGTTAACCTGTACTGTAATATGGAAACTATATGAGGAACTAAAGAAGTGACCATTCTTAAAACCAATTAATACTAACTAGCGTCTTGTAACAACTTGTTTTATATCATGACAGGGTTGCCATTATGCAGGACCCTCAGTTCAAGTGTTGTGGAGCAAATTGCCCAGTTCACTTTTTGCCAGTGGGTACAGCCTATACCACCTGCCATGAGCATAGCCCTTGTAAAAAGAAAAAAAAAAAAAATGCAAAATTTGTAGTATGCTCATGGCAGCAAGTTTTAAAAGACGAAACAGCTCGTTTTAAGCTGTCTCGATGGTCTTAGGGTTCAGTAGGGGTGAGGAAGGGGTAGATTATACAGTATCTTTCTGGCAGAACTCTGACGGCAGATATGTAACCCTTTCTCAAAACAAGATCTGTGTTTGGGCCAAACCCAGTAATATCAGTCCCCAGTATTTCTCAGGTTAACCCCACAGAGGAAGTAGAGGAATCTTTACATGGGGGTGACATTCTTAATAAGGAATATGAAGTGGACATTGCCACTGAAATAGCCTTGCTGAACCCAGAAGGATCAGGGACAAATTTCAGCTGGCCATGGGAGAAACCTTCCAGAAGGAATTCTATTCCCCATGGAGCTATCAATGCTGAAGAGGATCTTTCCTCCAAAAGGGATGCTAGGATCCACCTAACTCGACTGAAGTGGCCACATTTTCCGAGGGGTATAGTAACTTACCTAAGACTTCTGCTCCCCTTGGTTAACAGGCAGTTATAGTTCAGTTGTTGAAGGTCAGTCAGATTGTGCAAGCTTCCCCAAAATGGATGTATAATTTGCGGCATTTGATCAGTTCTGTAAGGAAATTATGAGTAACATCAAAGATGTCTTTGCCAAAGAACAGCAATATATAAGGGACATGATGCATGATTCCGAAAAGGAAGTTAAGTCAGTCATGTACACTCCAAAGTGTATAAGTACTGCATCCTGTAACCGAAAAGTGAGAGTAGATACAAATGCTGCCCAAACAAAGTTTAATGTTAGAATTCCGACTGGAAACAAACAAAATGGTTAGTTCGGAATACAAAACTTCAGATCAAAACATAATAGGGGCTCCAATACTCACCTCTGACAATACTGACAATCCTTGGCGAGATGCCTCAATGTGCATTTTCTCTCCTGATGGTAAGTATCTCATTAATGAGAGGAAAACTAGGATCGAAGTTGTACATGTAGAATTTAGAGACAGGGCAGCATTCCCTAATACAGAATGGCGTCTGGTACCACCTTCATCAGACGTGGAGAAACCACTAACAGAAACAGTTATCTTACCTGTGCCCATAGCATTAAAAGCTACAGAAGACACCCTTTACCAGGTCAACAAGAAATGGCTCTCTACTTCCATTTTGAATAAGACCCAAGTCCCTCACTTTCAAAATTATTAATCATGCGAAGGCAGATTTTCAGAATTTTGCAGTGGCTAAAAAATGAGAGACAATGGCAGAATTAAAACCGTTTGCCTTGGTCATCCCAGTTTTAGGAAATTCCTCCAAGGAATGGGCAATGCTACAACTCCCTTTGAAAAGGAAAAAACTTCCTTTAGATATAGCTATGCAGCAGTTTGGGACCCCTATGAAAAGAATCTCAGAGAGGACAGCATTGGCAGAATTTCATGCTAAGATCCACCTCTGTATTATTATAACCTCTACCACCTTGTTGGAAGTTGCCATCCAAAAGACTTCCGGAAGATTCCAGAACAATTTTGCTGTTGCGACCAAAATTTTTATGAGAAACCTATGGGAAGCACTCTATGACTTTCTAGGGTGGTGTATAAAAGTGCGAATGGAAACATTGGAGGGCTCCAACAAGTCACTTCTCAATGTAATCTCATTATTACATTCTAACAACTTCTGTAAGGACCAGTTGGTCAGAAGGGACAATTCCTTACAAAGGAACAACAGCAGCAGCAGCAAGGAAATCCTTTTCATAAGGTTTGAAGACCCTCTTATAGGGGAAAGGGAAAAGCAACACCTGGAATGCCTATGAGGGACAAAGGCAGAGGAAGAAGCGGATACAAAAGGGATTTTGACAAAGGAAAAATCTATTTCTGAGGAAGGTCCCGTGTCACCCGGTGAAATTCCCATTACAGCACGAATTTCTAGGTATAAAATGCTAGATATACCAGAGAAAAAGAGCTTTCAGGAAAGCTGGGGTTACTACCCCCAGTCGAGCGTCTTCTAGGAAGGCGTCGGTATAGGTAAGGGTGAGTGAAATACCACTACCACGGAAACCTACTCGAAAGATCTCTCCTTATCAAAAAAACCCGGAACAGAGCGGTGAGCCGTTACAGCCCCACACTCAACACCCGCCAGGACGGCGACACCAGCGCCACCTACCTCATTCCATGCTAGCACTAACCCCAGACATGGCATGTGCAAAAGAAAAGGGGTGGGGGAGCCACTAGGTGAGTCAGGGGAGGGTCACCGGGTGACACAGGACCTTCTCAGAAATAGATTTTTCCTTTGTCAAAATCCCTTTCTGAGTTCAGTCCTGTGTCAGCCGGTGAAATAGTGACAGAGAATCATGCCAAGGCTGCAAACTACGAGGAAACTGGGTAATCTGAAGAAAAAAACATAAATCACAAAAGCAGTTTAATGAGGGAATCTCTTACATGTGAGAAAAACACTAAACCTAGGTACATCAAAGACTTAAGACTAGAAAGACAAGGGGAGGTCCCGGCATGACAGGAAGGATCCCCAAAAGCACTTAACGCCGTAAAAGAACAAAATTACACGAAATTGATAGGTAAATGTGCATAACGAAAATGGTATATACAATCTTAAAACTACACACGCAAACTTAAGTTAAACACATAAGAGATCAACCAAACCGTAATTAAAACATACAGTGTATATACAGATACCTGGGGTACATGGTGCAAATAAAAACCGCCCAGTACCCCACAAGAAAACATTATGGTAACATGTCAGATTACAGTTTCCACTCAACAAAGACAAAATACATCAATATGAGGAGCAAGGCAGTGAGGCATAATCAACCAAGAGGACAAGTAGAGAAGTAAATGAGGCAGGCGGGCGGGGGGGGAAAGGAGGAAAGGATATGATTGGTTAAGGTGGGGAGATGACACTTCCCACAGCTATGGTAGAAAATTTCAGGGCTTGACGTTTTTAGATAGTGGTTTAAACACTAGGGGTGATTTCCAACCCGTATATTTAGTCAACTCTGAGAAAGTCCATATTATGAAAGTAATTAATGGAAGTAGCAACTGCTCGAATATCATGAACCTTAGAACTGAATCTGGGTTGGCCTGTTTAATAAAATATAGAATTTGTTGTCTTATACCATTCAGTGATAGTGTACCACCTTTCTCCCTGATAAAAAGAGGACCCGACTTACTCTGTGGAGTTCTTAAAAGGTAAGATTTAAGTGTATGAACTGGACATAAAGACTGGTCTTGTGGAAGGGCACCACCTTCCAAGGAGACCACCTGTCTTGTGGGTCTTCGTTTTGGCTAAGAATTTAGGATCAGGGGAAAGGAGGACCTCTCCGGAAGGGAGGAAGTTCACAAAATTATCACCCCTAGTGAGAGCTGACAGCTCTGAGATTCTAGCACCTGAAGCCAAGCTAATCAGAAATAAGGTTTTTTCTTAACAGATCCTGATAAGAGCATTGGAAAGTTATCTATCTCTGATGCTAACTTAAGACGTCATTGAGAAACCACGTAACGGAATGTGGGCGTGTTACGGGCCCTCAGACGGCGCATGCTCTGGGAATGGATGAAAAATAGGAGTCTGTAAGGTCGATTTTAAAGCCGTGAAAATACTTTCTTTAGGGCTGACTTGGTTGTGGTAATAGTGGCTGGAGCAAGGCCTTTCTCAAACAATGATCTAAAGAAAGAGACTCCTAAATTAGTCGTCATAACCTTGGCTTCAGATGCTTTTAGGAAGGAGGCTAATTTTTGACTGCTGAGTCATACTGTCTAAGAGTAGAATCTCTTTATCTGACTCAAAAATAGAGTGTTGACAGGGTCAATGTTTGCTCCTTTTGGGCTGCGAATTTTATAAAGTCCATAAAACTAGGGCATTCTGAATTCTTGAGGAAGCTGACACAGTCTTGGTTTGTACTGTCTGGGTCAGTATGGGCTTGGGAATCTGAAGACTCCACAGTCCCAGTTCCTGAAGAAGAGGGAACCAATTGCTCTTGACCCAATAGGGGCTACTAGGGCCAGTTGACCTTTGAATGTCCTGAGTTTGTGCAATACTTTCAACAGTAAAAATTTATTGGAGGAACAGGTAAATTTTCTCCCATTTGTTCCAATCTATTGTCATTGCATCCGTGGCGTATGCCTGAGGGTCCAGGTTGGGGCCACAAACAGGGAGCTTGAAGTTGCTTTCTGTCGCGAACAGATCCACTTGGAGACCCGGAACCTGGCGGCAAATCCATTCGAAAGATTCCGTGTCCAGGGACCACTCCGCCTCCAACGGAGTCATCCTGGACAGGGGAGTCCGCCACCACGCCCCGCACCAAGGTGGGTGGCTGACAGGTGCCAGCCGTGCTTGTTCGCCAGGAGAAGATGGCAACCATTACTTGGTTTACTCGACCTGATTTGGAGCCGCCCTGTTGATGCAATGAACTACCACTGCGCTGTCCAATACCAACCTGATATGAATCTGGTTAGGGCGGATTTTCTTTAAAGTCAGAAAGACTGCCATAGCTTCCAGGGTGTTTATATGGAACTGTTGAAACATTGTGGACCAAGTTCCTGTACTTTTGTTTTGGGAATATCCCCCAGCCGCTTAGGGAAGCGTCTGTATGGACAACTAATGCCGGAGGGGGAAACTGAATCGAACTGACTTGGAGAGGCCCTGACAGAGGTCCAAGGCCGCAGTCTTGTTTTCAATATTCGAGGGATGGAGAGACCTTGTCTCTGAGCTTGACATTGGCTCGACTCTCCATACTCTGTTTATGTCTTTGAGTTTCGCTTTTAAGAGCAGGTCTGTTACTGAGGCAAATTGAAGGGACCCAAGGACCCTTTCTTGTGATCGGCGGGATGCCGATTGATTTTTGAGAAACTTTCTGGTGAGAGATGCTGCTCTTTCTCTTGGGAGGTGGGAGGGATAACGTGTGAGCAGACAAATCCCACTGCAGGCCCAGCCACTGAAACCGGGACTCGAGTCAGGCGGACTTTTGTCTGTTCAGTTGAAAACCTAACGATTCTAGGAAGTTGATGACTATGGTCGTAGCCTTCTGACACTCCAGAACTGTTGGTGCCCAAATTATCCAATCGTCCAGGTATGCTGCTAGGGATATCCTCGAGACCGGAGTTGTTGAACTACCGTGTCCGCCAGCTTGGTGAATACCCTGGGCGCAATGTTTAGGCCGAAGGGCATGACCCTGAAGGAGTAGGCTTGATTCCCGAGTCTGAAAACCGAGAACTGAGAGAAGTTCCGCAATCGGGACGTGATAGTAAGCATCTGAAAGATCGATGGAGGTGGTGACGGCTCCACGCGGAAGTAGAGTCCGTACCTGGGCTATTGTAAGCATGCGAAATTTGTCGCATTTTATGTAGAGATTTAGACGCGACAGATCCAGGATCACTCTTTGCTGATCTGAGTCTTTTTGGGAACTGTGAATAACCTGCCTTGAAATTTTAGGTGCCTTGCTTTCTTTATTGCTCGTTTGTTGAGCAATTCTGCCACATAATCCCGTAGGGATTGATGAGGGTGGTTGGTAAAACTTGTTCAGAGGAGGAGGGTCCTTGATCCAACTCCAACCCAGGCCTTGGACACAATACTGTGTGCCCAAGGGCTGAAGGTCCATTGGTCCCTGAACCAATAGAGGCGACCGCCTACCTGTGTTTTCTCAGTGGGAGGGAGTGGGTTTGTTCCCTCTACCACGTCAGGTTTTCCCCTTGGGGTGGTGTTGCCTTCTCTCTGTGAAAGGACTCTGCCTCTTCCCCCTTGCCCTGTTAAGGCCGTGAAAGTAACCCCCGGCCCTCATAGGTGGGATTGTAAGCTGGTGAAGTAACATACGAGGCGCAGCAAGGAAATGAGCTGGTTGACCAGCACATATTGTTGGGGAGAGCTTTTTGAGGTGGAGGACTGTGTCGCTGCCGAGACTGGGGCGGCTTGAACTACCGCCTGATGGTGGGGCCTCTTATGCCTCCTAAAACGCTTGCCTCCCTTCGTCTGGGGACCGCCAGATTCAGGGGTCTTGTGTTTATAGGTGGGATGCCCCAACGAGAGCGCAGACTCTGGTTGGCCCTTGTAGCCTCTGACATAACGTTCGTAACCTCCTCTTCTGGGAAGAGGTTAGGTCCCCAGATCGAAAGCTTTTATGAGCCTGTTAGGCTCGTGGCCGGATAGTGCGCATCGGCAAGACGAACTTCCTGCATTCCAGTCTGGCCATGATGAATTCAAACAGGTCAGACTGAAAGCCAGCTAACAGGGATTTAGCTAAGACCTGAAAAATGGTTCGTCTGCGCAGGAGACGGCAGTGGCTTCCGTGAGGCAGACGGAGTTCAAGGACCGGCCTAGCTTAGTCCGGGCATCAAACTCTGCCTTTAGCAAAGATTCCGGCAGCTTGGGAGTTCTTCGCTAAACTGTGAGGAAGCACAGAGGGGGTCCAATTTCCCGACCGTGAAGGTGGACGGAGCCCATCCAGAACTCATCACTTGCCGGGAAAACCAGGGAGGTGGGGTCTGTTTCCCTCAGCTGTGGTAACGGATTACCATCAAAGCACGCTGGGCCGTAGCCAGGCGACCTTGTTTAAGCAGGAGTCGGTGTTGTCTCCCAGGGCAAACATAGTGAAGCTGCCCTTGAAGGGAGTCAACTTTGTGTTGTCTGCCTGCCACTCCGTCAGAGTGCAGGAGAGACGACTGAGCTTGGTCCTTGGGGATGATGACAGTCTCCCTGGGGACCTTATCCGAACGTATCCAAGCTTCCTCAGTCAATCTTTTAAGAAACCTGGATATGGGGGCAAAAGATCGCGGGAAGAACTCAACTCCTCCAACCGTCTCGTGCCAAGACCTTCAATGGTTAGTTTGCCATCATGTTGGATGGCCCGAGAGCAAAACGCCAAGGGTTGCCAGGATCGAAAGGCGGGAGTTCCGCCGTATCAGGAATGACATACTGCGGTTCAGCTGGGGGTGGGTTCTTCCATTCCCGCCAGCATGTTGTCATAAGCGGCAAACTTCTCGAGATCTTACTGTCATATGTGGCAAACTTTTTCGGACATCTGATTAAATTTGTTATTAAAGTCCTCGGAGAACCTTTGGAACATCTTTTACAAAGGTTTCGCGTCAAAGGCAGGTTGGCGAGGAGGGCTTGATCTTGATGCCCTCTTACTCGCGCCTTTGCCGGAGGAACTAGACTTGCTCCGGAGGCTACAGGTGCTGAGACCTTAGCCTTCGACGGGGAAAGGCAATGCTTTCTTGGAGGACGAGACTTATAGCCCTTCGCCTTCCATGAAGTCTTCAACTTCAACTTGGGGATAGCTGATGGAGCCCTATCACCCAAGGAGGAAGACTTCCAAAACCTGAAAAAGAGGACAATGAAGAAGCTGGGAATCGGGTGGGGCCCGCCCACTCACTCCTCACTTACCTCGCTACTTACCCCCAGGTCCTGTTCAACAGCCATCGGTTCAGGTCTAAGTTCAAGGCGGCGGCGTCCTCTGAGACTTCTGAATAAAGAATATCCACTTGGGTGGCTGGGTCGCATCCCGGATCTGCTGGATGATGGGGGTGGCAAGATCTTCTGGCACTGCGGCCGCCACTCGTGCGCCGGGGTAGAGCAGGTCCCTCAACTTCGTCGAGGACGTAGGGCTTCCCGACGGGACATTCCTTCCAAACCCAGCCACCCAGGCCGGAGAGATTCAAGGCCGACTTCTTGAGGACTCGTCCGCCTGAAAGAAAGCCAAGAATTAGCTAAAGGTGAAAAAACAGTCCGGGAAACCACATAAACAAAATTCAAAATGAGGAGTACAAAATGGAGGAAGAATGTCACTTACCGACTCATCCTGGATGGTTGCGCACAAGGCGAAACAAACCTCACAACCATCAGGGGTGCCAGACTACCAGGTCGTCAAGTCGGACCGCGAACCAGCGTGGGTCCGGCACACTACGTGGGACCGCAAGGTTGTTGGAGGGACGCGGTACACCCTGGCTCTCACAGCGAACAGTCTGTAAGTGGAAAACGAACATGAACCTACCACTCTAAGCGATTTAAGGCTGGAAAGGCCGGGGATTTCAACTGCAGCCGGAATACTCCGGTGGAGAAGAAATACCTTTTTAATAAACTAGGCCAATAAGCTCTAAAATACACCGAGTGGCAAGTAAGACTTCCAGACCCC
This sequence comes from Macrobrachium rosenbergii, assembly GCF_040412425.1. Taxonomy (NCBI): domain Eukaryota; kingdom Metazoa; phylum Arthropoda; class Malacostraca; order Decapoda; family Palaemonidae; genus Macrobrachium; species Macrobrachium rosenbergii. The sequence goes on along the minus strand of NC_089752.1, from coordinate 50,748,242 downwards.
CGGAACACTCCGGGAATGGAAGGAGTGAGACAACAGGGACTCGCCGCCGGGATTGCCTGTAATTATAACGGGCGGAACCCCCGGTAGAACCGACTCATGTAAAAACTAAGGAGAGTACTCTGAAGATAACAAACTTATCTAAATATCAGCCGTAAATAACAATAACAAGTGACGGTAAATACTCCGGGACCGGAGGATCCGCCCTTAAAATGTGAATCCTTCCTCACTTACTTCCGGAGAAACAAGACGGGCAAAATGCTCAGATATACATAACATAAGCGGAGCAATTATATTTTACCCTATCTACGTGTAATCCGGACGGGAGACGAGGTGTGGGATAGTGTCGAACATCGCTCGAGCAAACGAACCACCAACCCCAACACAGCGATGCTAGAGACTGTATGGGAGGGAGCGAATCCTCTACCAAAAGGAGGAGTCCCTGAACTTCGGAGAAAACACCATCTAGCGTCACCCGAGTGAGCAAGGCTGGAGGGGGGAGGGGTGGAGTAGAGGGAGGGTAGGCTACCAGGAAGGGAACAGGAGACAGGGAAAAACATATGACCCGCTCAACTGCACCCATACCTCCAAGAATAATGAAACTTGGGAGGGTAGCCTACTACTGGAAGCCACCCAGCCCGATGCCCGACTCCTACCTAGGCGAAGCCTAATAGAGACCTAACCTAGTATAGGGTAGGAAAAAGGGAGGAGTGCGGAGGAAGAGGAAGCAACAGGAGAGAAATTTTGTGCCAAGAACCAACCGGGATCGAGAAGGGGGGCAAGGAGGCGACTAGCCTAGAGAAACACATCCAAAGAACTCTATTCCCCCAAATGAAGGAAGAGAACTAAGGGGCTCACTCTGCCCATCAAAAAACGACCCCAGAGGAAACAGCAACCAAAACTCCCTCAACCTGATGATCCCCACACCCAGGGCAAGGGGATGGGAGCAAAACAAGCCTAACTCCACAAAATAGCCATCACGCATGAAAAATGGAACCAAAATGTGCTCAATAGAGTGCGTAGCCTACCTCGGGGAAGCGGTTAGATCTGAGGCTGCCGCCACCACAAGGAGGTAAACAACAAAATAAATAAAATAAATAAAATAAAATAAAAAGAGAGCACCATCTCCGAGAGTAAAATAATTAGCCTACTTGAGACCAAAAATAAAAAGGAACCCAACCTGGGGGGGGTACCTAGACGGGGCACCACCCTAACAAAGGCCGGTAGGCCAATGAAACGTAATTTCAGTAAAACAAAAGGGGAGCCTCGCAGGGAACCACCAGGAGGGAACCAAGGGGTAAAAATCTATCTGTAACGACGAGGAGACAACTCCAACAGAAAAGAACTGAAGGAGTCGCCTCGCGGTCGACATGGCTGGCGGGGGACGCCGTGGCGTCATAAAAAGATCTCAATATTTATGAAAATACGAGACCAAAACAGCCAAAAAATAGAACAAAACCCCACAAGAAGATGGTACTTAACTTGAGATGGTAAAGCTGCTCGATGCCATCGTTGATGAAAGATAATCCAAAAAGGAAAGACGAGCACACAAAAGAAATGAATGCAATCACGTGCTAGAAAATGGAATGAGGTAGGTGGTGCTGGTGTCGCCAGTCCTGGCGGGTGTTGAGTGTGGGGGCTGTAACGGCTCACCGCTCTGTTCGGGGTTTTGATAAGAGAGATCTTTCGAGTAGGTTTCCGTGGTAGTGGTATTTCACTCACCCTTACTTATACCGACGCCTTCCTAGAAGACGCTCAACTGGGGGTAGTAACCCCAGCTTTCCTGAAAGCTCTTTTTCTCTGGTATATCTAGCATTTTATACCTAGAAATTCGTGCTGTAATGGAATTTCACCGGCTGACACGGGACTGAACTCAGAAATAATAACAATAACAAGTGATTGTAAATCTTTCAGACCGGAGGGATCCATCCCCTTATAAAATGAACGCCTCACTTACTTCCCGCTTTTAAACAAGACGGGCAAAATGCCCGTCATACATAACATGCGGAGCAATTATATTTAGCCCCCTATCTAGCTTGGGAACGAGGTGAACAAGTGTTTCAACACGCTCGACAGCAAACGAACCACTGCAACACATGCTAGAGACTGTATGGGAGTGAGTGAATTCTTCCCTGAACTCGGAGAAAACGCCATCTAGCGTCACCCACTGAGCAAGGCTGGAGGGGGAGGGGGTGGAGTAAGAGGGGTAGGCTACCAGGAAGGGAACAGAGACAGGAAAAAACATATGACCAGCTCAACTGCCCATACCCAAGAATAATGAAACTTGGGAGGGTAGCTACAGGCTACGGTAATGTGACTTACCTAGGCATAATATTAGGACCTAACCTAGTATAGGCTAGAAAAAGGGAGGAGTGCGGAGGGGAAGAGGAAACAACAGGAGAGAAATTTTGTGCTGAGAACCAACCGGGATCGAGAAGGGGGCAGAGCATGACTAGCCTAGAGGAAACACATCCAAAGAACTCTATTCCCAAATGAAGGAAGAGAACTATGGGGCTCCTGCCCACAAAAATGACCCCGGGGAAACAGCAACCAAAACTCCTCAACCTGATGATCCCCACACCCAGGGCAAGGATGGGAGCAAACAAGCCTAACTCCACAAAATAGCCATCACGGAAAAAAGGAACCAAATGTGCTTAATAGAGTCTCACCGGGAAGCTGATCTGAGGCTGCCGCCACCACAAGGAGGTAAACAACAAAATAAATAAAATAAATAAAATAAAATAAAGAGACCATCCCAGAATAAAATAATTAAATCAAAATAAAAAGGAACCCAACCTGGGGTACCTGGACGGGGCATCACCTTAACAAAGGCACTAGGCCAATGAAACGTAATTTAAAACAAAAAGGGGGAGCCCTCACGGAACCACCAGTAAAACCAAGGGTAAAATTACATAATTACGAGGAGACAACTCCAACAGAAAAGAACTGAAGGAGTCGCCTCTGCGTCTCGACATGGCTAATTTTGGCGCCATAAAAAGATCTCAATTTATGAAAAACAAGACCAAAACAGCCAAAAATAGAACAAAAACCCACAAGAAGATGGTACTTAACTTGGAGATGGTAAAGCTGCTCGATGCCATCGTTGATGAAAGATAATCAAAAGGAAAGACGAGCACACAAAAGAAATGAATGCAATCACGTGCTAGAAAATGGAATGAGGTAGGTGGCTTGTGCTCGTGGCCCTGTAATTAGTGGGGGCTGTAACGGCTCACCGCTCTGTTCTGGGGGTTTTGATAAGAGAGATCTTTGAGTAGGTTTCAATGGTATTTCACTCACCTGAATAACCGACGCCTTCCTAGAAGACGACTGGGGTAGTAACCCCGGTTTCCTGAAAGCTCTTTTTCTCTGGTATATCTAGCATTTTATACCTAGAAATTCGTGCTGTAATGGAATTTCACCGGCTGACACGGGACTGAACTCAGAAATAGAAATTTTATGGTTGGGGACTGACTTCGACAACACCACAGGCAATGGAAGTTTTCCTTTAATGGGGTTCTTCCAAAAACCAGACCCCTTGCTGGAAGATTACATGCAGAAAGGCCCTAGAGAAACATGAGTATATTCGCCACCAAGCACCTCTCTTGTGTCCCCAAAAAGGATTCCTCTGAACAAAGAGTGATCCTCTATCAATCAACATTAAAGAAGCATGTTGTTTGTCAGAAGTTTCGGATAACTACCATTACCCAAGTACGTTCAATCATTCCCTTTTCTATAGATCTGAAAGATGCATACTGGCATGTCCCTATCACTATTCCCTTCTGCCCCTTCCTAAGGTTCCAGATAGAGAAAGATATTTACAGGTTCAAAGTCATGCCCTTTGGGCTAAACATTGCCCCAAGAATTTTTTTACAAAATAGCAACGGTAGTTGTTTGAGAGCTCAAACAAGAGGGAATACAACTAATACCCTACAGAGACAACTGGTTGATCTGGGGGCCCACAAGAAAAGAGTGCTTGAAAAGCCTAAGAGCAGTGGTCAACAGACTACAATCAAAAGGTTTTATAATAAATTGGAAAAAATCCTGCCTCCTGCCAGCAGATGCTTTCAGTGGCTGGGACTGTGTTGTGATACTTTTCACTGCCTGTTGTCTCTCCCCATCATACTTAAAACAGAGTAAGGCAAATCCTCAAAAGGTTCCTTGCACAGCCCAGAGTTTCCACACGGCAGTTAGAACATGATGGGCCTTCTGCATTTTGCATCAGTAATGAATCCAGTACTCGGATTGCAACAAAAATGTGGATTTAATTGGCTATCGTCCTGTAAGAAAAAAAGATGCGATACTGACCTCATCAAAAGATTAAAAAAGTTGAGGAGATGCTTTGGCCTTGGACCCGGAAGGAATCTCTGGTGAAACAGGTCACCCTGAATCCTCCATCTGTACAGGACAGTACACACAGATGCCTCATTGACAAGTGGGGAGGACATTGGGAGGATCATCAGGTGGCTGGGAGGTGGTCATCCACTCTGAGGTATTGTCATATCAATTTCCTGTAGCTGATGGCTGTCTTTTTGTCCCTCAAAACTCAAACCTCCAGAAGAGACACATTTGTATTTAGACATGATTTAATGTTATCAAGAGGTCAGTTATGTTCTCCTCCTCAATGTGATTTACCTTCCTTTGGCACAAGCAAGGATACTTGTCTGCACCACCTCACAGGGTCTCTCAGCGTAATAGCAGCCTCTCTACCAAGGAAAATGATAGCCTAAACAGAGTGGATGTTGGACAACCACTCCCTTCAAACAATAGCCAACATGCTTCCACAACCGGAAGTAGATCTGTTCGCCACATACGAGAATCACAAACTCCCAGTATATGTGTCTCCGAACTTGTACAGTCAAGCAACAGCAAGAGATCCATTCCTACAAGACTGGGACAATTGGAGGACGATATGTATTTTTCCTCCATTGTCCCAGATTTCCAAGGTTTTGAGCAAACTTCTAACCTTCAAAAGAACAGTTTACTTAATAGCCCCAAATTGGCCAAACAGGCATTGGTTCCTATTACTTCAGCAATGGGTGAAGAGATCAATTCCACTAACCGTCCATCCACTGTTCTATCCCAGACAGTAGGAGGGAAAGTCGTCTACGTATCCTCCTTTCTGAGCCGAGACCTTAACGTATGGATTTTTTAAATATTATCTACCATGAAAATTACTCGCCCAACATTGCTAGGTACCTAGTGCAAAAATTACAGACATCATCTATCAGGCAATACCAATCTGTATGGAAGATATGGTTAGATTATATCCATACTGAGAGCTCAGTTGATATTTATATGGAAACACTTAAATTTTCTTGTACTGTATACCTTTTTGAATTTTCTTGTACTGTATACCTTTTTGAAGACAAACGCCTTGCAGTTACAACAGTCATGGTATGCAAGGCAGTATTAACAGAACCCTTGCTGTATAGATTCAGGATTTACCCTAGTATAACAGTTATCACTTCCTTTCTACGGTCTTTTGCTCTACAAAGACCCGCTCCCGAAAGGCTTCCAATTACTTGGTCCCTGAACAAGGTGCTTAGACTAATATCAACCCCTCAATTCAGCGTACCCAGTACATCGGTCCCCGAACAAGGTGCTTAGACTAATATCAATCCCTCAATTCAGCGTACCCAGTACATCCACAACTCGCATGCTACAAAAGGCGATCCTCTTGATTGCATCAGCATCCGGAGCTTGTATTAGTGAACTGGGCTCTCTTAGACGGGGACAGTAAATCACGCAAACAGCTGACCATCAGTTATTATTGTCCCCTTGCTCATCATTCCTGGCCAAGAATGAGGATCCTTTAAGAAGGAAAAATCCTATTCTGATAAGAAAACTCAGTTTAGAAGACAAGACATTATGCCTGGTTCCAGCACTTAAGGTTTACTTAGAAGTCACAGCAAACATCCCAGAGGGTCTGATTCTCCTACACCCTAGCACAAACTAACCACTCTCCCTACAAGGGCTGAGAATGGTTCTACTGTCTCTCATTAAAAAAGACAATTCCACACTCCTTCCCTAGGTCACAGTATATCAGGAAAGTATGTCATTGGCCTTCTTCAGAAATGTCTCTTGTGAAGAAGTCTCCAAATGTACAGGTGGTCATCAGAGACAGTATTTTTAAATAACATTATTGCCACGAGCTCGATGAATTCAACTACACTGTGTATCAGTAGGTGGCATGGTTAGTCCTAACCCTTAGGTGCTTAAGCAGAAAACCAGTGGTCTTATTGATGGTATGCTAACTACCGCTGGGAGAAGGGCGACAGTATTGCAACCAAACCCAGCATACTTAGGTAAGCCATTGTAGAACTACATCCTAAAACGTAAGTTTGCATTTAGCTTCTTGTTCTTCAGTACCAAAACCTGAAGAGTATTTGGAATAAACAGTGGGGCTTGAAATTTGTATTGATCTCAGACCAGAAATGTTTTTCCTTTGGGGTGTTGGGATTAAAAATTGAGAGCTTAAGTCTTTTTCGTCACCTGTCAATTTCTTTGTAAAGCTCCTTGAGGATGAAACAAGCGACCGCGCTATCAAAAATCGGGTTTTGACGTAGGAAAAACCTATTTTTGGTAGTCGCAGTTGAGTTCTGAAAACCCTCCCCCTTCCCCGACTAAAAGGCATGGGATTTGAGCAATGGATCATCCTGCATTGACCAACAGAAAGTAATGGTTCTTGGTCTCTTGTGTCAGGTCTGTTGTTGACACTACGGCAGACTTCGCATGCACAGTAATCACTTCCTCTTGTAAGCAGGTTTTGACGATGAAAGAACCTGAGTATACAGCCTCGCTGTAAAGATTTGGGAAAGTGCCCCCTGATCTTTGAGTCCATTATATACTCCATCAAGTGTTGCAGTGTTTATCACTGACACAATACCTGGCTGCGAGATCAGCTCTAAGAGAATTCTTTGACATTAGTTTGGTCACCCATGGAGCTCTGGTAGACCATGGAGGGTAACTCCTTGAGAACTCCACAGCGACTACCAAAAATAGGGTTTTCCTATGTCAGAACCTGTTATGTGAAAATTAGTAAATCAATTTTTTTTATCTAAAAAATGTATTTGGTCATGAAGATAAAATAAAAATCAGTAATCAGTGAATATTGCTCTATGAATGTAAATTTTATATCTTCCTTTTGGATCGGCATCATCTGAAATGTTGAAAATTATAAGAAAACCGTACTTTTAATCCTGTGGGTGTCTTGAAAACAATGTATCCTGCAATTTTATTGAGTTTTTCATTAAAAAAACCCTCCGAATTTTTACCATTCTGCCATTTTGGATGCATAGTTCTTCCATTCAGATTGGCATTGTCCGAAATATCGTCGAAAATTTTAAGAAAACCTTAATTTTAATCCTTTGGGTGTCTTAAAAACAACATATCTTGAAAATAACCTCTAAATTTTGACCATTCTGGATCCATATTTTCGACTCAGATTGGCATCGTCCGAAATAGCGTCGAAAATCGTAAGAAAAGCATACTTGTATTCCTTTCAGTGTCTTGAAAACAACGTATCCTATATTTTTGTTGAGTTTTTCATGAAAAAAGCCTCCAAATTTTTACCATTCTGCTCTTTTGGATGCATAGTCCATTCGGATCAGCGGCCCCTGAAATAACGTTGAAAATTGGAAGATAAACTTACTTTTAATCCTTTGGGTTTCTTGAAAACACGTATCCTGCATTTTTATTGAGTTTTTCATAAAAAAAATCCAAATTTTGACCATTCCGCCATTTTAGAGCCATATTTCTTCCGTCAGATCGGCGTTGTAAACCTGGAATGTGTGTTGTAGGCTGGAAAATAATTTTTGATGAATATATTTGCTTGAATAGTTTTCATACTTAGCTGTAATCCATATATTTTTAATGGTAATGTTTTAAGATGAATTTGAAATGATGTTAAAGTGTTTTAGATAATAGTTTAAGGTATATTCTGTGTAGGATGATAGTTCAAGGTATGAAAGAAAATGGATGTACTGTACATGAAAATAGGGGTAACTTGAATAGTTTTTGCATTTAGCTGTAATTCATATATTTTTAAGGGTAATGTTTTAAGATGACTTTGAAATGATCTTAAAGTGTTTTAAATAATAGTTTAAGGTATATTCTGTGTAGGATGATAATTTAAGGTATGAGAGAAAATGGGTGTACTTAAAAATAGGGGGTAACTTGAATAGTTTTCATACTTAGCTGAAAGCCATATACTGTACTTATAAGGGTAATGTTGTAACATGACTTTGAAATGGTATTAAAGTGTTTAAGATGGTATTAAAGTGTTTTAGATGATAGTTTAAGGTATATTCTGTGTAGGATGATAGTTTAAGGTACTGTGTACATTTGTTGTTTGAACTATTAAAATGAGCAGTTATAAATGTTTTCAGGTTTTTTAACTATTTAAACAAGTTCACTCTCATTGATGTTCTCCTTCTCCCTTGCACTTCGAAAGTGGCCTCCCTGACTAGTCAGGCTTGCTTCGAAGGTAAACCCCTTCCTCATCTCCGAGAGCGGACCCGACATCTCTCGCTCTTTCCGGAGGCACGAATTCTGGAAGGGAGCCCCTAATACGTTTACGGTGACTCGGCTTGACCCAGACTGCGCCTCTGATCTGTTCAGTGAGCAGCTCCCTAAGATCCCGGAGACGCTCTTGAAAACAGAGGCTGATACTAAGGAAAGGCTCGCCAGGTCTTTGAACTCTTTGGCTTTAGCGGAAGCAACTTCTTTGGTTTATAGAGAAGATCCATTATTTCAGGTCTTGACGAAATCTCTCTTGGCGAGTTTTCAACAAGACCTGTTTGACTTTATGACTGCCCGACTGGCCTGCCGGAAGCACATCTTTTCAGCAGCCACAGTTTGGCATGAACCAAATAAGCTTCTTAAGAGTTCGATCTGGGGAGCTAATCTTTCCCACAAGAAGAAGTTGATGCAGTCTTATCTGAGGCAGCTAGGGTCAATCAGAGTCTCCGTTCCGTTGGGGCCTGCCCTATAAAAGGAAACAGTCTGATCTTGCCAGCCCTCCCACAAAGTCCGGTAAGAAATTTAAACATTTCAAACGTCTTCCAGCTCAGTCCTTGGTTCAGGTTCCTTTACAAGGTCAGCCTTCGACCTCTTCCTCCCATCCTCCGCCTCAGTATGTCCTGGTGAACCCAGCGCATCAGTCTTTGGCTGCTCCTCCTATGTCTCTCCCCAGCTTTCAATCCTGCATATGAAAGTCAGGGAAATTTCACTCCAGACAATCAACCAGAGGCAATAAGCCCCGTGGCTTCGCTAGGGGAAGGAGCCCCCGCCCTCTCCCAGGAACAGGGGAGGTAGAGGCTCAGAGGGGGGAAGCAAACACAGGACCGATGACATACATCCTGTGGGCGGGAGGGTGTACCATTTTCGAGCTTGGTGGACCTTCTGTCCCTGGGCTCAGAGTATAGTTTCCAAGGGCCTAGGCTGGAGTTGGATCGACAATCCCCCTCCACCAGTCAAGTTTTATCAGGCTACGACCAAGGATCTCGAGGACTTTGTGGAGGATCTCCTTCAGAAACAGGCTATAAAGAAAGTGAGGACTCTGAAGTTCCAAGGCAGGCTCTTCATTGTTCCCAAGAAGGGTTCCGACAAACGGAGAGTAATTCTGGACTTGTCCCATCTGAATTCCTACATTCGTTGCGACAAGTTTCGGATGCTTACTGTCTCCCAAGTTCGACCCTACTGCCCGTGGAGCCGTAACCACCTCTCTAGATCTTTCCGACGCCTATTATCACGTCCCGTTGCAAGAAGGTTCTCCCCCTTTCTGGGGTTCAGGCTCGGAAGGCAGGCATATTCCTTCAAGGTGATGCCTTTTCGCCTCAACATAGCCCCAAGGATTTTTACCAAGTTGACAGACACGGTCGCAGCAACTCCGTCTCAAAGGGATTACGCTGGCTGCGTATCTTGACGACTGGATCATCTGGGCATCCAGCCGAGGAATGTCGGAGAGTTACATCCGTGGTGGTCGACTTTCTAGAATCCTTGGGCTTTCGTGTAAACAGGGAGAAGTCCCGCCTGGTTCCGAGCAGTTGTTTTCAATGGCTAGGAATCCAGTGGGATCTGAATTCTCACAAGCTCTCTCTTCCTCCTCCCAAGAGGAAAGAGATAGCCAGAGCAACCAGGCAGTTTCTCAAATCCAAAAGGGCCTCTCGGCGGACCCAAGAACGAGTCTTGGGCTCCCTTCAGTTCACTTCGGTGACAAACCTGTTGCTGAAAGTGAAACTGAAAGATATCAACAGAGTGTGGCGGAGTCGGGCAAATATCAGTCTCAGGGACAAGGTGTCTCTGATCCTCACATCTTGAAGAAGCAACTCCGCCTTGGTCGACTGTCAAGAGCCTGTCCAAGTCAGTCCCCTTCAATTTCCTCCTCCGGCGTTGGTTATCCACACACAGACGCCTCCCTAAAAAGCGGGTGGGAGGATGTTCTCAACACCAAGAAGTACAGGGACTTGGTCCCTCATGTTCCGCCAGTTCCATATAAACGTTCTGGAGGCCATGGTGGTCTTCCTTACCTTGAAGAAGCTTCTTCCCCAAGAAGATTCACATAAGACTGGTTCTGGACAGCGCCACGGGGTAGTCCACTGTATAAACAGGGAGGTTCAAAATCGAGCCGGATCAACCAGGTAATGATTGCACTTTTCTCCTTGGCATGCAAGAACAAGTGGCACCTATCTGCCACCCATCTTGCAGGGGTCCGAACGTCAGAGCAGATTCTCTATCAAGGACAACTCCCTCGAGTCGGAGTGGTCCCTAGACAGGGGCTCGTTCAATTGGATCTGCAAACAAGTTCGGGTCTGGAGGTAGATTTGTTCGCAACAAGCTCAACAACAAGCTCCTCATTACGTAGCTCCCAACCTGACCCTCAAGCTCTTTTCACGGACGCAATGTCATTGGATTGGAACAGGTGGAAGGTGATCTATCTGTTCCCTCCAGTGAACTTGTTGTTAAAGGTCCTTCACAAACTGAGGACGTTCATGGGTCAAGTAGCTCTAGTGGCTCCCTACTGGCCAAAGAGCAGCTGGTTTCCTCTTCTGCTAGAACTGAAACTTCGCCACATCCGAATCCCCAGTCTGAAACTAACACAAGTAGTACAAACTCAGACTCTGTCAGCTTCCTCAAAAATCCAAAGTGCCCTGGCTTTGTGGACTTTATGAAGTTTGGCTCAAAGGGATGCTAACGTTGATCCTGTCAATACCATGTTCTTGGAATCAGATAAGCTGGTCTCCACTCTTCGTCAGTATGACTCAGCAATTAAGAAACTAGCACTCTTTTGAGAGAATCTGAGGCTACAGTAATGACCATAAATTTAGCAATCTCCTTTTTTAGATCACTGTTTGAGAAGGGTTTAGCCGCTAGTACTGTTACTACAGTCAAGTCGGCTTACGAAAAGTGTTCTTGTATGGTTTCAAAATTGACCTCAGACCCTTACTTTTCTTCCATCCCTAAAGCATGTGCACGTCTGAGGCCAGTAATCCGTCCACATACGGTTTCTGGTTTTAAATGACGTGTTGAAGTTAGCCCTCAGATATCGATAATCAGTCTTGCCCCTACCTTTCCTTGTTGAGGAAAACGTTGTTCTTAGTTAGCCTAGCTCTCGGGTGCTAGAATTTCAGAGCTGTCTGCACTCTAGGGAGCCCAACCATGTCGACTTCCTTCCATCAGGGAGGTTTTGCTGATTCCTCACCCTACCTTCCTGGCCAAAAATGAAGATCCATCCATAGGTAGTCGCCTTGGAAAATTTCTCCCTGCCTCAAGACCTGTCCCTGTGCCCAGTTCATACTTTGAGGGCTTATTTAGACAGGTCCTCTCACATCTCTTCTGGGCCTCTTTTATCAGGGAAGGAGGGGGTAAATCTCTATGTCTGCTATTAGACAACAGATCCTTTACTTTATCAAGCAGGCTAACCCTGACTCAGTCCCAAGAGTTCATGATATTAGAGCTGTGGCCACTCCATTAATTACTTCATTACATGAATTCACACGGATCTTTCCAGGTACACTGGTTGAAGTCACCCTTGGTTTTCAAAAGTCACTATTTGAAATCCTTAGAAGCCTAAATTCTCAGCAGTCACGGCAGGAACGTTGTTCCTCCCTCTGGTTCCCTTTCTGATTCCTAGTCATTTCCTCCTCCACTGCCTCAGTTATCCCTTACGGTCATTTCAGTCAGGCTTGCCTTGACTTCTCACCTGGCTGTGTTATCTATATGTTTGTCTAAATGACACATTTAAGTTATAAGGTTTTCAATATTGTATAGTTATTTTGTTTATGTATATTTTTCATATTGTCATGTTAATTTTAAGCTAACATCAGTTTCATTTGTACATTATTGTTATTGTTACTAGTGATTAAAAATTTTTTTTGACCTTTTGGTCTTCTGTTCCCCTTAGAATTATTATCTCTTTAGTTTAAGAATGATATTTATTTCTCTGTTATTTTTCACCGGGACACGACCCGATCCAGAAAAGGGATTTTTGACGAAGAAAAATCTATTTCTGGAGAGGACCGTGTCACCCGTGACCCACCTCCATCATGTGTCATGTCCCTCCCATAGTAAACATCATTCTGGTGGGGTGATGCTTTCATGGAATGCGGCTAGCGGTGTTTTGTGGCTGTCCGCGAGTGGTGCATGGGTTTGTAACGGCACCTCCTGTGGGACTTTTGACTTTGGGATCTTATAGGATAAGGTTCCGTGTTTTGTAGTTCACCCTTTTCCATACACGACTCCATCTGATGGAGCTCACTCTGGGGGTAGTAACTCCAGCATTTCATTTAGCTTTCTGGTATCTAGCAACGGAATTACCTAGAAATAAGTGCTGAATGGACTTTTTCACTGGTGACACGGTCCCCTCTCAGAAATAGATTTTCCTTCGTCAAAATCCCTTTTTAGAGGAGGATGTCAAGTATTCGAAGATTTTAGTATTTGCAGGTGTTTGTGGTCCCTATCCCCTGCGAATACTGGAGGTTGACTGTATATGCAAATTACATTTCTTATGTATGCTGTATATTTTTCAGTTTCACAGAATGTTTTAGTTGAAATAAACTGTGCTTGTGTATTTACGGAGCAAGCTTCAGTTTTGAAATACAAAAAAATCCAAAAACTGAAATGTGTGGCACTGCCCTCATAGCTGCACAAGAACTAATGGCAGCTGATTCAAAAACATTCCGGGTCTTGGGAGTTCCCGGACCACGCAATGCCAGATTTTCAAGGTTGGACTGTATTGCTGTAATCTATCTTTAAAAAGTCTTGCACACACAGGAAGATCTGGCTGAAATGCTTATTGGATTTTTCAAGTGGATACAGTAAAGCGCCCATATTCGTGTTCTCATGATTCGCGGACTCACGTATTCACGGATTTCTCTTTGGAACGTATCTACCCATTATTTGCTGAAAATTCGCCCATTCGTGGTGTTTTTCACTGAGAAATATTCACTAAATACTGGATTTTCATTTCATTTTCATGACTAAATGCACTTTTTGTGATAAAACTAGTAAAATACTCAGGTAATGCTGGAGTTACAATAATTCATCTTACAATAATTCAATTTTGCATTGGGGTAAGCAATTAATACTGATACAACAATATTATTTATAAAATATTTTTAAATTTCACGCGGGTGCAGGCAGCAGTGTAATCAGGCAGTGAGAGAGACCAAATTACAATAGACAACTTTTCCTCAGTCTCTTTATCCCATCTTCTAGTTAAAAAAGTAAAAGAGAATGATAAAAGTATTGTTAGTAACGTTATACTCTTGCGTAAATGCGTACAGTCATAAACAACCGACTGAGAAACTGTTGTTTTGCTTATGACCGAATTGGATAACAACAGCCATTTACATGGTATTTCAACCATCATACAGTAATAAACAATTACCATAGGTTATGGCACAAATGACGTTAAGTAGAATAGGACTGATATATTTCTACATTATACCCTTATTTGGTATGGGTAAAAGATCGTCAAGGAAATATACTGCTAAATTTAAGCTGCAAGGTGTAGCTGAAGCTGAGAAAACAATGTTCAAGCTGCTAATGACTATACAGCACTATAAATTATCGTGCATCGGCAACATGGATGAAACTCAATCATAATTAAAATGGGAGAGAAAGTATTTTAATCAAAACTACTGGGCGTGAAAGAACACATTACTGTTCTTGTATGCTGATAAACAATGAATACGTAAAGCTCATATGATGAAAGCAAGTGAAAATAGCGAACGGAATCTTGAATTTTTTTTACATAAAACAAACACCCCCAAATGGCCATCGTCAATCGTCATGTATTAACAAAAATAATAGATAAATTAATTTCACAACGAGACGTATTTTAGTTATATTTCGACTTAAAAACACTTTGTATAACAAAAAATAACCTTGCCCCTTATAAATGAAGTATCTAGACTAGAGATTCATTTATGCTAACTAGAAGCAAGAAAAGCGCTCTGAACTGAGTTAAATGTGGCAAAGTAACACCATGTAAACATTTCCAAACCAAAACATTGATGATCACTATGATCACAATTTATTATACAAAAGCAGTATAAGAATATATACAATATTATTGGATACAGTGTATTAAGGCATAACATTTTAAAAGATCTGTGGTGAAACTTTAAAGTTTTAGGCCCACATTCGGTACGATTTCATTCAACCTTAAGCCCTCCTGCCCTAGCTTTGAATGAGACCAAGTTACAGTGCTGAGGAGTTTACTAACTTACTTAAATGTACCATGAAGTCAAGAAACATTATATTCTTTCCAACAAAGTGCAGTTGAGAAACAATCAACTATATTTCCTGCACCAATTCTTTTTGGTGATGCCACACGGGTTCACAAATACGCATTTAAAAAAGTTTAACACATATAATTAATATTTAAAGGACACAACAATCATCCAAGTTACATTAAGAAGCAAGAAAACATTAACATATTGCAAAAATTGACAAACGTTACGTTACTTGATAGAAAACATAAATGGCAAAAAAAAAAAAGGGGATTTCAGAATATTCTTATGAAGAAATTACTGCAATCACGACGACAGTTCACGAGGTGATGGGGCTGGATTTTACGAGAACTTCTTCTCTAACTTGCCTTTCTGGAGTATGCTGCGAAACAGGCAGAGCTTCATGTTCCCACCCTGGAAGAAAACTCGGGAGCAGTACATTGGATAGCACAGTTGTCACATCTACAAAACTACAGGGTTACGTAACAAACCATCAACTAAAACACAAACATTAAGTTGTTTAATCGTAACCCAACATACAAAAAAAAAGGGTTTCGTCCAGAAGGCAAGCTTAAACTACTGGCATGTGCCCTTACAACAAGAAAATAACATATACATTCTCCACAGGAAGAAGTTTGACAACACTGCAATCAGACGTCATTTAATTTTATAGAGATGGATAAAATTTGCGAAAAAGGTGTTTTACTACTTTAAATATTAATGTACTAATTTATACAAACTCATTGCTATAGTTAATATAATAAAAAATTCTCCTGTGGAGCAAAACAATCACATCAACGTATTTTTCATAGAAACTGGGAAATACTTCAAAATAAGTATTCAAGAAAACTAGGAAATTTTATTCAAGGGGAATAAATGGCAATTTTTGACATTCTCCCCAAGAAGAATCATAATTAGAAGTAATCTTAACTGCACCCAGGAGCGAATTCAATTGAATAACGCTATAGCTGTGACCATCTTAACACATCAAAATTTAAATCAAATATACATTTTAGAGTACATCCATAGAAATTAAATCCTTTCTCTCTGATCACAGCGGATTGCTGCTGCACGCCGAGGTACCACTCAGAGGCACACTATCTGGCTCCTGAGTTACAACACTATCAAATTCCCTCTCGGGTAATTCCAGAAGTAAGCTTTGTGATTGATCTCATGTATAGTTTATTATTCACTCTCACTTCTACAGACCTAATCACACCATCAGACGATGGAAACAGCTGGGTAACCTTACCCAATGAGAGGAGGGATCTATAGCCTTTCCCAGATGATCTTCTAAGTCTACCATCACTATGTCCCCAACTTTCACATTTGCAGAGAGATAATCACTAGAATTAAAATGTCTCTCTCTCAAGGACACTAAATAGTCTCTTTTCCAAGAGTTCTCAAATGTTCTTAGCACTGATGATAATCTAAAATATTGTTCTCTAAGATCACTTGAACTCATGAAATCTGGGTCATCAGTTGCTGAATTGTTAAGAGGAGGGGAAATACAAACATTTCGCCCATAAAGTAACATGGAGGGAGTCAAAGCCTCACAATCTCGATCAGAGGAGAGATAAGTCAGTGGTCGAGAATTTATCACAGCTTGAAACTCAACAAGTAGAGTTCTCAACTCTTCAAAGGATACACGTTTGTGATATAAGGCTTTGGACAAACATCCCTGTAGAATTCCAATAAATGCTCATAAAAGCCTCCAGACCAGGGGGCTCGCGGTGTAATGAACTTCCAATTAACACAATTTCCTTCAAGGTATGACTTTACCTCTGGTTCATCCATAATTTCCTTCAGGAAATTATTAAATAACAAAATTCCTACCATTGTCAGATATAATCAGACTCGGCAGAGAATGATATGCTACAAAGCGTCGAAAAAGCCAGTAGGAAATCGGAAGCAGTCATGGAATGAGTCAATTCAAAATGAACTGCCCTGCTCGTAGTACAGGTAAATAGACATATAAAGACCTTCTCCTCCAAGCCAGTCTCATGATCAAAAACATTAATAGCACCAGTATAATCAACTCCTACTGATTGGAAAGATCTATCATATCTCACTCTTTCTGTGGGTAATGGTGGAGGAGGAGGCAAACACAACCGTTTCTTGGTTAACTTCTGACACAAAACACACTTTGATAGAATTGATTTGATAACTTGTCGCGGCTTTCGGTACCCAAAAGTTTCTCTCAACAATACCAGCACAGAATTGACACCACAATGGTGATGATGTCTATGCAAATGTTCAACTATCAACACTGTTAAATAACTTCTGGAAGGCAATAACATTGGGCACTGAGTATCATAAGACATGGAAGCGTTTTTCATGCGACCCTGAGACTCCAATTAGATTTTCCTCATCAACAAATAAGTTCAACTGATTACAGAAATTCTTAATATCCATGGACACTCCATGTGAATTCTTATCACAGAGGTACATTCTGGTAGTAGAAAATGTTGCTTCTGTTCAAGGAGGACAAGTGCTTTCATTTAGTTAACAACAAACTTAGAACCTTTACTGCATTTATTAAGAAAAGCAATATTGACCTCATGATACGTTTAAGCTTACTTAAATTACTGTAACGTGGGATGTCAATTAATGGGGTTGGAGGGTTAAACTTAGGTTCTGAAAGAATTTCATTAACATGCACAGTTTCTGTAGCTAAAGATTGGGGATAATCACCAGTTAAAAGCCATTTAGGGCCATTCCACCATAAGGAATTTTGCGCTAAATCTTTACTAGTACTACCTCTGGATAGAATATCAGCTGGATTATCCGTAGAGGGGGTATACCGTAGCGGAAACTTGAATTCATTAATTTCAGTGACTCTGTTTCGTACATAGGGAATTTTACTATTATTGTTCTTCACCCAACAAATAGAAACCATGGAGTCACTCCAGAGAGTGCAAGAACTCAATCTCAAATCATTATTCTGCATTAATCTTCCAGCAAGTTTCGCACTTAAGGACAAGGCTGTCAATTCCAAACGCTGAATAGTCTGTTTAGGGTTTGGTGCAACTTTACACTTACTGACCAGTAAACTGCTTACACTTCTCCTGAAATCAATCACATAGGCAGCAGCTCCATATGCCTTGTTAGAGGCATCACAAAATACATGTAAGTGGCAACCTTCAGGATGTACAACAAACCTAGGAAACTTTAAACTTTCTACATTTCTAATACACTTGCAAATTTCATCAAACCTTGAATATAATGATTCTGGCAAAGGGTCATCCCACCGTAGTTACTCCACAAACATTTAAGAAAATATTTACCTCTCACCTGTATTGGTGACAATAATCCTAGAGGATCAAACATTCGAGCTATTACTGATAAAACCTTTCGCTTGGTTAAAGGTCCTTTATACTCACAATTTACTTCCTTCAGTGACATCTCATCTTGTGTTAGATACCAATCTAAACCCAAACGTTCACTCTTTCTTTGATAACATCTATGGTTCTGTTAAACTCTGAATCATTACTGACCCATTCTTGTAGAGGCATATTAGCATCTTCAAGAATCTCATTTATTACTGGATACTCATCCATCAAGACTGACACATCCTTGTAAGTTTTACTAAAATTATCTACATAGAAATTCTTCATCAGAGATGATGCAAGGGGATTATCATGTAAAGATAAATGATGCAAAAGGGTTTGCTGCAGAGAAAGGGGAGCATGTAGCTCCAAAACAAACTACACAAAACCGGTAAGTTACAGTAGACTTCAAATCGGAGGGATCAGTTATCCATAGAAATCTGCAATAATCACGACAGTCAGGTGAAATGCCTATCCTTAAAAAGGCTTTACTGATATCTGAAATCACAGCTACTGGGTTTGTACGAAAACTCAACAGGGCATCAAAAAGTTTAGTAGTTAATGAGGGACCAGTTAATAAACAATCATTTAAGGAAAGTTCTCCTTTAGCCTTGGAAGAAGCATTAAAAACTATTCGAATGGGAGTTGTTTCTGAATCCTTCAATACAGCATGGTGGGGTAAATAATGCCCTATAATAGGGGAGTCTGAGGGAATTAATTCTATAAACCCAGACTGAACGTAATCTTTGATAATCTTATCATAATGAGCATACAAGGAGGGGTCAGATTCGAATCTATGTAGCGAGGAATTTAATTGACCAATGGCTATTCTATAGTTGACAGGCGGTCTATTTTCATCTTTAAATGGTAAGGACACTTCATACTTATTGTCAACCCTTTTACTTTATCCGTAAAACACTTAACTGATTCTCTTTCTTCAGGACTAATTTCAGATTGACGGATACCAACACTTTCTAAATCCCATAATTTTCTAACTTCACAACAAGAATTAATAGGGATTTCCTCTACTTCTATTCTTGAACAACATACATTTGATGTAGTAATCTCATTAGATTCTACATTGTCATAAGACCAACTAGGAAGAGGTCCAAAAATTAGTGCACCACCAGAACTATTCAATATCTGTATTCCAGAGCAAATTTGACTGTTGTGAATGAATTTTCCATAGTAATCAGCTCCAATGACTAATTCTATACCATTCACTTCATCTGAATTTAAATCATTATCTGCTAATTTTATGCCTTTACTCGTCAAGAACGCAGCTGACTTACTTAAACCTGGAGAATAAATTCTGGAATTAACTCTATCGAATCCAATGGCATTAATGACAGTACGAATCTTACCTAGTCTCACCACAACTCTTACTATATTACAATTAACTTCCATGGCATCACTGCCAAATGGTTTTACCTTTAAGGCTACTGTTGCTATGGACGGTAGACTAAGCTTATGAACTAATTCTGTTGCAATAAACGTTCTTTGTGCACCAGAATCAAAGAGTGCTCTCCCAAAGGAACGATGTCCATTCCCTGACACAATTACATTAGCAGTAGGAAGAGCAGTCGAAACAGAACTCTTATTAGTCTGAGAATGATCAATACCCAAAGAAGCAGTCATAACTACTGGGAATCACCTTTACTTACAGCACCTTTAGAATCATTATGAGATTTCCAGAATTAACATTTGACTTACTAACATTAGTACTATTTACACTCAACTTTGGTGGAGCAGGATTAACAGGGTTTTCTGTTTTCTTACAAATCATCGGGTAATGAGGCCCATCACATATATTACATTTCGGTTTGTTTCTACATTCAGAGAATAAATGACCTCCTTTGAGGCAAGCAAAGCACAATCTTAAATATTTAACTTTGTCCCTTCTACTATCAATGGTTTTGAAAGTCTTACAATCATGAGAGGCATGGTTCGATGAGCAAAACACACAATTATGGTAAGAACTACTATTACTAGGCTTACTGTTACTTTGTTGTGCTCTCTGCACGTTTTGCACATTTGAGGGAATCACTTTAGAATAGTTACCTGATCACGTTTTTCTCTTATTAGAATTCTCACCTTTGTAACAAAATTCCATTAATTCACAAACATATTTCAAACCTGAGGAAATTTGCTTTAAATCAAGAGACATACTATTATGTTTATTAGCTATAGCCTTACGTGTTTCAGGTGATAATTTCTCGCATATTATACTAGAAAATGGGGTTCATGGCCTCTACATCTAAATTCAATGTGTTCATTTGTAAGATAATCTTCTCATATTCCAATTTGAAAGTGTTCAAATCCTCTATTGTATGACTGGGAGGGACTAAATGCGTTAATTTGGACATAAGTCTACGTTTCAATTTGTCCTTATTATCATACTTCTCCTTAAGGGTCTGAATAGCTACTGAATAATTGGCATTAGTGACAGGCAAACCTTCTATGGCTTTAAAGGCGTTATCCTTTAAACTAGCTCTGAGGGTAGAAAACTTAATCACATTGGAAATATCCCTACGATCGTGAACTAAACTGTTAAATATATCCCAAAATGCAAGCCATTGTTCTTCCCCACCGTTAAATTCAGGTATCTTAATTGCTGGGAGTTTAGGGGAGGAGAGGGTTAATGGGAGCCGAAGGAGGAGGCAAAGCGGGCTGTTGATTTATATCTCCGTGTCAATCTCGCTCATAGTTTTCTGTGCAGTAGCAATAGCTTTCCTTACACATCTAGTTATTGCTCTATAACTTCTACATAAACTATCATATTCACTATCCTGTGAAATAATCGTCACATTCTGTGACCAACTATCTTCAAAACGTCGTAGACCCTCAATAAGACAACGTTCATACATTACAAGGGTCGATTTTGGTGTATCAGTATCACCAATGCAGTTACCTGCCTCATCAAGCAAATCTTGTAAGGAAATAATTTCCCTTTCAATAACTACCCTAATCTTGGAATCCATTATCTTGTTAAATGGATCAATAAGAAACTTGCTCAAATATCAAAAATGTATGGCAAATTATCTAAACCTGATTGAAAATATAACTAATCTTATTCATAGGTCGAATAACATTCACTGAATGATAGATAATTTGACCACGTGCTCTTCATCACTTCACAAAATAAGTCTGGTCACGAAAACCTAAGTTCAAAATGACTATGAAATTCAACAAGAATTTCTTCACAGAGTAATCACTAAATACGAACAATAATGTTCCATAAACAATAGATTACTTGGCAAACACTTCAAGTAATCATCACTTCACAAAATAAATCTGGTCACGAAAACCTAAGTTCAAAATGGCTACGAAATTCAACAAGAATTTCTTTACAGAGTGATCACTAAATACGAACAATAATGTTCCATAAACAACAGATTACTTGGCAAAACACTCCAAGTAATTCAATACCTTACCCTGCTCACCAAATAACTTTGGACACGTGCCAGCTACACTAGAATGACTTTATAGCCATCCATCACCAACGTGAACTTTATCAGAAATTATCTCTAACATCCCAAAAATCCTTTGTGAATCGTTATGGCATCCGGTTCGTTCAAGGACCAAAGCAAAGTACTACTATAACTAGCAAAGAATGTGGTGAAACTTTAAAGTTTTAGGCCCACATTCGGTACGATTTCATTCAACCTTAAGCCCTCCTGCCCTAGCTTTGAATGAGACCAAGTTACAGTGCTGAGGAGTTTACTAACTTACTTAAATGTACCATGAAGTCAAGAAACATTATATTCTTTCAACAAAGTGCAGTTGAGAAACAATCAACTATATTTCCTGCACCAATTCTTTTTGGGTGATGCCACACGGGTTCACAACACGCATTTAAAAAGTTTAACACATATAATTAATATTTAAAGGACACAACAATCATCCAAGTTACATTAAGAAGCAAGAAAACATTAACATATTACTGCAAAAATTGACAAAACGTTACGTTACTTCGATAGAAAACATAAATGGCAAAAAAAAAAAAGGGGATTTCAGAATATTCTTATGAAGAAATTACTGCAATCACGACGACAGTTCACGAGGTGATGGGGCTGGATTTTACGAGAACTTCTTCTCTAACTTGCCTTTCTGGAGTATGCTGCAGAAACAGGCAGAGCTTCATGTTCCCACCCTGGAAGAAAACTCGGGAGCAGTACATTGGATAGCACAGTTGTCACATCTACAAAACTACAGGGTTACGTAACAAACCATCAACTAAAACACAAACATTAAGTTGTTTAATCGTAACCCAACATACAAAAAAAAAGGGTTTCGTCCAGAAGGCAAGCTTAAACTACTGGCATGTGCCCTTACAACAAGAAAATAACATATACATTCTCCACAGGAAGAAGTTTGACAACACTGCAATCAGACGTCATTTAATTTTATAGAGATGGATAAAATTTGCGAAAAAGGTGTTTACTACTTTAAATATTAATGTACTAATTTATACAAACTCATTGCTATAGTTAATATAATAAAAAACTTCTCCTGTGGAGCAAAACAATCACATCAACGTATTTTTTCATAGAAACTGGGAAATACTTCAAAATAAGTATTCAAGAAAACTAGGAAATTTTATTCAAGGGGAATAAATGGCAATTTTTGACAAGATCCATGGAAAAGATGCATATTCGTTATGTTGACGTTTGTATAATACGATACAGTATGCGAATGTAGATTACAGCATAATGTAGGCTACGCTACCTTGTATGTATACAATATACCATAGTGTAGGCTAAGCTAATTCTTGTTTATTCAATTTCTCTTTGTACTGAATTATCATAAGTCACTTTGCATGAACCTCCAGAATTAGCTGATATTAATAATTACTATACCGTGTATGTAAAGAGTATATTTTAAAGTGTAGGCTAGGCTACCATATATGTATATAGTACATGGTACCAAATACCCTAGTATAGGCTAGGCTGTTCGAGATACATTTTGGTATTTCTTACATTTTTTCCAACAAGTAATGGTTTTTTAGTTTGTTTTGTGTGTGTTTGAACTATCAAAATAGGCAGTTCTAAGTGTTTTTAGAAGGATTCTAAGTATTGACGGGTTTTAGCTATTGGCAGGGGGGGTGTGGTACATATCCCCCGTGAATACGGGGGTTAACTGTATACTAAAATGCTGTACAAAACAGTTGGTACTTGCTCAGTATAAAATCAGCAGACAAATATGTACACACATACGGTGCACATGGTACTTTGTTTTATATTTTCTTATTCTTGCCTGTATTGTTGAATTCATTACTTAATTTAACAGATTACAAGACCATGCTTAAAACTGACAATGAAATAATGCTACAAAATGAGAGTGGGCAGGAAGAATGAGATAGATTCTCTGGGGCGTCATATAACCTGCACTATAGTTTTAGGTTATTACTTCACAGTTTAATACTTATGGGGAGGCTTGTACCCCGAAAGTAGTTATGTATTGGTCTTTTATCTGTACCCCTCTTATTAGTAGTTTTGCATTTAGTTTTTGTATTTAACTGACTTTTGCCAAGGTTAAAGACCACTCTCACTCTGTCTTTACTTTAATCTCCCATCTCAGTTTTTGCATTGCTGACTCTTGAGCACATTTGTTTTTTGATACTGAGTGTTTTCAGTACAATTACTTCTTGTAATTTTTTACTACATTTATTCTTTCCTCTTATCAGTAAAGGTGCTGAACCATAGAAGTTCTGGTTTGCCCTGTGAGGTGCATAATGCCAAGTGTGTAGTAATTGTTGGGGGTCCGATTTACTCTTTTGAACTCAGTTGCTATAGCTGTAAATGGTTGGAGCACTGGAACCCCGTTTAATATCCAGGTGTTCCACCTTATTAAACTTTAGCTCACTAGGGTATCTTCAATTTCTACTAGCCAAAATAGAACACCTTTTGTGATTGGTGAAGTGAAAGGTTTATTGATCAAGCCAGTGCCTTTATTCCACAGATAATGGATTTCTTTGTAATTTTTACATGTAAGCTGTCAGTCTTAATTAGAATAAGAATAGAATATACAATTTAGGCTGAAGGCAAAGTGCTGGAACCAATGAGGTCATTCAGCACTGAAAGGAAAATTGAGAGAAAGGTTACAAAGGTGTAATAGGAGGAAAACCTCGCAGTTGCACTATGAAATAATTGTTAGAAGAGAGTGGAAAGTAAGATGGAAGAGAGAGAATGCAAATGAAGTTATAGTAAAAGGAATGAAGGGGTTGCAGCTAGGAGCCAAAATGACGCAGCAAAGAACCTTAAATAATGCCTACAGTTCACTGTGCATGAGATGCACTGACGGTACTACCCTCCTAGGGGGCCTTAATGAGAGTCACGTCCTTCTCGCTATAAACTTTGAACAAGAGACTGTCTCTATCTTTATTGATACCGGGCTTGTACTTTTAAGAAGGACAAAACATTAACAATTATATCACTCATAACTATCCTTCAAGTGGGTTGTTTAATATCCAAAACAAGAAAGAAAAATCATCATATTTTAATATGATTATATATATTATATGAGTAGAAAATGCAGAATGGACACCTGAGAAAGCCTGAAAGGTGAAATCAGTGATGTGTGAAAAAAAAAGCTGACTAAACAATAGCTGTATGGAATGGATATCTGTGAAAGGTTAAAACATAGCATGAAATATTTCCTACATTAAACATATATTCTTCATGTACAAGGTTGAGGAATGATGAGTTCTCAAGTGATGGTCCAGTTGATGAAAACAAACAGCTGAAGAATCCAATTCTGGAATGATGTCATGATGCAATCCAGTCAGTGATGACATAAGAATAGCTGAAGAATCTGATCTGTTGTATGCAGTGAATAACAACTTCAATCCTTGCAGTCAATATGTCAAGATATTTTACATATTTGACAGGTTATACCCTCCCCCTTGCTCCAAAGCTTCTGGACAAGACTGGGAAAAAGATGAGGGAAGAAATTTATTGAAATAAAATCTTACTAATTCATTATATATTTTCTTTAATGAATTGACATTTTGCAGTGTTTACAATAATATTAATATTTAAAAATTAGTAAATCATTTATCATACACCACAAACATACATGTTACATATGCATAAAAATTCTCTCATCTCTGCTAGAGAGAGAGAGAGAACTGTAGGTACCGCACAGTATTTAGTCATGAAAATAATATGAAAGTACAGAATATTGCTCTATGAAAAAATCCGCGAATAGGCGAATTTCCCGCAGATAATTTACAGATAGGTTCCACAGAAAAATCTGCGAATAGGTGAGTTCATGAATAGTGGGGTCGACTGTACCCCCTTAACCCTGTCAGTGGGTAGGGAGAACACTTTCTGACTTTTCTTCTCTATCGCACTTCAGGATACTCATAATAAGAACACTGTCTTTATTGGTTCAGGCATGTTATTCTTAGTCATAAAGAAATGTGACATGTTGACGATAGTGCATCTTTATGGTATTATAATTGTCAACTAGATTGTTCAATAAAAGTGTTCTTGATTTTGAGCCATTTTTAATGATTATGAAGATACCATAATGTTTATGAGCTTGAACCCTTTGTGAGCAGGCATCGTCAAATGATGACTACTTATAGCTTTAGGGTAAATTCCGGATATCGTCCTGTGACGATCAACATTTACGCCATACAGTTCAAATGAATTTTGCGGGGAAAGCGTTCAGATTACTTCCATGGGCAATAAATGACTCTTGGCAGCTCTTATGGCAACTGTAATAGCTAATATTTACAGGAGAGAGATCAGTTTGCCTTAAGATGTTGAAGGGGAATGTTGTCCACCATTCCCATCCAAGGATGTGTTGTAAATAATTTACAATAAATATACTCAGATTTAGTTATTGATTTTAGTTCTTATCTCTTGATATTGTGTGAGCTATAATTATAATTTTACAAAATAAAATAAAAAAATTATTAGATAAAACATTTATAATGGTAAAATAAGAATATTTTTTTACAACTATCTTGGTAAAGAGGCCCCACTCAGGGTTGATAATATTTACTTTCAATTTCCCATGGAAGGTACAGAAATTTTTTCCTTATACCATGTGCATATTGTTATGGAACGCTCTGGGCTCCACACAGGTTCAACAAATAAAGCAAGAATGGGTCTGGAAAGACTAGCAGGAAAGGAGACAGCAACTGGGAAAGGAGTTCAGCAAAACCAGCAAAATTACCTTAATACTAGTTTAATATACAAGTTAATTTACATATTTACAAATGAGTCAGGCTTGGAGCAAAAAGTAATCACATTACAAAAATCAATGAGACAGCCAGCAAACGAGTCAGTTAAACAACATGGATGTAGCAAAATCAATCAAGATTACTTCAAACACACCATCAAAGTAAATTAGCAAACAGTAAACATTTAAATTGAAGTTAACAACACTTTAGCTACATCAAAAACAAAACATCAGACAGCATAAACAATAAATGCACAAACAGCACCAAACAATAAAATAAGTATTGGTATAACAAACTTCATAAATAACACACATCAAATAATTAAGCAGCATAAATAATACCAAATTATGAGTATTAACCCTTTAACGCCGAAGCCCTATTTACAAAAACGTCTCCCGTGTGCCGCATGCTTAAGAGTTAGCGCTACTAAGCGGAAAAAAGTTTTTTTAAAAAAATCACAGCACGCTTAGTTTTTAAGATTAAGAGTT
The DNA here is from genome assembly GCF_040412425.1 of Macrobrachium rosenbergii. Classification (NCBI taxonomy): domain Eukaryota; kingdom Metazoa; phylum Arthropoda; class Malacostraca; order Decapoda; family Palaemonidae; genus Macrobrachium; species Macrobrachium rosenbergii. Next base: position 50,721,499 of record NC_089752.1, on the reverse strand, counting down.
CATTTTTGGCTCATTTTTTTTGTCATTGCTTGAAGTTTAGTATGCAACCATCAGAAATGAAAAAAATATCATTATCATATATAAATATTGGAATATATGACAGCGAAAAAAAAACGTATATAATTGTATACAAATCGCGCTGTAAGCAAAACGGTTAAAGCTAATGAGTTCATTTTTTTTAGTTGTATTGTACACTAAATTGCAATGATTTTGGTATATAACAAATTTTAAAACGATCAAAGCAACACAGAAAAATATTATCACAAAATAATGCATGAATTCAAAACATGGACGTAAAAATGTTTTTTCAAAAATTCACCGTTTGTTGAAAAATGAAGCTAATTGATTGAATACTACTAGACTGTAAGTGTTTTAGCTTACAATTGCAGTTTTCGACCATTTCGGTCGAGTTAAAGTTGACAAAGTCGAATTTTTTCTATTTATCGTGATTTATATGGAAATATTTCAAAACTGGTCAATGCTACAACCATGAGTTATTTTTTGTTGTATTGTACATGAAATTGCGCACATTTTCATATATAAAACTTTATGTAACGACTAATTTAAAGCGGTGCAAATATTACAACAATGAGACGAAAGAATTTCTGAGATGTTCGGCCGAGTTACCGCGCAGACGTAAGGAAAATGTTTTTTTTAAAAATTCACCATAAATCGAAATATTGTGCTAGAGACTTCCAATTTATTGCAAAATGAAGTTAAACGATTGAATATTACTAGAATGTAAGAGTTTTAGCTTACAATTGCGTTTTTACCATTTCGGTCGAGTTAAAGTTGACCGAAGGTTGAAATTTTGCAGTTATCGTGATTTATGTGAAAATATTTCAAAACTGATAAAAGCTACAACCATGAGCTATTTTCTGTTTTATTCTACATGAAATTGCACACATTTTCATATATAAAAGTTTATGTAACGACTAATGTAAAATGATGCAAACATTACGACAACATGACGAAAGAATTTCTGTGATGTTCGGCCGAAAGTTACACAAGGCAGACGTAAGGAAAAAATTTTTTTTTTTTTCAGAAATTCAGCATAAATCGAAATATTGTGCTAGAGACTTCCAGTTTGTTGCAAAATGAAGGTACATGATTGAATATTACTAGAATGTAAGTTTTAGCTTATAATTGCGTTTTTTTTACCATTTCGGTCGAGTTAAAGTTGACCGAAGCTTGAAATTTTGGCAGTTATCGTGATTTATATGAAAATATTTCAAATCTGATAAAAGCTACAACCATGAGTTATTTTCTGTTGTATTCTACATGAAATTGCGCACATTTCCATATATAAAACTTTATGAACGACTAATATAAAACAGTGCAGACATTACGACAGCGCGACGAAAGAATTTCTGGCGCGGACGTAAGGAAAAAGTTTTTTTCAAACATTCACCATAAATCGAAATATTGTGCTAGAGACTTCAAATTTGTTGCAAAATGAAGGTACATGATTGAATATTACTAGAATGTAAGAGTTTTAGCTTACAATTGCATTTTTCGACCATTTCGGTCGAGTCAAATTTGACCGAAGGTTGAAATTTTTTGTAGTCAACGTACGGTACGTCCACTCGGTACCCAACAGACAATTTTAGTCGACGTATGATACGTCCAATAGGCGTTTAAGGGTTAAATAACAAAATAATATAACAGTATCTGAAGAATAATTGCATTTTAACAAATTAACCTTGTGCAGTACAAAATCACCACAGACAATCTACACAGATGTCGAAACCCCATCAAAAGTCGAAAAGGACGAACAACATTGAACACTGCCATATGATCATCGAAAACCACCCCATGACAGCCAACAGGAGCATCTCCAAAAAATACAGATGATCGACAGAATCAAGGCAACAGCAAGAATGCTGTCAAACAGGAACAACGCCGTTCCAGTGGTGGACAAGGTTCAGCCATCAACATCATCCTCGAACTGCAGAGGACCACAGGTAGCGAATACCTGCAGTACCAAAATACTCAAAGCTGCCATGCTGTTGAGAACTAGATTCGCTGCTATCCCAAGCCTGACTAAAGCTAATGAAAATGTAAGTGGCAGTCGCCTACTTACAAAAAAAAAAAAACAAGTACCACTGGGTAAGGAGTGCACCCTCAACAAGGAAACAACCAGAGAGCGATTGTTCCAAACAAAAATACAAGCACTAAACCTCACAATATGCATATCTTCCTCTTTCCATTGATGTGTTTTTTTTTTTTAAATTGGCCATCCTTAAATTTAGCCCAGTCCTAGGGGTGTGCTTAATATATATCTTAGGCCGGACTGTGAGCATTAAGCATGTGACACAGAAGCAGTTAGAGCCTTACTGCTTCAGGTGAGGTACTAAGCCACTGTAAGTGCCATTTTCAGGAGCAATCGTCAATTCCAGGAGCACACCTTATGGCAGCACAGTTTCCAAACCCACAACCCTGTCAGGTATGAAGTGGGAAGTTGGACAGTTTTACTCTAGAGTACTTCACAAACCTAATTACTATTGCCATTAGGGTGTCTCAAACACCACTCCCTGTTTATGGGTTCTAACACTTAAGATCAATCCCAGATCCTGCAGTCTCAGTTAGCTATCTGTGGTACTGAATACCCTGGGAATCTGCTTGCCCATGCCCAGCATTTTGTTTGAAAAAGGACTGAAGTGTTTGGTGATATTATAGGACAGAAAAATTTTAAATTTTTTCCATGTGTGGACCTGCAGAAATTTGGCTGAAAATTCTGGTAAAATTTTACTTCATCCACTTTCCTTTTGTTTAATTCTTTGACTAAATCTTCATCCTCTGAAAAGCACTGAAATTGAAGAGTTGAAAATTTTATCTTTTTCTTTGCAGGGAGCTGCAGAAATTTGAAAATTCTGTTAAAATTTAATTTCCTCCAATTTCCTTATTTTTAATCTTGTGACTAAATCTATATCCTCACTGTGCATGAATAACACTAATCCTTGTTTCAGAGTCATGGGAACAGAAACTTTAAAGTTGACAAATTTCATACAGTTTTTATAAATGGACCTAAAGAAATTTGACCAAAAATTATGGTAAAATTTTACTTCCTCCAATTTCCTACATTTTCTTTCTAGGACTAAATCTTAACCCTCAGAGTGCATAAATAACACTAATATTAATTTTTGAGTCATAGATAATTGAAAATGAAACACTAAAAAATTGGACATTTTTCTGTGTGGACCTGCAGAAATTTGGCTTAAAAATTTTGTACAATTTTTTATTTTTCCAATTTCTTTTATTTAATTTCATTCTGCGTAAGGTAAACCTCACCCAGTACAATTCTTTTCTTCAGTGACTTCTGTACATTATTATCAACATACAGTCAATCGGTGTATTAGCTTCACTCATACATTAGCAACTTCCCTCTTGGCTCTCATAAACAATGTATTAAACAACTTCAATGTTTGGTTTCCTTGGCTTGGGCAAAATTCCAGTATTGCTTCTCCTTCCTGGTTGTCTCCTTGGATATATCTACCCCTTACCTCCTCAAAACCAGCTCTTGTCCAGTGCTATGTGGTCACTTTGATCTCCTCTCAGAATACCATTTGACTGTGGCACTTACATCAAAGGATACTGCTTGCCATTCCTCATTTTTCATGATTGCAGTTAACCTCTGAAAAAGTAAATATACTGGGTAAACACCATCCTCCTTGTGTTATAAATTTATGAAGACAAAAATTGTAATAAGAATGCCTACTTGATGAAGAAAAATGGATGATGTAGGTGAAGTAATTACCATTCTGTTAGGCTATGGGTCTCTTGGTAATCTCCAGTGCCTTGAAGGCTCTGTGCCCTCTGTATCACTTCAGTCTCTCTAATATACACATATTTTTTTTTTTTTTGTCGTCCTCACTTGCAGCAGAGTTTTTTTCCAAGCATCACTATTACACTTCAAGGCCACTTTAAACAATATTAAACAGTTCACAAAGATCACAAGTCACATAATTATTGGGAGCAAGCAAGACTGAATACACTTGATGTTTAGGGAGGGTTGGAGAGCCACAGAGGAGAGCTGCCTGATGTGCAATACAGTGGGATGGGAGGTCAGCCACATGTCCAACATGGCTGATGACTGCAAAGAATTGAAACTAGGTGTGGCAAATTCCAGGATTTGTAATTTAATATTTTTTGTTTCCTATATGCAGGGAACTGTAAATGGAAAAAATGCAAGTTATATAAAAGACTGAAATGTTTTACAACTTGGGTAACATTTGCCATTCGTAATCATTGCTTTGATAAATGAGCAAGTGCAGTAATATATTTCTAAGAATTTAAATTTACCTAAACTTGGTTAACAATGAGGAATGTCTTTTATAGAGGAAAAGCTTTAACTGGAATTACCAGTACTGTACATTTATTTGTGTTTCTCCGTTTTTGCCTTTGAACATTTCAAACATTGACATGTCACAATACGTTGGGAAACCGTAATACTGTTGGTTCAAAAGGAAGACATTTTTTTCCACATATGGGAAGGATTTAAAAGAAAAGTTGATTTTGAAGAAATTGGGCTGGATTGTATTTTAGTTATTGAATATGTACATGTTATCACTTGGCCTAAGCATTGTATTTTGTTCTCATGTAAAGTAATGTCATCCAAAAAGTGAATATTTGTGTTGTTGCTTTATAGAAAACCAGTGTTACCACTAACTTTGGGTCCCAACCCTCACTCTTACCCACAGAATGAAAGAACATTTACAGCATTCTACTTGCCCAAACTTACAATAGTCGGTCTGATATGGTTAACAGCAGTCACTATGGCGGCATTACAAAAGTATAATGAGCTCAGAGATCCATTGTATTCTGCTGCTCTGGAAACTAATAATTTTCAGGTGAGTTCCATTATGGATATAATAATTTTTATAAAATTGTCATTACAATGACAGTGTGTTCATATATAATAACAAAATCTGAGTGGATCTTGTTTGTCCTCCCCCGGGTGACAGTAGGAGAAACATAACACGTCCACCCTCCTCCTGCAAACCTGTTTGTCCGTCCCAGGTGGGGGCAGGGTAGGTAGGGGATCAGGAGGGTAGGGCAGACAGTAGTGCCGGGTTCTGCACACACCAACAAGCTCGTACAGCAATAAAAAGATGCCTTTGCATTATTAAAAAAAAGTTTGTCTAACTTTTTAATCCTCCCTTTTCTCTGTTTAATATGTTGCTGTCCATATTTTTCTTTTTAATTTTTAAGTGTTGGAAAACGAGTACATTTCTCTTTTGTTTACTAGCTCCAAAACTACATCATCTTACAAACCATCAACCATATTTAGCCCTTCTGTTCCCCAACTTACAATCTTATATTCACTAAAGAAGCACTCCTTTGTGATGCTAACGCTATCTGATTCCTCAGCCATTCATCCAACACCTACACTGAAAGTCATGTAGACTGAGCTTGCATCTGCAAGACAAGCAAGATGGGTTTGTATAAACATAAGACTTGTCTTCTGCTATAAAATTTGGCAGGCTCATGATGCTAAGTAATCAGTGGACAGATGGCTGAGGGTCCAGGTGACATTATTGTTGCAGACGCATCCTTCTGCTGTTCACTTTTTTTTAACAAAAGGTTTAGAGTTGGGGGAACACTGCAGTTGATGTACAGTAATTTCAACTATGGCATTTCAAAAAGGAAATGCTTACAGAAAGCAAAAATTCAAGTGATTATAATTATTTTCAAATACAATATGCAAGAAAGCTACTCTTGAAAATAAAAATACATATCATTGGCACTTGCAGCTCAACCTCCAAGACTTAATCCATTTACTGACTGAAATATTCTCAGATACCTACAGAAAAATGGAGAGTTTGAAAATCCTGGAACCAATATGTTTTCCCACAAAAAATTATCACGCCTGACAAGCTGTAAACAAATGTATCAGTATATGCCCTTTACTAAAAATAATAAAACACTTTTGCTAAAAAAAAAAGAAAAATGAATAGGAAGTGTTGTGAACTCCAGATTTTATCTTAAGCGCAAAACAAATTCAGTTTAATCAATGAAAATTATTCTCAAAGAGGTATACAAAAACACTGGCAAACTTGACAATCAATTTGATTTGAAAAGAGACCTTGCAAACTAAAAAGAAGTACTGTATCCAAAAAACTGTCTTGAGGATCTATAAAATAAATACCATATATTTCTGCATATAAGACGACCTTTAAATCTTGAAATTCACCCCGTATACTACCATTCTGAAAATCAAACCTTGAATTCTAAGTGGTGTTTATTGGTAGGCTGGCCTCGGCCTCAGTGAAATAACCACCAACATACATGAAAAGATTCACATTATGAAATAAACTGACAATAAAGATAATAAAACCATTTTTACTTATATTATTGGCATATCTTCATAATAAGTAGCCTATTCGAGGAAATAATTCCTTATCAATGAAATCAACTTTTATCTATGCAAGGCCAGCTAACAAAATACAGTACATGTAAACATTGAGTTTTGGTTGTGCAGCCTTCATCTTTTGGTAAACTCAGAAATTTAATGATAATGTAATTAAGGCAGTAACATTTAGGGTAACACAATATTCATTTTTGATAGCATAGTCACTTGTTTCATCCTCAAGGAGTTACCTTCCATGGCCTACCAGACCTCCATGGTGACCAAACTAACATCAAAGAATTCTCTTCTAGTTGGTCTTTTTGGCCAGGTATTGTGTCGTAATGATTAACATTATAACATGTGATGGAGTATATAACGAACTTAAAGATAAGAGGGCACTTTTCCTTATCTTCAGCAAAGCTAAACCCAGTTTTTCCAACATCAAAAGAACCTGCAAGAAAGAGAAGTGACTTGCCCATACGCATCCGCCCTCTTGTTTACAACTGGGCCATTAAAGACCAAGGAGCCATTATCTGTTTGGTCAATAGCGAACGGTTCATGTCATTACCAGCGCTCCAAAAAAAAAGACTTTTTTTTCTCCGTTTTCATTATCGAGGATCATGGAAACATTAAAAATAGCAAGATAAGTATTCAGTATTAAGTTCCAGTTAAAAGTTTTAGTTTTAAACTTTTGGAATTAATAATTTGTTTGTTAAAGCTGGAACCTGGCTCATTGATTGCTAGCCTATTGTTTGTTAAAGCTGGAACCTGGCTCGTTGATTGCTAGCCTACCTAGTTTCGTAAAGCGTTGATTGCTACCAAGTTTCATAAAGCGAAAATTGTTTTAAATTTTAACTAAATGTTTTAACTAAAAGAAATGTTCCACAACTTATTATTAATATAGAAAATCCTTTCATATTATACAATGTCTACAATAATCTAGGCAGTAGGTGAGAATAATTTAGACTTTATTAATAGTGGATGTTGTCTGTAGCCTATGTCCTTGGATTATGTATCCTAAGTGGCCTAGCTTAAACCGAGGACCTTAGGATCAGTAATAAACAGTATCTGAGCAAAATAAATAGATAGCCTAACAATAAGGCTACTTAATAGTATAAATTTTTTCCTTTTATATAAGCCTGTGCACTTAAGCATGAGCTAAATAATCCAGGACTAGCCTAGACATTACCTTATATCAAGTTAAGTTATAACTTTTAATGAAACATCCCATTTTTTGGGCTCGGGCTGCGTCATCCTGATGAAAGGTTCCCTTAGGCAGCTTTCCAGAGTACAAATACTGCTAAATGTACCAGAGAAAAAAACAAAAGGGTCTGTGGAGTTCCAACCCCCACTGCGACTATCCAATACGGATATCGTGTATGTAACAGGGACATATGCAAGCATAGTCACAGCTATTTTACCCCGCATAGATTTAACCTCGTCTGCTAGGAAGGGGTAACGATTGATATTGGGGAGCCGTTACATCGCCTATGTCTCCCAATATCAGTGTGCGTAGCTAGCGACGGACCTACAGCATTCCCTTTTAGCAACCGACTAGAGTTTCATTTTCTGTAACTCCCTCCTGTTATTTTGCTGCTTTTTTCTTTTATTTGGATCATGGCTTCGTCTTCTCCTCCTTCTAAGAAGTTGAGTATTTTTAGACGTTTAGAGAGACAATTATGAGCTCTCATCCCCTTTTAATGCCATTTAGCCAGAGTTTTTCGTGACCGGTTTCTGCCTTCTTGGCCAACTTCGGTCTCACCGCCTTAACGAAGCTCATGATTATTTTATATATTTTATATATTTATTTATTTATTTAATTTATTTTCGATAGGATATTTAGTATTTAGCTTTATTTAGGTCTTTCTCTTAGCTAGCTTCATCTGGTCCTTGGCCTTTGGCCTTCGTTGGACTTCGTTAGTTAGCCTAGTCCACCCAGGGGAGTTCCCCCTGAATTTTGGCGGACGTTGCGACCGTTCCCCAGCCTTTGCTGGATGAACTTTGCTGTCGGCCGTCAGGGCTAGCCTGTCCCTTGTCCCGGCTGCCCTCGGACTTGCCTTTTGACCAGTTCCCCAGGTGGACGGCTCCGTCTTCGGCCGACATCGGCCTACGTGTCGGGTCGATTCTCCATTCATGCCTCTTGCCCCCCCCAGCATGCTAGGACGTGAGTGCATGTTGCCTCGTGTCTTAGCGGTCGTCCTTGTCACCCTGTCGGTCGCGGCCGCTTTCTGGCTACGGTTCCTCATCCTTCTGTGGATCTCCTCCACCCTTGGATTTAGCCTAGCCTAGCAGCCGTCGGCGAAAAGGTTGGACGATCGTTGTCGGCCTCCCAGCTCAGCCGCCTTGTCGCCATGTCGGCCGCAGCTGTTTTCTAGTGTCGGTTCCTCATCCTGCCTGGATTCCCCTCCAACTAGGATAGAGCCTAGCCTAGTGGCTGTCGGCATACAAGGTCGGCCGACGTTCAGCCGCCTGTCAGCCATGTCGGCTGCAGCCGTTTTCTAGTGTCGGTTCCTCATCCTGCCTGGATTCCCCTCCAACTAGAATAGAACCTAGCCTAGTGGCTGTCAGCTGATGTTCAGCTCGGTCACCTGTCGGCCATAGCCTAGCTGGGTTGCCACTGTCCCTGCTTTCCGTCCACACCCCTAGCGGCCATCTTGGGACTTTTGACACCCTCTCTGTATCTCGAAGTAATGAGCCTTCCTGAAGGTTGGTTCTTCGGAATTCCCTTTAGCGAACCGCCCCCCCTTGAGGCTGTTCCCCTCTAGGCCGTGTCCTTTCCCAGTCAGTCTTTCATCTAGCCCTTTGCCTTCGTTAATTGGTCGGCCCGGCACTCCCCTCCCCCTCTTTCTGCTGACTGGGACGGAATTTTGAGTTCCGATTTTCAGTTTCCCCCTCCCTACTTCAGTGTTTCTTGACTTCGGTCACTTGGCACCTTGCCCCCCGGCTTCAGTGCCTTCTTACTGAATTATAAGGGATTTGATGAAGGTTGGTTATTCCCAGATAATGCCCTCCTATCCTTCCTTAGCCTATAAATTAGTCATGAGCTTCCGCTAGGTTAGCTTGTCTTTATTTCTGTGAAATATACTATTTCTGTGAAATATTGTATACTAATTTAGGCTAAGGCTTGGGGTCTTCGGATCCATTTATGTCCAAAAAATATTCATTGAAGTTTTCTTCCTTACAGGGAGTGGTCTGCGCCCATCTCACCTGCAAATCGATGATACCCAACCCCTGCGGGCATAAGTGTTGTCAGAAGCATGCTGACTGCTCCTCCACCCGTGGCTCCGCTGTCATCTGGGACCCGGAAAAGTGTCGTGTCTACAAGGACCTTCTTCACTTCGCCTGCTACGGACCTACCGTCCCCGAAAAGGACCGGAAGTGGGCTAAACGCGAGTTAAAAACTTGGGTACGTGGTTTTAGTAAAAATAGGAAGAAGGGTCAACCCTACCTTCCTTCTGAGGAACTTAGAGCCCTCCTCTTTCCTGATGCTCAACCTTTGGCGGTGTATAATGCCACCATCCCCTTGGTGCAGCTGTCACCCTGGGACACCACTACCCCTGCCCTAGATAATTTGGATATTAATACTGGATACCGGGACCAAGGAGCAGGTGGATACTCCTCGCTCGGGGGAGGAAGCAGATCTCTTGGGAGACCCCTCTGAGACTCTGTCCGGGAGCACCTCCACACCTCTTCGTCTGTTTTCTCCAGCTGCCTCATCTACTGCTGTATCCGAGAGCGGTGAGACGTCCTCTGCACCGTCTCGAAAGCTCCAGCCATCTCTGGTGTCTGGGACGAGTCCGTCCTTCACTGAGACTCCCTCAGAGGCACCCTTGACCACCGCTGCCCTGGATTTGAAACTGAGCTCCTTCCTGCAGTCCTTGCAGTCTCAAGCTCATGGAAAAATAGCTGAATTTTCGTCGGAGTTGTTGACTCTCAAGTTGACTATACAGACTCCTGCACAACCAGCTTCTCAGTTTGTTCAGTTGCCACCGGCCTCCCAACTTCCAGTCTTCAACCCACTGAACCCTTGGCGTTGTGCTGTCACCATGCCTATGGCTGATGGCATTCTCCACTGTGGGGAAGGCCTAGGGGCCAGGCCATTAGAAGACCTGGAATTTTACCCTAGTCAAGTGGCTTACCCCTATTGCTATGTGAGGCTTAGTGATGAAGCCTCCTTCCGAGACGACACCATCCCCAAGGAAACGGTGATCTCTAAGCACTCTGCAGCCCAAAAGCTTCTCCTGGTGAAGATGAAGAAGGCCGCCTGTACCAGTGCTCAGGTGTCAGCCTTCGGGAAGAATCTCACATCTTACTTGACGCCTGATGAGATGGTAGTTCCTTTCGCCACGAAGATGGCTCAGTCTGTTTTCAAGTTTGTTATTGAGGAAAAAGCCATCCCTACCCTTGAAGAGTGCAAGCCGACCTCATTTGTACTACCAAATGACTCTGAGATATGGAAAGGGGTCCACCTCACTTTCAGCGTGGGGAAGCTGGCTAATGATTGCGCCAGTCAGCAATTTCAGGAACAATTACCCCTACTTTCCGAAGCCCTCACCAGACTATGTTGGAGGTATTGATCAACAGTAACCCGGGCAAGGACCTCTACACAGCCCTGGCTAAATCCCATGTGATCACCTTGCAACGGGACTTATATGCCTTCTGTCAGGCACGCAGGGCATGTCGAAAACATATCCTTGCCAACGCCAAGGTTCAGCATGAGCCAAAACGCCTGATCGACTCTTCTGTGTGGGGTGATAAGCTATTCCCCGATGATCTGGTCAAAGAGATCCTTGATACCGCTGCCTGGGAGAATAGAAATCTTCTTGAGAAGTGGGATGCTTCCAGTTACAAGAGGAAGTTTACCCCTGGCCAAGGGCCTCAGCCCAAGCCTGCCAAGAGTTCCAAGCTGACGTCACACCGTCAAGCTGGACCTCCTCCCCCAGCTCCTGTGTACCGGATGCCTCCTCCTCCTTACCCGGCCCCTCTCCTGCCTACAACCCTTCCTATGAACAGGGTAAGGCCAACTTTCAGACCTACCACTCTGGACAGAACTTTCCCCAGTGAGGTGGTTACCGTGGCAGTAAAGGCCGAGGTGCCGGCAACAAACTTTGAGTACACCACCAAGGTAAACGCGGAGGCAGAGGAGCTGGACAAGGCAAACAATGAGACCCTTCCGGTAGGGGGTCGCCTAGTCTGCTTCAAACATCAGTGGACATTCAGCGACTGGGCATTCAGTGTAGTGTCCGAAGGTCTTGGATGGAAGTGGAAGTCTCCACTTCCTCCCCCCAAGGGGTTCTTCCAGGACTCAACACCTTTCCTGGAAGAGTATGTTCAGGACCTCTTGGCCAAACGGTCATCCGCCCGCCAAGTCCCTGCGATTTCAAGGTCAGTCTCTTCTGTGTTTCCAAGAAAGGCTCAGACAAGAAGAGGGTCATTCTGGATCTGTCTAAGCTCAACTACTTCATTCAGTGCGACAGGTTCCAGATGCTAAGTATTTTGCAAATACGAACCCTACTACCCCTTGGGGCACACACTATCTCAATAGATCTTACCGACACTTACTGGCATCTGGCAGTGTCTTGTCGCTTCACCCCCTACCTTGGTTTCAGACTCAAGACAAAGGCTTATGTATTCAGAGCTATGCCCTTCAGGCTCAATATAGCTCCACGGATCTTTACCAAACTAGCGGATACCATCATTCAGGTCCTACAGAGTCGGGGAATTCAGGTGGCAGCCTATCTGGACGACTGGATATACTGGGCATCCAGCCAGGAAGGTTGTCTCCAGATGGCCAAGGACACCATGGCCTTTCTCCAGTCTCTGGGATTTCAAATAAATTTCAAGAAATCTCGTCTGACTCCGTCCCAATCCTTCCAGTGGCTTGGCCTAGACTGGAACTTGGTAGACCACCGTCTGTCTCTCCCCTCGTCCAAGCGTCGGGGAAATAACAAAGACAGTCCGTCAATTCTTGAAACAGAAGGTGACTACCAGACGAATGCAAGAGAGATTGCTAGGCTCCCTCCAGTTTGCCTCCATCATGGACCCCTTGCTCAAAGCCAGACTCAAGGACATCAATCGAGTCTGGTGTCGCAGAGCCACCAAACGCTTAAGAGATTGGTGTGCAGTCGCATCCGACTTGCTGCGCAAACAATTGAGATCCTGGACCTCATCCCGAAGCCTCTCAAAGTCGATCCCTCTCGTTCATCCTCCTTCGTCGGTGGTCATCCACACGGATGCATCCTTGACGGGTTGGGGGGCCACTCCCCCTCCCAACAAGTGCAGGGAAATTGGTCGACAAAGTTTCAGAGCTTCCATATCAACATCTTGGAAGCGATGGCCGTTTTTGTATCCCTCAAACGGCTGAAACCCAAGAGAAGCTCGTCCGTCTGTTTGGTGCTGGACAGCAATGTCATAGTAAACTGCATCAACCGACGGGGCTCCAGATCACGCCCAATCAATCATGACATGATAGCCATCTTCTCACTGGCCAGACGCAGGAAGTGGCATCTCTCTGCGACTCATCTAGCAGGGGTCAAGAACGTGATAGCAGACTCTCTGTCGAGAGCAGCACCCCTCGAATCAGAATGGGCTCTGGACGACACATTATTCTCTTTCGTGCTGGACAAAGTCCCAGATCTCCAGGTGGATCTGTTTGCGACAACAAACAACTACAAGCTTCCCCGATATGTCTCCCTGGTCCTAGACCCTTGGGCTGTGGTGATGGACGCGATGACTCTCGACTGGAATCAATGGGACAGGATTTACCTGTTTCCTCCAGTCAACCTTCTTTTCAAGGTACTTCACAAGCTCTGGTCCTTCTGGGGCGTAGCTGCCATCATAGCCCCAAAGTGGCCGAAGAGCAACTGGTTTCCTCTGACACTGGAACTAAGCCTACGTCTGAGTCCACTCCCGGCTCCAGTTCTCACTCAGGAAGTTCAGAAGAAAATTGTCTCCACTTCATCCTGGCTAACGAGCAATCTTCATTTGATGATTTTCTCGAATTCACAGTCCACAGACGCTTCGGCATCCAGAAAGCTAACATAGACTTCCTGGAGTCCTACAAGGCAGAGGGCACTAAGAATCAATATAATTCTTCCTGGAAGAAGTTTTCGTCCTTCGTCCGTAAGCAGAATCCATCTGCCATCACGCTGGACTTTGCATCTCCTCCTTTAAATCTCTGCATGACCAAGGTTAAGCACCTAGTACCATTAACACCTGTAAGTCAGCCCTCAATAGGCCGATATTCTGTGGCTTCAATGTTGATTTTAATGGTGGCCTTCTATCTAAGGTCCCGAAGGCCTGCGCTCGCCTTAACCCTGCTAAACCACCCAAGCCGATCACTTGGTTTTTGTCCAAGGTTCTCCAGCTGGCTTCAGATACCTCTCATCATGCAGTGGACCTGGAGTTGTTGACAAGGAAGACCTTGTTTCTGCTCGCAATGGCTTCTGGTGCTCGCGTTTCTGAGATAGTGGCCCTTTCTCGTGATCCTGGTCATGTCCAGGTTTCGGATTCTGGGGAAGCTACCCATTATCCAGATCCTTCGTTCCTTGCGAAGAATGAGCTCCCCACCAAATGCTGGGGTCCCTGGCATATCCCATCGCTTCCACAAGACACCACTTTATGCCCTGTATCCTGTCTTCAGGCCTACCTCCAGGCCACTGCGGCTTGGAAAGGGGGCCAACTCTTTCGTCATACTACAGGTGCCAACATCTCCAAGGACGGCGTAAGATCCAAGATATTTTACTTCATTAAGACAGCAGACCCAGACAGTGTGCCTGCGGGTCATGATGTTAGAAAAGTTGCTTCTTCAATCAATTTCTTCGAACACATGGATTTTGAGGACCTTACGGGCTATACAGGCTGGAAGCCCCCTAAGGTATTCTTCAGGCACTACTGTAAGCAGATCCAAGAAGTTAAGCATCATCTTGTTGCTGCGGGGAAGGTCATTTCCCCCCAGTCTTAACAATGCTCATCTCTCATTCCATTGCCATATTCTGTACTATTATCTCCTTTATATTAATAGTTTGGTAATTTGCCTGGCCGAGTTTGGTCAGTATTGGTTACTTTATGTTTAAGTGATTTTTGGCTGACAAGTGTTATTGTCATGGAATGTTAAATTTAATATTGAATATTGTAATAAAATCCTATAAATGTCATTTGGTGTTGTCTTCCTGCATGTCCTGCTGTTGTGTACCAATTAATTATCCCTATTATAATTGTGTTGCTCACCACCTTGAGTGTTATCTAATTTAATGGTTAAAAGGGACCAAGTCTCCCTTCTTTACCCTCGAGACGGTCTGTCCTTCACCTCGTCCTTTTATGTATAAGTAGCTCACTCTACCCACTCTTGGTCGGTTCATAGACTTTCACCTTCGGCTTTGCCTTGGGTTCTAGTATGGTCAAACCGCTCACAGACATGCATTTCATGGAGGTTGTCTTGGTTGGATTGACTTTTCATATCACTCCCCTGACGGGAATAGTCATTCTCAGGATGGTGTTCCTGGTATGGTCGGATTTAGTCTTCTGAGCAATGCAAATTTCTTTGGTACACTTTCATCAGGACGACACAGCCCGAGTCCAAAAAACGGATTTTGACGTAGGAAAAATCTATTTTTGGGTGAGGTAGCTGTGTCTTCCTGATAAACCCGCCCGTTACAGTTAGGCCTTCCCCCCCAATTGCTCAGTGACGGCTTGAGGGAATGACGTAGGTCCGTCGCTAGCTACGCACACTGATATCGGGAGACATAGGCGATGTAACAGCTCCCCAATATCAATCGTTACCCCTTCCTAGCAGACGAGGTTAAATCTATGTGGGGTAAGATAGCTGTGGCTATGCTTGCATACGTCCCTGTTACATACACGATATCCGTATTGGATAGTCGCAGTGGGGGTTGGAACTCCACAGACCCTTTTGTTTGTTTCTCTGGTACATTTAGCAGTATTTGTACCCTGGAAAGCTGCCTAAGGAAACCTTTCATCAGGACGACACAGCTACCTCACCCAAAAATAGATTTTTCCTACGTCAAAATCCGTTTTTTGACTAAATTGTTAGCCTAGACCATGTAACCTAGGACTAGATGAAATAGTAATTTGTGCTGGATGAGATGGTAACCTAGCCTTAACGCTACATACTAAAGTATGTTAATTGTGCTTTATTTAACCCATACACTTAGGTGTGAAATAAATAATCCAGATTAGGCAGTAGCCTAGATTAGAGTAAGTTATAGCCTGGCTATAAGGTTACACACTAGTGAGTTACTGTTTTATGTAGTAGACCAAATAGCCTAGGATTGGATATAAACAACAACCTGGGTTAGACAAAAATTAGTAGACTAACTGTAAGGTTACGTATTAGTAAGTTTTCTGTTTTTGCATTACCTAGCCTATACATTTAAGAGTGATCTATAATAATCTGGATTAGGTAATACCCTATGCTAGGTTAAGTAAGAACAAATAAGCCTATGGTTATATATAAACAGTATCCTAGGCTCAATAAAATAACCTAGTTTTTTATGATTTGGTAGCACATCTGTAAGGCTATATGCTAGTAGGGCTTATATAGCCTATATCCTTAACCCTTAGTGGACGGATTGAGCTTCAGTGTGAAGTAAAACAGGTTTGGGGAGGTGGACGGATTGAGCTTCAGTGTGAAGCAGAATTACGCACCAATGTTATGGTAGAAGTTATGGTAATAATGATTCGAAACAAAGGTGCCAGTACTTCTATATGCTATAAGTTCACTAATGGCAACTTTTATACAGACGTGAGAGTTAGGCCAGTATCAGTAATGCTTGTGACTTCAAGGGGGAGGGTACTGCATCTCTCTCTCACATGAGTCTTTTTGTAAATTTGCTTGTAAATATACGAAGGGGTTGCTGTTGTTTTTTTGTTTTTGTCTTTTATGATAGGATGTCGGTTGTAAATGTAATTTTACAAAGAAAATTGCAAAGCAATATTAGAAAAAGCATGTAAAAGTAAAAAAAAAAAGTTACTGAATCTTCCTTCTCATAAATTTACATGAATATTTTACAACAAATATGCAAAAAATTTGTTACTGCTTTTATTTCTTATGTTTTGATATTGTGTGAGCAGTAATAATAATTTTACAAAATCCCAAAAACTTATTTATTGTAAAAAACATATATGTGTAAAATTTACAATTGTCTTGTAAATGAGGGCCCACAAGGGGTTGTAAATAGTAATTTTCAACTTCTCAGGTAGGGAAAATTTTTTAGAATTTTTTTTTTATACAGTGTGAATGTACGTGTCATTCTCTTTCCATTGATGTGATTTTTTTATTTTTTTTGCCAACCTCAAAGTTTCCCTGGTCTGGGGTGCTGCACATTGATAAATTGTGCCGTCCCTTAAGGGTTAAAGGTGATATAAACCTAGAACGGCAGTAGCCTAACCAGATTAAGAAGGAACCACTTTTTAAGGAATATCCTACTATTAGCCTAAAACAGCGATGGCTGAATATCAGGTAAAAGGGCAGTCTCGGCTACATAAAACAGAAAAGGGATTTTGACAAAGGAAAAATCTATTTCTGAGGAAGGTCCCGTGTCACCCGGTGAAATTCCATTGTAGCACAATTTCTAGGTATAAAATGCTAGATATACCAGAGAAAAAGAGCTTTCAGGAAAGCTGGGGTTACTACCCCAGATCGAGCGTCTTCTCCAAGGAAGACGTCGGTATAACGAAGGGAGAGTGAAGGATCACTACCACGGAGTCTTACTCGAAAGATCTCTCCTGTTAAAACCCCAGAAGAGAGCGGTGAGCCGTTACAGCCCCACACACAAACGCCCGCCAGCTCGGCGACACCAGCGCCACCTACCTCATTCCAGGCTAGCACTAACCCCAGACTTGGCATGTGCAAGCAGGGGAAGCAACAGGTGAGTCAGGATGGTCACGGGTGACACGACCTTCCTCAGAAATAGATTTTTCCTTTGTCAAAATCCCTTTTCTGAGTCCAGTCCCGTGTCAGCCGGTGAAATAGTGATAGAGAATCATGCCAAGGCTGCAAACTACGAGGAAACAAGGTAATCTGAAGAAAAAAACATAAATTACGAAAATGGTTTTAATCAGGGTATCTCTTACATGTGAAAAAGAATACTAAACCTAAAGTACAGTAAAAGCTCAACATTATGAAAAAGGTGGGGAAGTCCCCAGTGTGGCAGGGAAAAAACCCCAAAAATACTTAATACTACCAAAGCATAATGACATATGAAAATTACATAGGCTAAATGGCATACACAATCTTAAGGCTAAATGGCATATACAATCTTATAGCTACACACGTAACCTTACAGCTACACACGTAAGAGACAATATAAAATGGGAAATAATTACATACAGTACATATATATATATATCTGGGGTACATGGAGCAAAATAAAAACCGCCCAGTACCCCACAAGAAAAACACAATCATAACATGTCAGATCACAGTTTCCACTCAACAGAGACAAGATACATCAATATGAGAAGCAAGGCAGTGAGGCATGATCAACCAGGAGGATAAGCAGAGAAGTAAATGAGGCAGGCGGGGGGGGGAAAGGGGAGGATAAGGAATATGATTAATTAAGGTGGGGAGATGACACTTCCACAGCTATTGTAGAAAATTTCAGGGCTTCGAGTGATTTTAAATAGTGGCGTTTAAACACTAGAGGTGATTTCCAACCCGTGTATTTAGAGAGTTCTGAGAAGTCCATATTATGAAAGTAATTAATGGAAGTAGCGACTGCCTGAATATCACGAACCTTAGGAACTGAATCTGGGTTGGCTTGTTTAATAAAATATAAAATCTGTTGTCTTATTGCATTTAGTGATAGAGTACCACCTTTCTCCCTGATAAAAAGAGAGGACCCGACTTACTCTGTGGGAGTTCTTAAAAGGTAAGACTTAAGGGTATACACTGGACATAAAGACTGGTCTTGTGGAAGGGGCACCACCTTCCAAGGGGACCACCTGTCTTGTGGGTCTTCATTTTGGCTAAGAATCTAGGGTCAGGGAAAGGAGGACCCTCCGGACGGGAGGAAGTTCACAAAATCATCACCTCTAGTGAGAGCCGACAGCTCTGAGATTCTGGCCCCTGAAGCCAAGCTAATCAGAAATAAAGTCTTCCTTAACAGATCCTGATAAGAGCATTGAAAGTTGTCCAACTCTGATGCTAACTTAAGGACATCATTGAGGAACCACGTAACCGAATGTGGGCGTGATACGGGTCTCAGACGAGCGCATGCTCTGGGGATAGATGAAAAATAGGAATCTGTAAGGTCAATTTTAAAGCCATATAAGAATTCCTTCTTCAGGGCTGACTTGGCTGTGGTAATAGTGGCCGGGGCAAGGCCTTTCTCAAACAGTGACCTAAAGAAGGAAACTGCTAAATTAGTCGTCATGATTTTGGTTTCAGATGTTTTCAGGAAGGAGGCTAATTTTTTGACTGCTGAGTCATACTGTCTAAGAGTAGAATCTCTTTTGTCTGATTCTAGAAACAGAGTGTTAACAGGGTCAATGTTTGCTCCCTTTGGGCTGCGAACTTTATAAAGTCCATAAAACTAGGGCATTCTGAATTCTTGAGGAAGCTGACACAGTCTTGGTTTGTACTGTCTGGGTCAGTTTGGGCTTGGGAATCAAGACTCAAAACCCCAGTTCCTGAAGAAGAGGGAACCAATTGCTCTTTGGCCAATAGGGGCTACCAGGGCTGGTTGACCTTTGAATGTCCTGAGTTTGTGTAATACTTTCAGCAGCAAGTTTATTGGAGGGAACAGATAAATCTTCTCCCAATTGTTCCAATCCACTGTCATCGCCCCGCGGGCGCACGCCTGGGGGTCCAGGTTCGGGCCACATAACAGGGGAGCTTGAAGTTGCTCTCCGTCGCGAACAGATCCACTTGGAGACCCGGAACCTGGCGGCAAATCAATTGAAGGATTCCCCGTCCAGGGACCACTCCGCCTCAACGGAGTAGCCCTGGACAGGGAATCTGCCACCACGCCCGCACCCCCGCTAGGTGGGTGGCTGACAGATGCCAGCTGTGCTTGTTCGCCAGGGGAGAAGATAGCAACCATTACCTGGTTTACTCGACCTGATTTGGAGCCGCCCCTGTTGATGCAATGAACTACCACTGCGCTGTCCAATACCAGCCTGATATGAATCTGGTTGGGGGCGGATTTTCTTTAGAGTTAGAAAACCGCCATAGCTTCCAGGGTGTTTATATGGAACTGCTGAAACATAGTGGACCACGTTCCTTGTACTTTTGTTTTGGTGAATATCCTCCCAGCCGCTTAGGGAAGCGTCCGTGTGAACAACTAGTGCCGGGGGGGAAATTGAAGCGAACTGTTTTGGACAGGCCTCTGACTGTGGCCCAAGGCCGCAGTCTCGCCTTTAAGATTCGAGGGAATAGAGGAGACCTTGTCTCTGAGCTTGACATTGGCTCGACTCCGCCACACTCTGTTTATGTCTTTTAATTTTGCTTTTAAGAGCAGGTCCGTCACTGAGGCAAATTGAAGAGACCGAGGACTCTTTCTTGGGACCGGCGGGATGCTGATTGGTTTTTCAGAAATTTTCTGGTGAGAGATGCTATCTCCTTCCTCTTGGGAGGCGGGAGGGATAACGTGTGAGAGGACAGATCCCACTGGAGACCCAGCCACTGAAACCGGGACTCCGGAGTCAGGCGGGACTTCTCTCTGTTCAGCTGAAAACCTAACGACTCCAGGAAGTTGATGACCATGGACGTAGCCTTCCGACACTCCAGAACTGTTGGTGTCCAAATTATCCAATCGCCTAGGTACGCTGCTAGGGATATCCTCGGGACCGGAGTTGTTGAACTACCGTGTCCGCCAGCTTGCAAATATCCTGGGCGCAATGTTTAGACCGAAGGGCATGACCCTGAAGGAGTAGGCTTGATTCCCGAGTCTGAAACCGAGGAACGGAGAGAAGTTCCGCGCAACCGACGTGATAATAAGCGTCTGAAAGATCGATAGAGGTGGTGACGGCTCCACGCGAAGTAGAGTCCGCACCTGAGCTACCGTAATCATGCGAAATTTGTCGCATTTTATGTAGAGATTTAGACGCCGACAGATCCAAGATCACTCTTTGCTGGTCGGAGTCTTTTTTGGGAAACAGTGAATAACCTGCCTTGAAACTTTAGGTGCCTTGCTTTCTTTATTGCTTGTTTGTTGAGCAATTCTGCCACGTAATCCTGCAGGATTGGTGAGGGTGGCTGGTAAAACCTGGTCAGAGGAGGAGGGTCCTGATCCAGCTCCATCCCAGACCCTTGGACACAATGCTGTGTGCCCAAGGGCTGAAGGTCCATTGGTCCCTGAACCAATACAGGCGACCACCTACCTGTGTTTTCTCAGTGGAGGGGAGCGGGTTTGTTCCTCTACCACGACCAGGCTTACCTCTTGGGGTGGTGTTGGATTTCCTCTATGAGGGGCCCTGCCTCTTCCCCCTTGCGCTTCTATTAAGGCCGTGAAAGTATCCACGGCCCTCATAGGTAGGGTTGTATGCTGGCGAAGCAACATACGAAGGCGCGGCAAAGGAATGAGCTGGTTGAACCAGCACATATTGTTGGGGATGGGCCTTTGAGGTGGAGGGCTATGCCACTGCCGAGACCGGGACGGCTTGGACTACCGCCTGATGGTGGGGTCTCTTATGCCTCCTGAATCGTTTGCCTCCTCTCGCCTGGGGCCGCCAGATTCTGTGGTTTTACGCTGTAGGCGAAATGCCCCAGCGAGAGCGCAGACTCTGGTTGGCCCTTGTAGCCTCACTCATGACATTCGTAACCTCTTCTTCCGGGAAGAGGTTAGGCCCCAGATCGAGCTCTTCACGAGCTTGTTAGGCTCGTGACGGATGGTGGCATCAGCAAAATGAACTTCCTGCATTCAAGTCTGGCCATGATGAATTCAAATAGGTCAGACTGAAAGCCAGCTAGCAGGGACTTAGCCAAAACCTGGAAGAATGGCTCGTCAGCGCAGGAGACGGCAGTGGCTTCCGTCAGGCAGACGGAGTTCAGGACCGGGCTAGCTTAGTCCGGGCATCAAACTCCGCCTTTAGCAAGGATTCCGGCAGCTTGGGGAGCTGCTCACTGAACTGGGAGGAAGCACAAAAGGGGTCCAACTTCCCAACAGTGAAAGTAGACGGTGCATCCGTCCAGAACTCGTCACCTCCCGGGAATACCAGGGAAGTGGAGTCTGTTTCCCTTAGCTGCGGTAAGGGACTGCCTTCGAAGCACGCTCGGGCCGTAGCCAGAGCGACTTTGTTCAAACAGGGGGTGGGCAAGTTGTCACCCAGGGCGAATATGGTAAAGCTGCCCTTGAAAGGCGTCAACCGTTGTCCGCCTGCCACCCGCCAGAGTGCGCAGGAGAGCCGACTGAGCTTGGTCCCTAGGGACGATCACAGTCTCCTAGGAACCTTATCTGAACGAACCCATGCTTCCTCCGTCAGCCTAACGAAGCCTGGGTAGGGGGCAAGAGATCGGCGGAAAGAACTCTAGTTCCTCCAACCGCCTCGTGCCAAGACCTTTGACCGCTAAGTTGCCATCATGCTGGATGGCCCGGAGGGCGAAACGCCAAGGGTTCCCGACGCCGAAAGGAGGAGGTCCGCTGTATCAGGGATGACGACTGGGGTTCGGCTGCGGCTGGTTTAGCCATTCCCGCCAGTATGTTGTCATGGCTGGCCAACTTTTCTGATATCTTAGTGAATTTCGAGTCGACCTCCGCCGAACCGTTGGAAGAGCTGGTTCGCGAAAAGCCTCCGCCAAAGGCAGGCTGGCGAGGAGGGCTTGGTTTTGCTGCCCTCTTACTCGCGCTTTGCCGGAGGAACCAGACTTGCTCCCGGAGGCTACAGGTGCTGAGACCTTAGCTTCTCGACGGGGGGAAAGGCAAGGCTTTCCTGGAAGACGAGGACTTATAGCCCTTCGCCTTCCATGAAGTCTTCAACTTCAACTTGGGGGATGGCTGATGGAGCTCTATCACCCAAGGAGGAAGACTTTACAAAACCTGCAAAAGAGGACACAGAAGAAGCTGGGGAGTCAAAAGGGGCCCGCCCCACAACCTCACTTACCTCGCTACTTACCACCTGGTCCTGTTCTGTATTCATTGGTTCCAGGTCCAAGTCTAAAGCAGCGACGTCCCTCCAAACCTCGGCCGGCGTAAAGAATGTCTACTTGGGGTGGCTGGGTCGCATCCCGGATCTGCTGGATGATGGGGGTGGCAAGATCTTCTGGCACTGCGCCGCCACCCGCGGTGCGCCGGGTAAAGCAGGTCCTCAACTTGGCGCGAGGACATAGGGCTTCCCCGACGGAACGCTCTTCCAAACCCAGCCACCCAAGCGCCGGAGGGATTCCAAGGCAGACTTCTGGAGGACTCGTCCGCCTGTAAGAAAACCAACAATTAGCAGAACGAAAGAATAGTTCGAGAACCATGTAAACAGTATTCGATATGAGGAGCGCAATATGGAAGAAGACTGTCACTTACCGACTCGTCCTGGACGCTCGTACACAAGGCGAAGCAAACCTCACAGCCATCGGGGTGCCAGACTACTAGGTCATCGAGCCGGACCGCACAACCAGCGCTGGTCCGCACACCACGTGTCCATAAGGTTGTTGCAGCCGCGTGCACCCTGCCTCCTCACAGCGAACAGTCTGTAAGTGTAAAAAGTACATGAACCTACCACTCTAAGCAATCTAAAGCCGGCAAGGCCGGGAATTTCAGCTTACAACTGGAATACTCCGGTGGAGGAGAAATCCCTCGTTAAAAACTAGGCCAATAAGCTCTAAAATACACAGAGTGGAAGGTAAAAAACTTCCAGACCCCGGAATACTCCGGGGAATGAAAGGTATGAGACAACAGGAACTCACCGCAAGGGTTGCCAGTAAAATCAACGGCGGAACCCCGGTGCAGAACCGACTCACGATAAAAATATAAAAGGAGGGAGGTGTGTACTCCGTTAGATAAATACACTTATCTAAAAACGTATATACATAAATAATAAAATTAAACAAGTGATGGTACAAAGGAGCAAACCACTCCGGAGACCGGAGGGATCCGCCCCCCTTATATATATTCCCCTCCTCTCGGACTTCCCCGCCAGTGAAACAAGGTGGGCAAGATGCTCGTAAGATACATAAAATAAGCCGGAGCAAATATAATAACCCAACCAAGAAACCCAACGGGGAGAAAAGAAGTGTGTGAGAGAGTGTTCGAACACGTTCGAGCTACGAGTAAACGAACCACCAACACCAACACAGCGATGCTAGGGACTATATGGGAGGGAGCGAATCCCTCTACCAAATGGGGGAGTCCCTGAACTCGGAGAAAACGCCATCTAGCGTCACCCGCACGAGTAGAGCAAGGCTGGGGAGGGGGAGGGGGGGAGGTGGTGGAGTGGGGGAGAGTGGTAGGCTACGAAAATGAAAACAGGAGACGGGGAAAAAATTCACCCGCTCAACTGCACACACACACCACTCCAAGCATAATGAAACTTAGGAGGGTGGCCTACTACTAGGGGAGGGATGCGACCAAGCCTCAATGCCTGACTTCTGACTAGGCGAAGCCTAATAAAAGACCTAACCCAGTGTAGGCTAGGATAACGGAAGGAGTGCGGAAGGGAGGAGGAAGGCAAACAGGGAGAGAAATTTTGTGCCGAGAACCAACCGGGGCCGAGAAGAGGGGGCAAGAAGGCGACTAGCCTAGAGGAGAAACATCCAAAGAACTCTATTCCCCCAAAGGAAGGAAGAGAACTATGGGCCACTCTGCCCTCCAAAAACGACCACCCGGAGGAAACAGCAACCAAAACTCCTCAACCTGATGGATCCTCCACGCCAAGGGCAAGAGGAGGGAAGCAAAACTAGCCTAGACTCCACTAAATAAACCATCACACACAAACATGGAATAATTAAAAATGTGCTCAACAGGTGCGTAGCCTACCTCGGGGAAGCAGTTAGATCTGAGGCTGCCGCTACCTCGAGGAGGTAAACAATGAATAAAAACAAATAGAGCACCATCGCCAAGAAATAATACAATTAGCCTAATGTAGACTAAGTAAAAACAAGGAACCCAACCTGGGGGGGGGGGAACCTGGACGGGGCATCACCCTAAATTAGGCCGATAGGCCAACAATATGTAATACTCGAAAAAAGGGGAGGGGGCCACCGCAGGGAACCCGCCAGGAGGAGAACCATGGGGCAAAAAATAACATATAACGACAAGGAGACAACCCCAACAGAAAAGAACTGATGGGGTCGCCTCGCGGTCGACATGGCTGGCGGAGGACGCCGTGGCGTCATAATAAGTTCTCATAATTGTGAAAAGACGAGACCATTACAGCCAATATATAGAACAAAACCCCACAATAAGATGGTACTTAACTTGGAGATGGTCAAGCTGCTCGATGACATGGTTAAAGATGAAAATAAATCCAAAAGGCACGAGCACACAAAAAAGGAATGGTAGCGATCACGTGCTAGAAAATGGAATGTGGTAGGTGGTGCTGGTGTCGCCGAGCTGGCGGGCGTTTGTGTGTGGGGGCTGTAACGGCTCACCGCTCTCTTCTGGGGGTTTTAACAGGGAGAGATCTTTCGAGTAAGACTCCGTGGTAGTGATCCTTCACTCACCCTTCGTTATACCGACATCTTCCTTGGAAAAGACGCTCGATCTGGGGGTAGTAACCCCAGCTTTCCTGAAAGCTCTTTTTTCTCTGGTATATCTAGCATTTTATACCTAGAAATTCGTGCTACAATGGAATTTCACCGGCTGACACGGGACTGGACTCAGAAAACCGGATTATAAGAGTATTATTTTCTGTATAGTTTATATCTTAAGTTGTAAATAAGCCTAGAATAGGTTAAGCAAGAACCTTCTAAGAAATCCTTTATTCTTAGCTTAACACAGATTATACTAGAAGCATTACCCTAAGCTATATAAAACAGTAGTTTGGGTTGGTTAAAAAAATTAGGTCATAGCAATTAGTCTGAATGGCATGACAACTGGAATTAAAAATTAAACTTGGCCATTGCAAAAGGACTAAGTGTATAAGTAATACAGCCATATACAGGTATGAAAACTAACCTAAACCTTAGAGGGTTTAAGTTAAAATAGATATTTAATTAACCCTTAAACGCCGAGCCTCTATTTACAAAAGAGTCTGTCGATGCCATGGAACTGCTTCGGGAGTTAGCGCTCTAAGCTGAAAAGGTTTTTTTCAAAAATCACAGCACGCTTAGTTTTTAAGATTAGAGTTAATTTTTGGCTCTTTTTTTTATCATTGCCTGAACTTTAGTATGCAACCATCAGAAATGAAAAAAAATATTATCATATATAAATATTGAAATATATGACAGCGCAAAAAAATATTTCATATATAATTGTATACAAATCGCGCCGTAAGCAAATCGGTTGAAGCTAATGAGTTTTTTTTTTTTTGGTGTATTGTACACTAAATTGTGATGATTTTGGTATATAACAAATTCTAAAACGATCAAAGCAACACAGAGAAAATATTATCACAAAATGATGCATGAATTCGTAACACGCGTACGTAAAAAAAGTTTTTTAAAAAATTCACCATAAATCGAAATATTGTGCTAGAGACTTCCCGTTTGTTGCAAAATGAAGGTAATTGATTGAATATTACTAGACTGTAAGTGTTTTAGCTTACAATTGCAGTTTTCGACCATTTCAGTCGAGTTCAAGTTGACCGAAGGTCAAATTTTTTCTATTTATCGTGATTTATATGAAAATATTTCAAAACTGATAAAAGCTACAACCATGAATTACTTTTTGTTGTATTCTACATGAAATTGCACACATTTTCATGTATAAAACTTTATGTAAAAGCTAATAGAAAACAGTGCAAAAATTACGACAAAGTGACTAAAGAAATTCTGAGAATTTCAGTAGAGTTAGCGCGTGTGGACGTAAGGAAATTTTTTTTTTTTTTCAAAAATTCACCATAAATCTAAATATTGTGCTAGAGACTTCTCGTTTGTTGCAAAATGAAGGTAAATGATTGAATATTACTAGAATATAAGAGTTTTAGCTTACAATTGCATTTTTTTACCATATCGGTCGAGTCAAAGTTGACCGAAGGTTGAAATTTTGGCACTTATCGTGATTTATATGGAAATATTTCAAACCTGATAAAAGCTACAACCATGAATTATTTTTTTTTTGTATTCTACATGAAATTGCACACATTTCCTAATATAAAAATTTATGTAACAGCTAATAGAAAACAGTGCAAAAATTATGACAAAGTGACTAAAGAATTTCTAAGATTTTTAGCAGAGTTAGCTGATGCTTTCTTTTGGGAGAAGAAAGAAATTCACGCATGCGCAGCTGAGTCATGCATGTAAACAAAACAACAGAGTGATCCGTAAACTCAGCAAAGAAGGCAGACTTAATGGAAAATTTTTTTCAAAAATTCACCATAAATTGAAATATTGTGCTAGAGACTTCTCGTTTATTGCAAAATGAAGGTAAATGATTGAATATTACTAGAATGTAAGAGTTTTAGCTTACAATTGCATTTTTCTATGATTTCGGTCGAGTCAAAGTTGACCGAAGATTGAAATTTTGGCACATCGTGATTTATATGAAAATATGTCAAAATTGATCAAAGCTACAACCATTAGGTATTTTTTGTTGTATCCTACATGAAATTGCGCACATTTTCATATATAAAACTTTATGTAATGGCTAATAGAAAATGGTGCAAAAATTATGACAAAGTGACTGAAGAATTTCTCAGATTTTCAGCAGAGTTAGCGCGGACGTAAGAAAAAAGATTTTTTAAAAATTCACCATAAATCGAAATATTGTGCTAGAGACTTCTCGTTTGTTGCAAAATGAAGGTAAATGATTGAATATTACTATAATGTAAGAGTTTTAGCTTACAATTGCATTTTTCGACCATTTCGGTCGAGTCAAAGTTGACTGAAGGTTGAAATTTTGGCACTTATCGTGATTTATATGAAAATATGTCAAAATTGATAAAAGCTACATCCATGAGTTATTTTTTGTTGTATTCTACATGAAATTGCACACATTTTCATATATAAAACTTTATGTAACGGCAAATAGAAAATGTTGCAAAAATTACGACAAAGTGACTAAAGAATTTCTCAGATTTTCAGCAGAGTTAGCGCGGACGTAAGGTAAAAGTGTTTGAAATCGAAATATTGTGCCAGAGACTTCTCGTTTGTTGCAAAATGAAGATAAATGATTGACTATTACTAGATTGTAAGAGTTTTAGCTTACAATTGCATTTTTCAACCATTTCGGTCGAGTCAAAGTTAACCGAAGGTTGAAATTTTAGCACTTATCGTGATTTATATGAAAATATTTCAAAACTGATAAAAGCTACAACCGTGAGTTATTTTTTTTTGCATTCTACATGAAATTGCACACATTTTCATATATAAAAATTTATGTAACAGCTAATAGAAAACAGTGCAAAAATTACGACAAAGTGACTAAAGAATTTCTGAGACTTTCAGAAGAGTTAGCTGATGCTTTCTTTTGGGAGAAGAAAGAAATTTGCTCATGCGCAGCTGGTCATGCTTGTAAACTAAACAACAGCGTGATCCGTGAACTCCCAGGCACGGATTTAAAATTTTTTCGTAAACTAGGCCTATAAGTATTTTTCCGCGAATATTTAAAAAAAAATGTCTGTAGTTGACATATTTTACGTCCACTCGGCACTCGACAGACAATTTTTGTCGACATAAAATACGTCCAGTCGGCGTTAAAGGGTTAATGTTATTATCATGACTAAATACATTTTTTTATACATAATGTATTTACTGATTTTCAAAATTTATTAAGATTAACAATAATAATATTGTAATATTAAGTATGTAATAAGATGAAATAATACATAACTAAAAGACAGAGAGATAGATGGTAAAAAACAGGTTTCCTCCTGCCCATTCAGGGGATCTCTTTATAGTACAGAAGAGACCTCATTAAAGTGAACCCTGTTGTATAAGAATTTTTAGAGGGTACATTTTGCAATAAAATAATGATTTACAGTAAAGATTTTTAAATATTAATATTAAGTTTAATAAGATTAAATAATAAAATTAAATAATAAAAATAATTCTCTCTCTCATACTTAGATGAGAGAATTTTTATGGTGTTTGTTTTGTATGATAAATGATTTGCCTAGTAATAAGTACTAATTTTCAAATAATAATAATCATAATAATAATAAAAATAATAATAATAATAATAATAATAATAAGGGAGGAGACCTTCTCTGAGGGCAGTTGCACTAAAAACTATAGCTGTTTCCATGACATTTAACTTATACAGAGTCTTCTCTATTCTTCTTATCTTTTTTTCTTAAGTCTGTAGCTGGTAAATCAGGTTTCCCAAGGACATACAAAGATTTCTATTTTCTTAGGTTTATTTCCTCTGACATTTCAGACGTACTCTGGTGTTTATTTTCAAAGAGTGAATGAAATGGCATGCAGGTTACAAGGGTATATATAGCAAGCGGGGGTGGGGCGGTGGGTGTACAGTTGCCAGGTTGGTTATTCAGTTGTGTTTTGGTTGGTCACGGGTTAGTGATGAAGTCGGTCACTGAGATATTGAGACCTGGGCCTAATCGCTATTGGAATTTGGGAGTGGCTGTTATATGGTTATAGGTTGTGCAGGTGATCTGCCTTCTATGTCTGGTGCTGACTCTCTCTCTCTCTCTCTCTCTCTCTCTCTCTCTCTCTTGTTGGTGTCCGGTGTCTCCTGCTTTATTAAATTTCTCTGTATGATGGTAGGGAGAAATTCAGTTTCCTTCACCATGTTGATGTTCGGCTTTTTTCTAAAATATGTAGTGCTTTGAGAAGCCATAGGCATCGGTGGTCCACAGCAGTCCATTTCCTGGTCTATGATTTTGGTGTTCTTTAAAAGAAAGAGAACTTATAAAGAACACCAAAATCATAGACCAGGCAACGGACCGCCGATGCCTATGGCTTCTCGAAGCACTACTTATTTAAGGGAAAAAAAGCCAAACATCAACAGTGGAGAAAGAAACCGAATTTCTTCCTACCATCATACTTTAGTTACTTATAAGAGCCAAATAAATAACTAAACAAACATTTCAATAAGCGTGAAATAATTGATGTTAAACTATATCAAATTTCTATTTCACGCCCCCAGGCTCGTTATTAAGAGACAAATGGACTCTTTCTCTTTGCTACTTCATTAAAATATTCAAATACAATCGACAGTAATCATAGGCTTACCAGAACTTTATTAACAGCCAACTGTTCACAGTTTGCCAGTAGCAAACTATCCAAGTTATCAACCAATTAATACAAATTATGTCACCTCGACAGTATGCATGCACCACAAAAATAACACAAGATATAACAACCAATTGATACTTAGCTGAATTGTAATAAAACACTTTTAAAAGGAATACTTTTGAGATATATGTATGATATATCACGATTTGACGGCCAGGACTAAGAACGCGCCCTCCTTTGCTGAATCTCTCTTCTGACCCGGCTTTTTTCAACCAAGGAAAATGACGCATGCGCCTGAGTGGGTGCGTTTCTTTCATCCCAAAACGTCTTTTGTCACCAAATCAACAAACAAAGACGACAACATCCTAAACCAACAACAAAAACACTATCAACAAAAGAAAATACGAAACTACAGAATAATACAAACCAACTGTATTATAATAATATTCACAACAAAAACACAACCGCTCACTGAGACTTTCATAGATCTCCCCATCGAGTCCCGATACACCCCAACAAGCAAAAAGATATTTACAGTAGTCCTGCATCAATGAGGGCCTTTCTGACCTCAGCAGCCTTTTGAGCGGTTTTCCTAATTGGACGGGTGCCTTTTAGTTCCATTTCAGCAGGAGCAGTGTCTTCCAACTCCTGCCACAGTTCAAGGGGGTACAACTTGACGACAGGTCGCATGATTTGACCATGTGTGGTCCGGAGTGTAACCACTGTGAATATATTGTCCGGTCCCACATGCAGCTGAATAACCTGACCCATTTTTCCACCTATTCCTTGGCCCTTCGTCATGGATAAGTACCACATCACCCACTTTAGGCCAGAACTATGTTTGTTTCCTGTAATGATGAGATTCACGGAGAGAAGTCAGATACTCCTCTCCCATCTTTTCCACAGATCATCACATAACTTGGTGATGTATAAAAATCTTTTCCCTGTACCCTGTTGTCATTATACAGAGGGTCTTTAGAGACTTCCTCCCAAATTCACTACTTCTCTAGGGAAGGATCTCAGTTTCCTTCCTAGGGATCAAATGGTTGGGGGTCAAGATTTCCAATTGATCCAAGTCCCTGGAGTATAACTCAATGGTCTATCATTGATAATGGATTCGAGCTCTATCATTAAGCAAGATAATTCATCATACCTGAGCAGAGCTCGACCCACCACCTTTTCAGGCATGCCTTTAAAAGCCCAATCAATCTCTCCCAGATGGCTCCGAACCATGGTGCTCTTGCCGGGATGAACTTCCATTGACACTCCACTTTATTCAGATGTTCTTGTACTAGGATGTTTTCTGCCATCACCTTAAGATATTCCGAGGCCGCAACAAACGTGGTGGCATTATCGCTCAACATTAATGAAGGAATCTCTTCGGCTGCAAAAGTTCCTAAAGGCCATGAGGAACGAGTCGCAGGACTGATTTTTCACTAGCTCCACATGGATGCCTCTCTAGTCACTGGGCATGTAAATAAGATAACATATGCCTTTTCTGGATTTTGATTTTTCCTTTCGTCCACAATGCTCCGGTGTAATCCACGCCTGTGATGGTAAACGGTTGTTTTCGCTGCACCCTAAATTCTGGTAAGGGTGGAACAACATTTGCTCTATAGGGTTTGCCCTGTGTCCTTTTTGCAAGCGACACAATGATGGATTACGCCTTGGTCAACTGTCTAAGCTGTGGGATCCAAAATTTTGTCTCACGCTAGCCACAGTTGCGTTCACTCCCATATGAGCTTGCATATCATGATGTTCCCTTATTATTAGTTTTGTAAAAACAACCTTTTGGCAGTAAACTGAAACTTCTGCTTCCTCTGTTAGCTGTGCATGTTCCAGCCTACCTCTGCATTTTATTATATCTCTGTCCAAATAGAGATTTAACTGCTTTATGAGAGTTGACTTTGGGTTTATCCCCTTCTTAAACTTTCATATTCTTCAGAGAAATATTCCTTTGTAAGAGGACAATCGTCTTGGATTTAGCTTTCTGTAGCTCCTCCAAGGATAAATTCCTAATTTCCTATTATTAATTAATTTACAATTTGTTAAAAAAACGCATTATCCATGCGACAGTTCTATAAAATTTACCTACCCTGCTGAACCTTTCCCAATTCAGCAGGTGAGTTTCTTCATTGCCCCTATAGTATGGACCAGAACACTTTCAACCTGGTTTGTGCATCTGCCACCCATGTCCTATCAATTGGCCAGGTGTGATTTTTTAACCAGGAGGGGTCCCTCCCACCAAAAAGAGTTGTTGGTGATCTCTTCAGCCCTCTTTCCCTCGTGTTATCCAATCACTGGGGTTTTCACTAGAGGGTACATAGGATAAGATTGCTCCCGAATTAGAGAGTTTATTTCACTCACTCTATTTTTTACGAACACAGGCAAAGTATTCTTTGACACTAGCCAACCTAGGGCGACTTTGCTGTCTGACCAGACAATTATCCTTTTAAATTCATTTTCCTTAAAGGATTCGATTATAAACTTACACAGCCTCGAACCCAACAATAATGCCATCAATTCCAATTTTGAATGGTTAATTCACTCATGGCGCTTACTCTACCTTTTGCTATTATTATATGAGAGGATCTGCCATTTGTCCTGTATGCCACGCAAACCGCATTTCGATGTTTTGCTAGCATCACAGAATATGTGAAGGAGTCTGCTTTCCCCAGACTAGTGTTTCTAGAAAAGAAATTGTTAGACTGTCATCCAGATCTTTGGATAAAACTTTCCATTGTTCTTCCAAAGGAACGGTGTTGTTCATCCCAATTTAGTTGTTGTTTCCACATACTCTGTAGGAATATCCTTGCTCTTATCGTGACAGGGATAAGCATTCCTAATGGTCATAGATTTGCAACTGCACTTAATATTTCGCTTTAGTCCCACCGGACTTAAGATGTTCAGGAGTTACGGTTAGTATATCTTCCTGTATGTTCCATTTCAAACCCAACACTTTGTGTGTTATTTTTTCAGACGCAATACGGTAGGCTTGAGCCACAGTGGTTAGTGAGTCACTATTGCTAATCCACTCTTTCAGGTATAGATGTGCCTGAGCAAAGATCTTGTTTATGCTTGAAGAATAGGTCGACTAGTTCATCTTCACTGTCAGAGGTGAATTGCAGGTTATCCACATATAAGCCTCTCCTTATGGTATCTATCAAATCAAAGTGACCAGTGCCACACTTTATATTTGCCATTTCAGGGTGACCAGTGCCACTCCTTGTATAAGCTAAATGTGATTTGATGGTGGCGTTTAAGAGAAAAGGCGAACAAGTGGCACCAAACAATACAACTCTGAATCTGAATGTTATTAATTTACTATTTGGGTCTGTTGGATTCTCTAACCATAGAAACCTTTGTGTAATTTCGGTCTTTTCTCGCAGTTGTACCATGAGAAACGCCTTCGATGTCACTGATGCAAGCAAAGGTGTCCGTTCTGAATTGCAGTAGGACTTTGAGTAAATCTGTGGTTATGTGTGGTCCAGTCCACAAACAGTCGTTAAGGCTCAATCTGTCTTAAGCCTTGTCTTAAGGAACAGTCAAATACTATTCTTATTGGGGTTGTGACACTGTCCTTGGTGACGCCTATGATGTGTCAAGTAATGACACCACAACCGTGTTATTTTCTTTCTACCCTTTCTATAAACCCCTATCTTCCTGATCTTTCAGGATTTTTGATAGTGGTCCAGGTATTCATTATTTTTCTGAAACTTAACACATTGTTGTTTTACCCGGCTCAGTGCTATACTATAATTGGATGGAAGCCTTAATTTATTAGTCTTCCATGGCAAGGCCACAACATATTGTTTATCAGTCTCAGAAAAGGTTATTGTGCTTTCAAAATCCTTCAGAACTTTCTGATCTTGTTCCTTCAGTTCGCTGCAATCAATACCCATTTTATCCAAATTCCATAAGGTATCCAAATCATTTTTTTCACATTAGGTTCATATTCATTAGTAGCCCCAATAACTTCTTCATTCATGCTAGCTTTAAAATTGTTACATGAGTTTCCTTCACAGGGGAGCACTACATGATCCTGTTACCACATAGCCAAATATAGTTGGTAACAACACTAGTTGTCTGAACTTTCTGAATCCTGGATGTAGTATGTTATACACATTGTCTACACCTATCAGTAACTCAATAGGTGCCTGACTTTCCACTGGTAAACCGAAATCCTTATCGGCCAAATTGATCTTAATTTTACACAAAGTTCTCAAATTCCCTTTGACATTAAACCTTTTTGTATATTCTGGCAGCTCATCCACCACAATACAATCCATTATGATCAATCTACCTTTATGAGGTACAGACACACTTACTGTTTTCATTATTCATCTACAGGTTTGCTTGTTAAATAAACCCCTTAAGGCTATCTTTTCAATGCCTTTAGATTTGTATTGTAGTTCTGTAAGTGCTGACCTTTTGATAAAGGATCTTTCAGCACAGGTATCCAATAGGCCTCAAGACGCACTATTTGTCTTCTTTTACCCTTCAACGCGATTGTGGCTGTTGGGAGTATAGATCTTTACTGGTGTTTTGGCCTTGTTCCTTTACAGAAAGTGTTCCTACCTGTACCACTTTAGTGTTGGTTTTATTTGGTCCACTGGTTTGAATTTTATCACAAAGAACACGATGATGTTTCAGCTTTACAACCGTTACCACAGCTTCGCCTCTCACAATCCACACTGAAATGTTTGCTTGACGCGCACATGCATAACACAATCGCAAAGACCCGAGACGATTCAACTTCTTTTCTGTTAGCATAGGTCTTGCATTGCGCCCACCAATGCTCGCCTTCACATAAAGCACATTCCTGCGTTGGTTTGAACCTGACTTATTCACATTTATCTTCAAGTTCTTTGTCTTTGGCCTCACCGACTGAGCTTGATTGATGGTAAAAGTAGATACAGAAGACAATGTTCCAGGTTCACGTGTTTCCATTGGATTAAAAACTTTCAAATTATGAATTTCTTCTTCTAAGTACTTCTTAAAAGTGTCGAACTTCAACCAGTCGTCTCCACTTCTGCGTTTTACCACCTCACTGATATTTCTAGGCAGCTTGGTGTAGAGAAGAATTGTGTAAAGCTCTGTTTAGATCTAAATTTTCACTTTCAAGCGATCTAATAGAGCACTCAAAGTTAGCTCTGAAGTTTTGGGAGCGATTCAGCATCGGCATTAGAGACTCTGTTTCCAAAAGTCTCTTCACTAGACAGAGTTTAATCTCGTCCTTTTGCCATACGTAGACTGAAGTAGTTTTACAGCCTGATGATACTTATCACTCTCGAGCTTAAAACCTGATATCAATGTCAGAGCTTCACCTTCAAGTATACTCCTTGTACGAAAAACTTTTGAATTGGTTCTAGATCAGAACGCTGATGTACTGACACATTGAACAATTCCCAGAATGTACTCCATTCCAACACATCCTCTTTATAATGTGAAGATCTAATTTTGGCAGTCTTATACCGGTTGTAACAGGCAACGTTGGTTGAGATGGATTTCCACCTTGTATGTTAGTAAAGCTGGTACTCATTCTCATTAATGTGAACACCAATATTCATTTCATAGTCGGATTGTTTTATCATTTCATCCACTTGACCATCTTCATTAGTCAAAGCTAATATTTTTTCATCCAACTCTTGTACAATTTTCCATTGTTTACTTATAAGGTCTCCCAGGGAGTAAATTGTATTGGCGCTCACCATCAGCAATGATAGCTTCCATCTTTTTAACCAATTAGAGATCACAGATTTGTGACCTCCACGCTTCTTCACTAAAGTTTCAACTCAGACATCTTGCTCAAGAATTATCAAACAATCAAGACCAATAAAATTCACAAAATTCACAAAATTTCAAATTTACCAAACACCAAATTCAGAAGTTCAAAATTTATTCCCTACAACAATTATCGCCAATCATAAATATATCAAGAAGAAATTTCAAATAATTGAATTTTTATTATGAGTAGTTTCAAATCCCCACCCCACTTGACCCATAAACGTATATTACATTGGATAGGTCGACCAGTGCCGATCCTTTCTTTGTTTTATGCTACCACTGTCCCTTGTGGTACAGCATCATCTCTAATTCTCCTGTAGATTTTCTTTGCTAACTCTTTACTGGCTTCATAATTCAAATGGACTCCGTCATACAAATCAGCTTCTGTGAGGCCATTGCCTATTATGTCATAGTTAGTTTGCCTTAACTTTTGTTCAATTTATTCCCTACCCTTGGTATTCATCAGGTCCAAATATCTTGTCGATGTTCGTGGTTCTATTGTGACTATGTATGACATTTGAACTGGTGTCAAGTTCATTAAAATCATCTATGAGACCCTAATATTATTCCTGATGTCATTTATCGAACAAGGATCTTCATTATCTATATCATTACTTCCGATAAATAACACTACTACTTCAGGTCATAATCTGCAATATCATCCAATGATATATCGTCACAAGCGGCACCGGGATTCGAGTGTACTATAAACCCAATGGAACATTAGATTTAGTTTGCTCCAAGTCATTTATTCTTCTGAAGTAATCTTTCATATATCCCACCTGTGAGTGTCCTATCACTACCACTTTATGTGTTCTTGACATTGCCATAGTTGCTAAGAAATCCAGTAAATAACGAAAGCAAAGGAGACCATGAAGCCAAGCGAGGGGGCTTAAGGAAATGAACTACCGCTTATTATTCAATGCATTGAATTCATTATCAAACAATACAAAAATCGATCAATTTCCCATAGGTCCTCCGTTCCAACAAACAAGGTGATCGTCCGAACGTTAAACGATAATGGTTACCAGTGCAACTCATCAAATTCCAATCAACATAAGAATATTCCTTAACGCCGCACGAAATCAAATAAACTTCACAATACAATAAACGAAGACACACCATAGGAAAATATCATAAACACAATTCAGTTTACCAACAAATGGATGAATACCGCACAGATGACGTAGGTAATTTTTTCTGCCGACTCAACTACTGTTGCTGACTAATTCCAGAAACAAAACAAAAAAACGCTAACGATCAGTTCTGCTTGGCTCGCTAGCGACGACAATTCCGCTTTAATTCGAACCATATCAAATCCTGGTCACGGCACCAAATTTAGTTACTTATAAGAGCCAAATAAATAACTAAACAAACATTTCAATAAGCGTGAAATAATTGATGTTAAACTATATCAAATTTCTATTTCACGCCCCAGGCTCGTTATTAAGAGACAAATGGACTCTTTTCTCTTTGCTACTTCATTAAAATATTCAAATACAATCGACAGTAATCATAGGCTTCATCGAACTTTATTAACAGCCAACTGTTCACAGTTTGCCAGTGCAAACTATCCAAGTTATCAACCAATTAATACAAATTATGTCACCTCGACAGTATGCATACCACAAAATAACACAAGATATAACAACCAATTGATACTTAGCTGAATTGTAATAAAAACACTTTTAAAAGGAATACTTGAGATATATGTATGATATATCACGATTTGATGCCAGGACTAAGAACGCGCTCCTCCTTTGCTGAATCCCTCTTCTGACCCGGCTTTTTCAACCAAGGAAAATGACGCATGCGCCCCAGTGGGTGCGTTCTTTCATCCCAAAACGTCTTTTTGTCACCAAATCAACAAACAAAGACGACAAATATCCTAAACCAACAACAAAAACACTATCAACAAAAGAAAATACGAAACTACAGAATAATACAAACCAACTGTATTATAATAATATTCACAACAAAAACACAACCGCTCACTGAGACTTTCATAGATCTCCTATCGAGTCCCGATACATACGAAGAAATTTAACAAACCAGCTGACACCGAGAGAGAGAGAGAGAGAGAGAGAGAGAGAGAGAGAGAGAGAGAGAGAGAGAGAGAGAGAGAGAGAGAGAGAGAGAGATGAATAACTGACCTGACAACTGTACACCCACTGCCCCCAACCCCGCTTGCTATATACCAGGCAGTCCCCGGTTTACGACGGGGGTTCAGTTCTTACGCCGCGTCATAAGCCGAAAATTGTTGTAAACCAAAAAATTGTCAAAAATCCTAAGAAAACCTTACTTTTAATGCTCTGGGTGTATTGAAAACGATGTAAACTCCAATTTTATTGAGTTTTTCATCAAAAAACCTCCAAATTTATATTATTCTGCCGTTTTGGAGCCATATTTCCTCCGTTGGATCGGAGTACGACTTGTCATAACCCTGGAACATGCGTCGTAAACCGGGAAATAATTTCTGATGAATATATCTGAAAAGCGTCATAACCTCAGAATGTCGTAAGCCGGACCCGTTGTAACCTGGGGACTGCCTGTATACCCTTGTAACCTGCATGCCATTTCATTCACTCTTTGAAAATAAACACCAGAGCACATTTGAAATGTCAGAGGGAATAAACCTAAGAAAATAGAAATCTTTGTACGTCCTTAGGAAACCTGATTTACCAACTACAGGCTGAAGAAAAAAATTAAGAATAATAGAGAAGACTCTGTATAAATTAACCCTTAAAACGCCGACTGGACGTATTGTACATCGACTAAAATTGTCTGTCGGGTGCCGAGTGGACATACCGTACGTCGAATACAAAAAATTTCAACCTTCGGTCAACTTTGACTCGACCAAAATGGTCGAAAAATGCAATTGTAAGCTAAAACTCTTACATTCTAGTAATATTCAATCATTTACCTTCATTTTGCAACAAATTGGAAGTCTCTAGCACAATATTTCGATTTATGGTGAATTTTTTAAAAACATTTTTCCTTACGTCCGCGCGGTAACTCTGCCGAAAATTTCAGAAATTCTTTCGTCATTTTGTCGTAATTTTTAAAACTTCAAGTTTTATATTAGCTGTTATATAAAGTTTTGTATATGAAAATTTGTGCAATTTCATGTACAATATAACAAAAACAACCCATGGTTGTAGCTTTATCAGTTTGAAATATTTTCATATAAATCACGATAAGTGCCAAAATTTCAACCTTCAGTCAATTTTTGACTCGACCGAAATGGTCGAAAACGCAATTGTAAGCTAAAACTCTTACATTCTAGTAATATTCAATCATTTACCTTCATTTTGCAACAAATTGGAAGTCTCTAGCACAATATTTCGATTTATGCTGAATTTTTGAAAAAGCCTTTCCTTATGTCCATGTGCGGTAACTCACTAAAATCTCAGAAATTCTTTCGTCACTTTGTCGTAATGTTTGCAATTGTTTTATATTAGTCGTTACATAAAGTTTTATATATGAAAATGTGTGCAATTTCATGTAGAATACAACAAAAATTAACTCATGGTTGTAGCTTTTACCAGTTTTGAAATATTTTCATATAAATCACGATGTGGCAAATTTTCAACCTTCAGTCAACTTTGACTCAACCGAAATGGTCGAAAAACGCAATTGTAAATTAAAACTCTTACATTCTAGTAATAATCAATCATTTACCTTCATTTTGCAACAAATTGGAAGTCTCTAGCACAATATTTGATTTATGGTGAATTTTTGAAAACTTTTTCCTTACATCCACATGCATGTAACTCGCCAAAATCTCAAATTCTTTCGTCACTTTGTCGTAATGTTTGCACCGTTTTTCTGATAGCCGTTACATAAAGTTTTACATGTGAAAATGTGCGCAATTTCATGTAGAATACAACAAAAAAATAACTAGTGGTTGTAGCTTTTATCAGTTTTGAAATATTTTCATATAAATCACGATAAATAGAAAAAATTCGACCTTCGGTCAACTTTAACTCGACCGAAATGGTTGAAAACTGCAATTGTAAGCTAAAACACTTACAGTCTAGTAATATTCAATCAATTACCTTCATTTTGCACAATATTTCAATTTATGGTGAATTTTTTAAAAAAAACTTTTTTTTACGTCCGCTCGTTACGAATTCATGCATCATTTTGTGATAATATTTTCTCTGTGTTGCTTTGATCGTTTTACAATTTGTTATACCAAAGTCATCGCAATTTAGTGTACAATACAAAGAAAAAGAAATACCTCATTAGCTTTAACCGTTTTGCTCACAGTGCGATTTGTATACAATTATATATGAAATTTTTTTTGCGCTGTCATATATTTCAGTATTTATATATGATAATGATATATTTTTTCATTTCTGATGGTTGCATACTAAATTTCAGGCAATGACAAAAAAAGGAGCCAAAAATGAACTCTTAATCCTAAAAACTAAACGTGCTGTGATTTTTTGAAAAAACTTTTTTTCTGCTTCGGTGCTAACTTCCGAACGCCGCCGGCATACGGCAGACACTTTTGTATATAGAGCCTCGGCGTTTAAGGGTTAAATGCCATGGAAACAGCTATAATTTCTAATAATAATAATAATAATAATATTATTATTATTATTACTACTATACTGTAATTACAACATTTATGCATTGCTATAGTAAGTAATGAAAAATTTTAAACAAACAAATTTCAACCCCAATCTTTTCCTGAATCTTGTAGCTCAGGAGGGAGGGTGAATCTGTCAAATATGTCAAATTACTTGACATTTCTGACCAAGGGTGGATATTGCCACTCAGTGATCAAATCAGTTTCTCTCTTCTTTCCTCTCTCGTTCTCACCAAAGGGTAGAAGGTGAGAAATAAATAGATACTTTAGTTCAGCGCCTCTCTCTCTCTCTCTCTCTCAGGAAAAGATACTGCTAACTTTAGTCTCTTTAACCAATTGGTATCAACACAAATGCACAATGTGTGTGTGTGTTCATAGTATTTTAAAAATGCATAGCAAATGTAATACATCTTTATAAGACAAAAAACATGTAAATTTTTTTGTTGTCAGTCGCTTAAAAAGAAATGGATTAACAATCCTCTAGAGATTAAAGAGATGAATCTCTCTCGCTCGCTCTCACCCATGCCAGCTGAAGGGTGGCTGACTATAAATTAATGGTAACTCTGTTTTGGCTGGAAGGGTTAGAAATATGTATGTACATATTTTTAAGGGTACTAATGTTTGAGATGACTTTG
This sequence comes from Macrobrachium rosenbergii, assembly GCF_040412425.1. Lineage (NCBI taxonomy): Eukaryota > Metazoa > Arthropoda > Malacostraca > Decapoda > Palaemonidae > Macrobrachium > Macrobrachium rosenbergii. The sequence goes on along the minus strand of NC_089752.1, from coordinate 50,680,886 downwards.
AAATTATATTAATAATATAATTTCAAAGATTAATACAGTAGTAGGATACTAATTTAAGGTATGTTTGATGTAGGATGATATTTGAACTTTCAAGATAGGCAGTTATAAGTGTTTTTAGAGGGGGGGTTCTAAGTATTTGTGGATTTTAACTATTTGCGGGGCTCTGGAACACATCCCCGTGAATACGGGGGTTTACTGTATAGCTCAAACTATCATCTAAAACACTTTAATATCATTTCAAAGTCATGTTACAAGATTACCCTTAAAAATATGTGGCTTACAGCTAAGTGTGAAAACTATTCAAGTTGCCCCTATTTTCAAGTACATCCATTTTCTCATACCTTAAACTATCATCCTACACAGAATATACCTTAAACTATATCTAAAACACTAATGTAATTTCAAAGTCATCTTAAAACATTACCCTTAAAAATATATGGGATACAGCTAATAGTGAAAACTATTAAAGTTACCCCTACTTTTCAAGTGTATCCATTTTCTCTCATGCAGATTTGAAGCAGTCCCATTTTCTTTGTACAGTACACAGGGAAACACTGGGGAGTTCTCTATAAAGTACCTTAATATTTAATATACATTAAAAAAAGAATACATTTTATTGATGGTTTGCTTTGTTTACATTAATAGTAATGTTTGAAAATTAGTAAATCGTTTTTTATCATAAAAAATGTATTTAGTCACAAAAATAACATGAATATATAGTAAATTTGTGAATACTTCTCGACAAAAAATCGGCAAATTACCAAATTTTTTGTGAATAATTTGGTGATAAGTTCCACAGAAAATCCTCTAATAGGTGAAGCTGCAAATCCTGAACCGCGAATAGGAGGGGTTGACTGTAACATGATCTTTATATAGCCAGTATGTCATAAGATACCTGTTGTTGCAAAAGCTAGCCTATGCAGATGGTTTTGTAATTTAGCAGTTGTCTTATACTACAGATGTGAGATAAATTCATGAAAATTTGCCATAGTTTTTGACCTCGTCTTATTTAAAGGTCATCATCTACGGAAATATAAGGTACACCTTTATAAAAATACATGTACACCCTCAAGCACCTTTAAGAGGTGCAAAATAATGAGCAGGAGGACAGGTATTGCTACTTTATTCAGAACGCAGGCTGCTTATAAAGCGCCGTGCGGAAGTCACACAGAGGAATACAATAGAATTTAGGTGACGAGGTCAATTACTCTCGGCAGTAATTACAATGGATAAATACAAGTAATGTAAAAAGTGAGTTCACAAGAACTGACTTAACAACATTCTAACACATGTGCAAAAGAAGCAGATACAAATGAATTAGTAATAGATACATATTTATACAGGAAAGATATGGCTGATTTTGCTTGACCCAATCCTATAGGAGCGGTATTGAAGAAAACGGGTGGTTCATCATAGAAAACTCGCTCACCGGGACTTTACACACCTAGCTACCTTTTATTCCCAAAGAAAAAGGGAAAGAATGGTGCACAAGGTAGAAAACCACACCTCATTTACATGATAGTTGGAGACACAGAAAGAAGCGAACCATAAGTTAATTTTTTTAAGTAATTATAATACCCACTCAGTAATACATCTTAAAGATATATAATTCATAATCCCAACATTGATGATCCAACTATAATACTGAAGATGTGATGAAATTGAAAAACACAGGGATGGTCACTGAGGTGGCTATAAACAGTTGGGATCAAAATACCCACACTAACGATAACCAGAGGGGAGAGCACAAGCGGTTTGCCTCCTGACAACTCCAGGAGGTCAAACACTTGGCTTGGACGAGCAGCAGAAGAATGATTGCAGCACACAAAGCAAGGAGCTAAAAAATAAATACATGGGAGTACAGAACTTCCGGAAGAAATTTGAATGAGTCATGAAAACAAGTAGTTGACCTCCTCTGTTGAGGTGCCAAACCCACAACATAAAGTCTGTTGGGTGATGAAAAGGGAACAGAAGTGTAATTCTGTAATGGTAGGGGCATAATCTTCAACAGAGATCTGTATTAAGCATGTGTCCAGTACAAGTGTAGCAAGTACATAAGGTTCTTAGGACAACTTTGATTATCCTTACTTTTGCAGGGTCTGATGTACCCTTCCATGTGAATATTGAAAGCGAAAGAATGACAGTTTAGCCATTCAAATAAAAGCCACTACAGTGGACACTCATCGTGAATTTGTAAAAAATTAGAAAAATAGGTGTGAACTTTATAAAGAATTCTTGGCCAATAACAATTCAAAGCTTATTTGGTGGTTACAGAACTAACACTAACAGTGCTTAGTAAGTAGTTATTTATTTGTTTTTTGATGAATAGCAAAACACTTTGAATTAGTTAGGCTGAAATGAAACTAGGAAACAATGAGAACCATTTATACATATTACTAATAATAATAGATGATCTAAGTGACCATCAAGAGGGTAACAATCATTTATAAAGAAGAATTTTATTTCCCATTACCACAGCAGCAATATATACAATATGTACACAAAATAATTCAAATAATAAAATGACCTTAAAAAGTATTTTTTGTATAAATGAAGATTTTCCTTGATTGCTGGGTTGGTGATGATTGTCAAGGTTTGCATTTATGTGCAGTATATTCTTATTTTTTTAAAACAAAGATCATACTTTGACATGCAACTTTATTTTGTTCATAGGAATGACTATACTCATGCAATTGGCTCTAGGCAGCCAACTTTTACTTACTGTCAATATACAACAAATGATATTAGTAGAAAAATAAAATTTCCAACATTTTGGTATCAGAAATTAAACTTGAATGAAGGAGCAGTCTTCATATATATATATATATATATATATATATATATATATATATATATATATATATATATATATATATATATATATATATATATATATATATATATATATATATATATATATATATATATATATATATATATATATATATATATATATATATATATATATATATATATAAGTAAAACAGATTACAGTTGGACTCTGTAATGTACAATCTAATAAACATTTGTTAGAGATTTTTAGTAATACAATAAGCATGTATTTCAGAATATTTTTAGTAGTATAATTACAGTATGTTGTTAACTTACAGGTACTCTGTTTACATGCAAATTTCTCTTTACAGAAATTCAAGGTGTTTTTCTTCGTTATTGGGGCCATTTACTTGTTATACCTTCTGTACTTGATTATCACGGCTTACAGTGAATTAAGGTCAATGCCGTATTTTGGTAAGTTCTTATATCCTTGTACTGTGTTCATTCACATTTGTTACATATTTTGTTTTCTATGCAATCTTAAAACACCCAAGTATAGAATTTGAAGTAACTTCTGTCCTTGTATTTCATTGATCCTTGAGGACCTATGAGAATGAAAGATAACCATTTGGATAAAAGGCAGAAGAATGTAAAGAAAGAAGAGGGATCTGCAGAAAATAGAGAATGGACACTTTCTGAGATCTGTTGGCATTATAATGCCAAAAGCATATCGAAAAGAGAGGCAGTAACGAAAAAATTTCTGAATGACATCAAACACCCATTTTTAAGCAAATATCACCAGTAACTGTTAATGCTGGTGCAACTAGTATTACAGGACATAAAAACTAAAGACTAGGTATTATCCTGCACACAAATCACCAAATTAGTGTTGGTCAAATTTTTCAAGTAAAATCCCACAAACCAAGACTTGTTAACACAGCCTGTGGCCCAGACACCTTTTAGGTTCAGGCATTGGCATAAGCTCCGGAGCTCTGTAAGTATTAGTGTTTTCATTTTCTGGCATTCAGAGGTTGAGGAATGTTTGGTATCACATAATATGTTAGTTACATTAACTTTTGCAGAATTGAGTTTATTTTGAACAGCCATGCCTGTGTTGCTCTCTGCACCGTAAAAATTTTTTTAAAAATCCAAGAAATTTATTAATAATCATTCGCATGATTCATACTTTTTCATATTAGCAATACAACGTTGTTTATTATTTCATTTGTACTGCAATCTTTTCATTACTAGATATAAAACTTATTCACTATACTGTAAACTATTTAATTAAAAAGTTGTTTCATTTTAATGAGACCACAGTATCACATTACATACTTTTTCATGTTAGTAATACAAGTCTTGTCATCACCAGATATAAAACTCGTTCACTATATTATAAACTTTTTAAAAGCCCAGTGTTCATGTTTAATGAGACCACAATGTCACATTACTAACTAGATTCTCTTGGAACTTGCCTAATAGATTTATTATTGAAGGCGTAGAAAATTTGAAAAGGTGGCCAGTTGAAAACTTAGGTAGATAGGTAGAAAGAGGCCAAATAGAACTGACGAAAGCAAATAGCTGGTGACAGAAATGGAACCACAGGCCCAAGATATGCTGCATAAACTTAAATGTGACATGCAAGTTGGAAACACTGTAGTGTAAATATGATAGCCACACACACACAATGAACCTTCAAGTTTTAATAGACATACATTACACATTGTATGTTGGTAATAAGTATTCAATAACAAAAAAAGATGATGGGGAGATGCAAATGTTCTGTAATGATAGGCCTCAAATTATGAATTTTTTTACTTACAAGGCATTTTGAGTTTGAATCAATAAACTAAATGTGGAAATCTGTTAATATGTTATCCAGTACTGTGATGCCAGTTTGACAAGTCTTTAAAAAGAGAAGGGAAAAATAACAAAATTATGAGTAATAGTTGTGTAGCTGAATATACGCAGAAAAATATTACATGGAACTGTTTTCCAATAAAACTACCCTTTTAATAACCAGTTATTGTGGGTACTTAAAATTTTTAATGCCAATGTGACACAGCTATCTGCTATACAAAAAACAAATATTCTTCCATCATTTGTTACTTAACTGACTTTGTGTTTTACAGATATGCGTCTGAAATTTGTAACGTTACTGATGCTTATTGTGCTTTGTATAAGCCTTGTGATTACTGTGCTACGATTTGGTATTGGAGCTCTTGAGGATAATTTTGTTTCTCAGCTGTCAACACAGTACGAGTCTTCAGCACAATTTATGGCCTTTTATGGTCTCTTGAATCTCTATCTGTACACAATGGCGTACGTGTATTCACCATCAGAGAGAGCTTTAATGGGTAAGTTTTAAATTGGTTTGTTTTTACAAGTAGTGTTTATGCCATGAAACTTACTTGGTAATGCATTATTACAGGCTATTATATTTGACTTGTTTCATCACAACCCCATCAGTCATAAAATGTCCACAAACAAATTTTGTCTTCCAGACAGAAGAGCAATCATTCATTTATGCATTGCCTTGATCCTCTTGTAGGAACCAATAGCTTTTTCATTGTTTAAGTGTCTGTTGAACTGCACACAGCTCTATCAAAATCTCCCCAGCTCTTTTTTTTGCCAGGCAGTCTCAACAGTTTTCATTATCATTACAGTATTCATATCTAATGGGCTGTTCATTGTAAGAGGCAAGTTTCATTGTGCTTTCTTTCTTTTGTTGTGTGGATATTAGTTTGGTTTCTGCTTTGATTTATGTATTTGGTGTTGAGTGTTGTAGTTTTCTGCAAAAGAAAACTATCGTTCTGGCGTTGTCTGTCTGTCAGCCCTCAGATCTTAAAAACTACTGCGGCCCTGTAGCCTCAGTAGTTTTTATTTTATTTAAGGTTAAAGTTAGCCATAATCATGCATCTGGCAACAATACAGTATAGGACAGGCCACCACCAGCCCTTGGTTAAAGTTTCATGGGCCACTGCTCACACAGCATTATACTGAGACCACTGAAAGATAGATCTGTTTTGGGTGGCCTTGATTATATGATGTACAGAAAACTCGATTGTGCAGAAGTTTTGGCATATTTTTTACTTGTTTTTCTTGATAACAATCATGTCTGTCATGTGCTAGTACTGTCCGACCTTGAAAATCCGGCATTCTGTGGTCCAGGAACTCCTGAGATCTGGGATGTTTTTTAATTAGCCGCCATTAGATCTTGAGCGGCTACAAGGGCGACGCCACGTTTCAGTTTTTGGATTTTGGAACTGAAGCTTGCTCCGTAAATACACAAGCAGTTTATTTCCAATAAAAACATTCTGTGAAACTGAAAAAAAGGATTTTGACAAAGGAAAAATCTATTTCTGGGGAGGGGCCTGTGTCACCTGGTGAAATAATCCATTCAGCACTTATTTGTGGTAATTCCGTTGTTAGATACCAGAGAAAAGCTTTAAATGTAAAGCTGGGGTTACCCCCTCAGAGCGAAAGCTCAAGAAATGGAGTCGTATATGGTAAAGGGTGAGATTGTCACAATCACGGACCTGCCCTATAAAGATTCCCAATGTCAAAAGTCCCAACGAGAGAGTGCCGATACAATCCCATGCACTGCCAAGGACTGTACACAAGGCAACACCAGACGTATTCCATGTTAGCACCCACCCACTAGAATGATGTTTACCATGGGAGGGAGAGAATGAAAAACAGGGTGGGTCATCAAGATGACCGGGCCCCTCCCCAGAAAATAGATTTTTCCTTTGTCAAATCCACTTTTCTGATCGGGTCCCGTGTCAGCCGGGTGAAATAATAACAGAGAAATAAACATCATTCTTATGCTATTAAAGACTTAAATAGAGACGTTGAAAACTAGGAGAATTCTACCCTGAACATTAGTAAGGTCCTCTAAATTTCATGTGTAATGAAAATACAATGTAAGTGGTCACCGTCTAAGATCATGAGTTTAGAATTGAACCTGAATAGGCTTGTATTGAAAATACTTTTCTGCCTAATAGCAGACACAATGACAGTACCCCCCTTTTTAAAGAGAGGATCTGACAAAAATTAAGCGAGGTCCTGTCTAAAAAAGCCTTGTAAGGAGAAAACTGGGACCACAGAAACAGACCTTGTAAAGGGGAGAAGTTTCCAAGGTGACCACACACTACCCTTTGATGAGGGGAAACCAAACTGATTGGTTCCGCCAGACAGGGTTCAGACAGTACAGGAAAAACTAACACTAGAAGCTAAGCTGATTAAAAATTTTGGGGTCTTCCCCAACAAGGAAAGATAAGAACAAGATGATTGTTGGTTCAAGCTAGCTCCGATACATTACTCAAAGACCAGGAAACCGAATGTGGATTTGGAATACTGAGTCTCAGACGAACACAGACCTTAGGGATGAAAGTTAAGAGCCTGTGAGTCTGGTTCCAACAAAACACTTTCCCTTTCAAGGCCAATGCGTCCGCATCATTACTGTAGCCCAAAACTATGCAAAGAGTGCTAGTTACTTTTAACTGCAGAACCATACTGCAGTAGAGTAGGATCCCTTGACTGATTTTAGGAAACAGTAATAACAAGACCAAGATCAGTTTCCTCCTAAACTGTAACATTCACAAAGACCACAAAGCCAGGCATCAGAACTTGAGGGGGCTGACGAGGCTGAGTTTATACCAGTCGTGACAGCTTGATAGTTTGTGGCTGAATTGGGTTGCAAACAGACCTACTTCCAGGTCCAGGAAAGGTCACAAGACTACCTGAATGACACTCCGCCTAAGGACTATTCCGACACCAGGGGAGGCCCTGGATAGGGGAAAAAGTAGTGACCTTTTGGACCCCTACAAGAAGGGTGGTAGACAGAGGCGCTTGTGTCTGTTGGTTATGGAGAAGAATGAACCATAACCTGAATGAAGCAAACTCGAGTTCAAAACCACTTGTTTATGCAGCAGCACTACTGCTGTTTTGTTCAGAACCAGCCTAAAAATGAAACCTCTTGGGAGGGAAGAAGTTTCCCAGGACAGGAGACTGTCACAGCCCTCCAAAGCGTTGATATGGAACTGCCGAACGTGACTGACTAAGTTCCATGTACTTCATGGGACCAAAAATATCCACCCCACCCGCCCAGAGAGGTGACGGTGTGGAATACTGAGGCCGGAGGGGAAAGCTGGAGAGGAACTGACTTCGATAAGCACTTGACAGTTGTGCAAGGCCGGAGGCCACTATTCAAACAGGAGGAATCAGGAGACACGTCCTGACTCCACCATACCTCCTCGGGTTATAAACTCCAGCTTTGACTTCAGAAGGAGAACTGTCACTGAAGCAAACTGGAGAAAGCCCCAAGACCTTTTCTTGGGCACGGCGGAGAGGTATGCTTGTGTTAATGAAATGATAAGATCGCCCTTGCTATCTCTTTCCCTTCCACTGGATTCACAACTACTGAAGGCCACCCTCCTGGAATCAGGTGGGATTCCTTCCTGGTACTTTAGAAGCCCAGAGACTCTAGAAAACCGAATATAATGACCGGCACCCTCAGGCAATTCCGGCGCTGGGTGCCCAAATAAGCCAGGCAACTAGATATGCAGCTAGCATAACCTTCTAATACCGGAGCTGTTGAACTACGTACTGTTCAAACTGGCAAAGACTCTGGGGCTGCATTGAGGAGGCATGAACCTGAAGGGGTACGCCTGCTCCCGAGTCTGAATCCCAAGAAGGATAAAACCTTTCTGCAACCAAGATGTGAAAGGAAGCGTCGGAAAGGTCTATAGAGGTGGTTACGGCTCCACGGAGCAGGATCCGAACCCACAAGACTGAAAGCAACTGAGACTTGCCGCATTGAATGAGGAAAATAAACGGGACATGCCCGGAAAAATTTTCCAGTGGAAGGGAACTTCCTTGGCAGACTGAAAAGGCCTGACAGGCCATTCACAAAGCCTTCCAGAACTCTGGCCGGAAGCTGACTGAACCTGATTGGGGAGAGGGAAACAGTCCAGCTCCCCCCGGCCTGATAACTATACTCTGGGCCCAGGGACTGAAGTTCCAGTGGCCCCGAAAATGGTACAGCCTCCCACCGGCGTTGAGAAATATACTACAGGGAGGAGGCTTGATTGTCTCCCTGAAGCGAATGCCTTCCCAATTTCTCGGAGAGGAGCAGGATGCATCCCTGCTCTATGATAACCCTGAGGGTCAGAGCCTCTGGCCAAATGTCTAGTGAAAATTCTTTCCTTGGGTTTTGGTATGAATCAAAGAAAACTCCGGGAGGCACATGGGGAGGCAGAGACACACGGGGTGTTACAAGGGGCTGATGTGTTGGCTGAACCCGACACATCGAGTGGAGGCTGGGAGTGAGCTGACGGTTGTCCAGGGGCAGGAACCTGAAGAGCCTGCACCACCGGCTGAGCAGGGGCGCTTGAACTACATGAACTTCTTTGCGGACTTGGGATAGGGCCTGAAAATCAGATTGTTTCCGCCGGGTACACCCACGGTCTCTGATTAACATTAGTAGCCCGACGGACCGTAATAACGCCCACCTGGGGGAAAAGATTAATTCTCCAGGTGAAACTGTTCAGAGATTTTTCGCTCATGAGGAACGGAGGGCTGGCGAAAAAGTGTTTTCAGCCCAACCGACTGATGAAATGAAGGGGACCTGCAGAAAACCTGACAAGAGAGATTTTATCAGGTGAAACAATGAACCGCCATTATATACCAGACATTGTTTCCGTTAAAGCTCAAAAGAATTCCAGGGCCTGGCAAGCCTGACTTACCCTGTTTCAGCTTCCGGGAATTGATTTGGAAGCTTAGGAGCTGTACGCTGAATAAATTAGAAGCGTAGTCCGGGGTTAGAAGATTCACTGTGAACGTATCTGTGATATCTGTCTCCCGGAAATGCCTGAGCCATTTATTTTCTAAACAAGCCTGTTGATAAGAGGGGCTACATTCGGAGCACAAGGGTAGGAAGCAGGGCTCTCAAAGAAACACGGTAAGACCCATAGCTGGCATGAACTTGAATTCTCCGCCTGCCACTCCATTAGAGTTCTCAACGGAGACGATGTGTCCAGCCCTTAGGAAGATGAGGGTCTCTTAGGGATCCTGCAGATAGATACCATGCTCCTTCTGACAGTCTGGTAAAACCCGGATAAGGGGATACCAGGCCGGAAGGGAAGAAATGCAATTCCACCAACCTCCGTGTGCCCACACCCCGATAGGAGGGTGCCTTCATGCTGGGAAGCATAAAGGGTTAGGGGCGCCAAGATTCCCCAGACTGGAGGGGGAAAAGAGGTGGAGATGTCCGAATGATAGAATTCGAACGGAGCAGGATTTTGCAGGTGATCCATTGACAATGTGTCTTGAGATTAATCTCTTTGGGATTTAAGCTCCTGGGAAAGGGAAGGCATGGACCATGAGGTAGATAGATAGTTTGATAGGTTGACAATGACCCCAAAACGAGCTCCTTGTAGAGAGACCCGTAAAGAGTTTTCAACAAAGGAAGGAGGGGTAACCGCCTTGCTTTGCTTGGGCGACCCTTTCAGAAGATTTGGCCAAACTCAGAGACGGCACCGGATTAGAGATCCCAGACGTCCTCGAGGCCCCGGAGCGGGTCTTCTTGGTTTAAAAAGGGTCTTTTTGACTGATTTCACCTTAGGGACGGTAGACCAGGAACCGTCGAAAAGGGATGAGGAGTCTAACTAATCCCTAAAGGAAAAGTTTGCCTCACTAATTCCAGCTAAAGCGGAAAAGGTTTGCCTCACTTATTCTTGCACCTACTTATCGCTCCGGGCGATGTTCAGGTTCGAGAACGAGAAGGCCGAAAGCGCAACGTCTTCAGAAAACTCTCCGTAAACAGCAGAGTTAAAACTGCGGCCGGCCTCAGGAGGGGAAAATTAGGACCCCAACACCGAGATCAACTATTAATAGAGTTTGTGCGGCGAAAACTGAGACGGAGTTTGAACTGCGAAAAACCGGAGTTTGGCGGAGGAAACCGATAGGCGTATATGAAGCCTACCGATTTATCGAAATCTCGCCGGAGACGGAGTTAACTATTAATAAGCCACAGCGGAGGGAAATCGATAGGCGTTTTATGAAACCTACCGACCCACGAAATCTGCGTCCGGAGAGCCCAAACACCAAAGAGCGACTATTAATAAGCCACATGAGGTGGAGCTTGACGGAGGTAAAACCAACAGGTGTATATGAAACCTACGATTCATCAGGTAGCCTGCTCGGAGAGCATAGCGATAACGCCACCTACCCGGGTACCAAGCGACTAATAATAAGCCATATGAGGCGCGGCGGTTGGCGGAGATAAAACCGACTGGTGTAAATAAAACCTACGGATTCATCAAGTAGCCTGCTCGAAAGAGCATAGCGTACTTTACAACCTTCCGAGCCAAGAATAATCCACAGGAGGCGGAGTTTGGCGGAGACGAAACCGACAGGTGTATATAAAACCTACGGGTTCATCAAGAAGCCTGCTCGGGAAGAGCACAGCGTGCTTCTCAACCTTCCGTGCCAAACTATAAATTCTCCAAAACAGACTGTGCACCGAATGGGAACTATAGACTCGTGACTGCTGGTTTGTTGCAGGATAGCGGAGCATTCCTGCACTCGACAAAACCAGCTGAAAACGTATGAGAAGTCGGGCATGCTGGAACGGATGCCGGGCAGAGTACCGTAGCAGCGATAGCCTAGTCAGACCAGGAAAACCCCGGAGAAACCGGAGAGAAACCGCTAACAGGACAAAACTCATAGACATAAAAACAGAGTCAACGGAACATTCGAGCGACCATGTTTATGTGATGGATATAAACATAGTGGGAAAGGTTATGAACTGTTGGGAGTGGGCGCGACTCAGAGCCAAGAGGAAAAACCTGGAGGAGGATATCCTTAATGAAGTGATAGCGGTGGGGAATAAAACGCCACCGCTAAACACTAAAATCGCCGGGAGCAGTAAGCAAGGAGAGCGCCCAACAAGATAACGAAACACCGAACAGGTAGCAAAAAGGGAGGGAAAACGCCAAAGTAAATAAAAACAGAAGACAGTTAGGTGGAAAACGCTAACTGGCCTGTGTATGATCCCAACAGTGAGGTGTGAACCTGTAGGAAGCACCACGAGGGAAACAGTCGACGTAAAAGGAAGGGGGAAGGATATGCCAGGAGGTTGGTAACCCAAAGTAGCGACCAGGGGTGGGACAGCACTCCCGGGCGCCCAGAGATCTCAGATCCCCTCGCTATGAGCTGTGTTGCACGACAAGAGTGAGAGAAAAGAGAGGAAGGGCAAAAACCTGACGGCCAGGAGAGCAAAGAAAGGCAAAAGGAGTGTGAACAGGGAGTGGGGAGAGCACTCCTGGTCACCTCCAGGTCCAGGTGAGTGCCAACCGATAAGGTCAGACACACCGAGGGACAACAATCAATGCAGAGGAGGATGTAGGCTACAGCACAAAATAAGGATAAATTGCTCTCAAGCCTTGGAAAGTTAACAAACTTTGAAAACAAACCAAGGGGAGAGAGAGAGCAAAGATAAAAGGGAAAAAGGGATCTCAAACCACAAAATAATATATATATAGTCCGTAAAAAGGAGTGTGAACAGGAGTGGGGAGAGCACTCCCGGTCACCATTGGTAAGCAACCCAAAGAAGGATTGAACTAGGATAGGCTACGCAGGTAAACCTCGCTATTCCAGCTTAACTTATTAGGAACATTAGCCTAAGTGAAAAGCCAAAACAGGGAGAGGGTGGACGTAGGGGCAATATATCCAAGCCAAAACCAAATAAAGGGAAGCACCAGACATAAAACACATATGTACAGAACGAGATCACAGACATGAAACTCATAATGACAGATCGAGATCGTCCCCTCCTTAACGATTTTTCCCTGAAGGAAAAAGAAGCCAACCCTAGGCTAACCTAACTGAGGTGATGTAAAGGAAGGAAGCCCCTAGGAGAGGGGTAAAGGCTAACTAATAACTCAAATAATGCATAATAAAACAAAAATTTTCTATAAGGTACATGTAGGAGGATAGGCAGGCCCAACACAACATGAACGTGAAGGGAAATAGACGATCTCCAGTTAAATGAAAGTACCCAAAATAATTAACAAAATTCAAAAGCATCCAAGCACAAGGTCAAAATTAAATGTAACAATGAAAATCATGTTCCCATAAGCTTAGAGAAGTGAGTCTAAAACAAGGCAAAATAAGGCCAAAATAATGCTTAATAGGCCCGAGGGGAACCACGAGCCTAAACAACAAGACAGCACTTGACCAGGAAGGGAACACAAAATTCACAAAATAAACAAAATTATAAAAACAAAGTAAAAACCAATAGCAGTACCAATGAAAATAAGATCCCCAAAGGCTAAGAGAAGTGAGTGACAAAATTAAAGCATAATGAAGGCCATGATAATAAGCGAATGGGCTGGAGGGGGAAGCTGAGCCTAAACGCTCAAACATCACATTCTCGAATGAAGACATGATAAAAGCGAATGGGCCCGAGGGGTAGCTCGAGCCAAACGCTAAAACAGCACTCGTAATGAAGCCATGATAAAAAGCTTAATGGGCCAGAGGGTAGCTCAGAGCCTAAAAAACATCACTACCCGCAATGAAGCCATGATAAAAGCAAATGGGCCCGAGGGGGCAGCTCGTAAGCCTAAACACTAAAACAACACTTTGAGTAAATGGGTACAGAACAAACATAAAATTAATCAAACCCACTAAAGTTAGGGATCATTACTGGGGAAACATCCCAAACAAAAAGGGATACAAATAAAAAACAAAACAAAACATGCCGACCCAAGACCAAGAGAGGTCATGAGATGACGTGAGAGGAGATCGAGATTTGGCGTTATAAAATCCCTTTAATTAATAAACTAAAGGAAAATAAGGAGCCTCAATCGCCTAAAAAACAATAAAACACTGGTACTCAGCTCAATTGAAGAAGAACTTTTTAGAATGCCATAAAAATCCAAAATAGAGCACAAAATAAGGATCACAACGAAATTACGGTGAAACGAAAAACGTATGCTAAAATGGAATGCGGCTAGTGTTGCTCTTGTATACAGTCCGCGTAGTGCATGGGCTTGTATCGCACCTCACTCGTTGGGACTTTTGACATTGGGAATCTCTTTATAGGATAAGGTTCCGTGTTTTGTAGTTCACCCTTTTCCATACTTCGACTCCATCTGGTGAGCTCGCTCTGGGGGTAGTAAACCTCAGCATTTCATTTAGCTTTCTCTGGTATCCAGCAACGGAATTACCTAGAAATAAGTGCTGAATGGACTATTTCACCGGGTGACACGGACCCGATCCAGAAATAACTACGTGATATTCTTTTTGGTTCAAAAGAATGCCATAAGTAACCATGGGTTTGATTAACTGGTTCTTATGTGTTCATCATTCCATAACTGTATAGCTAAAACCTGGTGGGTTTTAGAGTGTTAATCACTTAGAACTGCCTATTTTGATATTTCATCTGATATAGTAATTGCAAAAATGGCTGTATTTTCAGCATCCTTTTTCCTTTTAGGTGCAAAAACACATTTGTGCAAATTTCAAAATTTTCACCAGGTCCAAATAATTATTTGGATAACAGTTCTAGGGCTATTTTAGCACTTCTTGAGTCCACTGAAATATATTTCTGTGGTTTATTTTAATAATCTCAAAAGCTAATTTATTAAAACGCTGTTTATCAGTGATGTTGAGGCATTATTTGAACAAATGGAACTGATCTTTTATTGAGAAATTAGCCTAAAAGAGAAATTGAATCACAGAGAGATAGATGAGTTAAATTTAGGCCAAGAGGTTGAACAGAAATGGAAGAATAAAGAGGTGGGAATGGAGGTAACACAAACACTGAGAAGTATTGCTGCCAGGGCAAAATAACAGATGCCTACAGTTTACATGAACCATTGACAAAACAACCTGCTCTCATAAAACAAAAGGGTTTGTTCTTAATAATGTATTAGATCTTATTTACTAATATACTGCACTCCTTAGAAATTTATTGCTGTCAGCAGAAAAATGCTTAAACAGCTGGTTCTAAAACCTATTTCGATTTGTTTCCTGGAAGTTTTCTTTGGGGTTGGTTGAGAAAATGACAATCACTAAAGATAAGTATTGACTGGAGGGTTGTTCTTAATCGCTGCATCAAGATTAAATCTTATGGGTTGCCTATTAAATACCCATGAGTCAGAAATCAATTTATCCAGTTTGAAGACATGATAACATTACTTCAATGTGGCAATCTTTTTTTTAAAAAAACAACAAGCTGATTTAATCTGGTTTATTTATTATTGTACAAGATTTTCTTATTCCAAATGCCTTTAGAGACCAAAGATGATGGAGTTTTGAGATACACTTCACCTCTGGAAGAAAAATACTTTGATCCAGTCATTCTATAATTGATTAGTGGGTGCTTTGTTTTCAACACTGTAATTTCCTTTGATGCCTTGTGTGGTGACCTGAACATTGTCTGCTAGCATACTAGAATGATAACTTAAATTGAAGAACATATTTTCAGACAATTCTTATCCTCTGAGACTATCAAGAGTTCCCAAAAATACAGTAACATTTCTTTGGCGCCATGGCACATAACAATAACTGCTGACACTAATGAAGATAATTCTGCTTTGAAACTGATGCAAGAAGTTTCCAAACTATCCATTTTCACAAACATGACTGGCTAATTGGCAGAACATAAAAGGATTGTTATACTATTGTGTTAGACACAGACACATGAGTTCATAAATGATAATAATCTTTGCATTTATAAATTTCAGTTACTGTATTTAACATTCAACTTGGCAATAAATAAATGTATAAATATGTTGTTATACATATATAAAAACATACACTAAAATATATACATACACTTATATATATATATATATTTTATAAATATTCCAACTTATCATACATTTATTATTAAAAAACTTCAAAATCGAATTATCAAAACTCTTTATCGAATCACTGAGCTGGGTATTTCCAAAAACACATCTTTAGTATTAGGCGTAACACCAAGGGAATAACTTTACTAACCTCTGAGATAAAATGGCTTTAAGCTTCTTTTTTTGGAATTCTGTATCTCAATGTTTGAAAAAGACTGCGGAATATAGGCATCTATTTTAACCGAAGAGGCCAAAGAGAACTAAATAACTGTCTTAGGGGACACATCAGAATGAAATCAGTGCTTTAGAATTCTGTCCCATTGAGAAAATTCATCTTTCATTAGAACGTGAAGTGATGAAATAAAATACCAGAACTTCCAGGGACATGTTTCATTGCATGGAGCAAGCAGCCTATGGAAGGTAGTCTGGAAATTTTTGCAAATTTTCAATGATTCGAGTATTTCTGTCTGTATTTCATTTGCTGGTTTTCTAGCTTTAAACGGTCTGATAACACCAATGTAAACATGGCGTGATTTTTGAGTCAGTGTAAAATAATTAATACTGTATGACACTCAACTATTCCCAAGCATGTGAATAACATGAAACCTTAAGGAAGTCAGGCAGTATAATCAACATTTGTTGTCTAAGACCCCATTGTCTAAAAGAAATAGCCATCTTATCTCAACTACGACATATTGAAACAGCAAGTGCTGGATGTTGTTCATAACTAACTGGGGTTTATCAAGAAAAACCCTAAACGGCGTTAAAACGTATTATCAATTTAAATTCCTTTCTAATTACACATTCATTATCTTCTATTGAGAGCAGTCGACCAAACTTATTCAATTAAATAATTGTCTGTCTTTGAGGTTACATCTTTAATTGACAGAACTTATAGAGGATAGCAACTCAAGGCCTCAATATTCATTAATTACCAAGACCCACACGTAAAATTATTTACTAATTTTCAAAATAATTAACCCTCTAACGCCGAGCCTCTATTTACAAAAATCTCTCCGTGTGCCTGGCGGGCGTTTGGGAGTTAAGCTGGAAGCGGAAAAAAGTTATTTAAAAAAATCACACCCATACACTAGTTTTTAAGATTAAGAGTTCATTTTGCCTCCTTTTTTTTGTCATTGCCTAAAAGTTTAGTATCCAACCACCAGAAATGAAAAAATATATCATTATCATATATAAATATTGAGATATATGACCACCTGGAAAAAATTTTCATATATAATTTTTATACAAATCTCCTGGGGCAAAACGTTTAAAGCTAACGGGTTATTTTTCTTTCTGTACACTAAATTGCAATGAATTTGGTATATAACAAATTGTAAAACGATCAAAGCAACAAAGCTATTATCACAAAATGATGCAAGGGAATTCGTAACCAGCGAAGTAAAAAATGTTTTTTAAAACATTCACCATAAATCGAAATATTGTGCTAGAGACTTCCGTTTGTTGAAAAATAAAGCTAATTGATTAAATATTACTAGACTGTAAGTGTTTTGCCACAGTGCAGGTTTCGGACCATTTTAAGGTCGAGTTAAAACAGGGACGAAGTTCAATTTTTCTTTATCGTGTGATTTATATGAAAATATTTCAAAAACTGATAAAAGCTACAACCATGAGTTATTTTCTGTATTTTACATGAAATTGCACAACCTTTCATATATAAAACTTTATGTAACGACTAATATAAAACAATTGCAAACACTTACGACAACTTGTATGAAAAATGGCTTCTGAGATGTTCGGCGAAGTTACAGCATGAGTAAGGAAAATGTTTTTTTCAAAAAGCACATAAAACAAAACGAGATTATGCCAGAGACTTTCCAATTTATTGCAAAAAATGAAGGTAAATGATTGATTATTACTAGAATGTAAGGTTTTAGCTTACAATTCGGTTTTAAAACCATTTCAGTCAGTTAAATTGACGAAGGTTGAAATTTTGGCAGATATCGTGATTTATGTAAAAATATTTCAAACTGATAAAAGCTACAACCATGAGTTATTTTCTGTTGTATTCTAAATGAAATTGTGCACATTTTTCATATAAAAGTTTATGTAATTACTAATGTAAATGATGCAAGATTCACGACAAATGACAAAAATTTCTGAGATGTTCCCCAAGTTACCGTGCGCAGATGTCAGGAAAAGTTTTTTTTTCAGAAATTCACCATAAATCGAAAATATTGTGCTAGATGACTTCAGTTTGTTGAAAAATGAAGTACATGATTGAATATTACCAGAATGTAAGAGGTTTAGCTTACAATTGCGTTTTACCATTTCAGTCGAGGCCCAGTTGACGAAGGTTGAAATGAGCAGTTATCATGATTTATATGAAAATATTTCAAAAAGCTGATAAAAGCTACAACCATGAGTTATTTTCTGTTGTATTCTATGAAATTGCTGGCATTTCCATATATAAAACTTTATTTGTAGCGACTAATATAAAATGGTGCAACATTACGACAACGTGAAGAATTTCTGGCGTGGATGTAAGGAAAAACGTTTTTCAAAAATTCGCCATAAATAAAAATATTGTGCTAGACTTCCAATTTGTTGCAAAATGAAGGTAAATGATTGAATATTACTAGAATGTAGAGTTTTAGCTTACAATTGCGTTTTTTACCATTTTGGTCAGTCAAAAAGTTGACGAAGGTTGAAATTTTGGCAGTTATCGTGATTTATATGAAAATATTTCCAAACTGATAAAAGCTACAACCATGGGTTGTATTTTTGTTGTATTTTACATGAAATTGAGCACATTTTCATATATAAAACTTTATGTAATGTCTAATATAAAACAGTGCAAATAAAAAATAGAAAGAATTTCTGAAATTTCGGCCAAGTTACAGCAGCGGATGTAAGGAAAAGTTTTTTCAAAAATTCAGCATAAATCGAAATATTGTGCTAGAAACTTCCAATTTGTTTCAAAATGAAGGTAAATGATTGAATATTACTAGAATGTAACGGTTTTTAGCTTACAATTGTGTTTTTCGACCATTTAGGTCAAGTCAATTGACCTGAAGGTTGGAAATTTTGTAGTAGTCGACGTGCGATGCGTCCCACTGGGAATGCAATTTTTAGTCAGCGTGTGATCCTCAGTCGGCGTTTAAGGGTTAATGTAAACCAGAAAATAAATATCTCTAAAATTTTTAAGTGAAATTTAGAGAAATCTTTAATACAGATTAAATATATCTGTCTTACAGAACGTTTGACCACTAATCTTTCCCTCACTGAGATAAGAGAGAGTGATTTTTATGCATGTATGTTTGTTTGTCTTGCACAGTATTAGTCCATGGGCAAGGTACCGAAATCCTCCTTCCGCTGGGGGTTTTTGCTGATGCAGATTTTTTTAATCTCCAAGCTATATAACTGCAGAATCTGCTTGTCTGTCATCTGAACTCTGCTGTTTTTGACTGCCAAAGTGAAAATACATGCGGAGTTTAAGCATTAATATCTCTAACTTTACAAAATCCACAACTTGCATGATTTTCAGAGATACAGGACCTGCAAAAGAAAACATAACAATCATTCTCAGCCTCTGTAGGGAGAGTGGTTAGTTTGTGCTAGGGTGTAGGAAAATAGGACCCTCTGGGATGTTTGTTGTGACTTCTAGGTAATTAGTTTAGGAAAATAGGTCCTCTGGGATGTTTGCTGTGACTTCTGGGTAAACTTTAAGAGAAGCATTGAACCAGGCATAATGTGTCTTGTCTGCTAAATTGAGTTTTCTTATAGAAATAATTTCCTTTATAAAGGATCCTCATTCTTGGCCAGGAATGATGTGCCAGGGGACAATAAAAACGATGGCCAGCTGTTTGCATGATGCATCGTCCCCATATAAGAGCCAGTTCACTAGAAAGCTCCTGATGCTAACTTTTCAAGAAGATAATGAACTACTTTCCAAAACGTGCATTGTGTGATTTGTATTGGGTCCACTAGATTGAGGGTTGATAGAAGTCTTAGTACCTTGTTAGGGACCAAGTAATTGGAAGCCTTTGGAGAAACGGGCCTTTATAGAGCAAAAAGGAACTGCAGAAGGGGCGTGACAACTTCACATAAGGTCAAACCTGAATCCATAAAGCAAGGGTTCGTTAATGCAACCTTGTATGCCATGACTTGCCAACAAAGCCGGGCGTTTGTCTTCAAAATTAACATATAAAATTGTTTCTATAGGGGATCTCGGCCTGGTATCTGATTATGGATATAATTCACCATTATAACCATGAGGACTGGAATAGATAGATGATGCCAAATTTTTGAGGGTACCTAGCAGTGTTGGGCAGGTAATTTTCATGATAGATATTTAAAAAATCCATGTGTGAAGGTCTTGGCTTAGAAAGGAGGATGCATAAACGACTTTCCCTCATCCACCTGTCTGGGATAAGAAAGTGGACAGCAGTGGAATTGATCTTTTTGTCCATTGTTGATGAGGCCTGATCCAATACCTGTTTAGCCCAGTTGTGGGCTATTAAGCCTGTTTCTTTGAAGGAGGTTTTGAAAATCTTTGAAATCTGGGACAATGGAGGAAAAGATATCATCCTCCCCTTAAACCAGTCTTTGGGAAGGTGTCTCTTGCTTTGTCCCTGAAGGAGGTTTACAAAGAAACACATATAAAAAGAGTTTGTGATTCTTTTATATCCTAAACAAAGAAAATTACATTTCTGGTTGGCTGGAAGCATGTTTTTTCATGATAGATTCTGCTATTATAATGAGACCCCCTTCAGAGGTGAATTGGCATGACAGGTGCCACTTCCTTCCTTCCACCATGAAAGGTTTGGCTGCAGTATTGTCAGTCTCCTAGTGAGAGGAGGGGCGTATCCCGACCTCTTGATCAGGAAGACCCATGGTCTCTCTCTTCTGGGGTTTGAGTTTTTTTGAAAGACAAACCATGCTGACCATCAGCTCAGGAAAGTGATAGTTGAATTTGTCAGAATAGCTGGCCACCTCCCTGCCACTGATGATCCTCCCTGTACTTAGAGACCTATCAAAAGAGATATTTGTGCATGTGTCACTCATGTACTTACTTGGAGGGTCATGTGACCTGTTTAAAGAGTGGATTTCCTTCCCGGATCAAAGAGACTACCATCTTTTAATCTTTTGTATGGAGAGTTGGTCTAGTTTGTGCTAGGTGCAGCAAAATAGTTCACATTTTTGGTGTAATCTAAGTTTGGTAAAACTATTACTGATGCAAACTACAGCAGGCCCATCATGTCATTCTAAATTGAGTTTTCTGAGCTAAGAAGGAACCTTTTGAGGATTGCCATATTCTGTTTTAGGTAATGTTCAGGAGAGACAACAGGCCATGAAAAGTATCCCAACATTGTCTCAGTCCAACCACTGAAAATATCCCTGATGGACATGCAAAAAGGCAAGATTCAAATTTTGTAAAACCCTTGACCTTGTATTCTGTCCGACTATTGAGGGGTTGAGGATTTTCAAGCACCTTTGTCTAGGGACCAAGTAATTGGAACCAGTTGTGGACTGTTTTAGGAGCAAAAGTTTGAGTTCTTGAATGAATACCGGGAGTCAACCATTTTGATAAAAGATTCTTTATTAATGTTTAACCTGTATGCCATGACTTAGAATCCCAAGGCATTTTTTCTCTCAACCTAAGGAAGGGGGTAGAAGGGTGCAGCAATAGAAATCCAACTGGGCCATCTTTCATCTGATATAAAGTGTCCAGAGTCCTTTTGGTGATTCAACGTGCTCTGGCAACAGATGATATCCAAAACTTTTGGCAAACAGGTGCTCATTCAATGCTGATTGGTAAATCACTTCTTTCTATAAATCCATTTTGAGACACTGAAGAGAAAAGGAAGATGCGTATTCAGAGATGTGTCCCTCCTGTGATAATTAGAACCTACAAATGCTGATCTTTTAAAAACACTTGCTGAGGTTGATAGTTCGAACACACCTGTTTGGGCTAAAAATGGGGCTTGTAGGTATTATCCCTAGATGGGGTAGGTTCCAAAAAACCTGTCATTTGGGAAAAAACAATCTCGAATATAGCTTAGCCAACACTTGGTATTCAGTCTTATGAAGGCATCTCTGCTGCTGCTTGACCTCCAGGTTTGGGAAACATCTATACATAGACGGTATAGTGATTATAGTATCAGCTAATTCTGGACTTCCTTTGTGGGAAGCATGATAATTCAATACCAAACAAGAATTAGTCCACAGCCTATTTGTTTAGGCTGTCATTAAGCGAGCGTACATTTATACTGTACTCTATATAATGATCATATTATAAAACATGGAATACTTGAACATGCATCTTTTCCATGGATCTTTTAAAATGTTATGCCTTAAATCACTGTATCTAATAATATTGTACAGTATACAGTTCAGAGCACTTTTCTTGCTTCTAGTTAGCGTAACAAAATTTCTGGACATTATTTATATGGGGCAAGGTTATTTTTTGTTTTGGAGGAAGAGTGTTTTAAGTTGAAATATAACTTAAATAAATCTCCAGGAAATTGATTTAAAATTTTTCGTTAATAGATCACGTTGCCACCTTTACGATCCTATTTTGTGTCAAAACCCAATAACGTAGGCATTTTCACTTGTTTGTCATCACAGATGGAGCTTTACCTATTTATCATTAATTCCTTCTGGAATCCAAGGTAAATGTGTTCTTTCATCCAACTTTCTTTAAATCCTTGATCTCCAGGTGTATTATGGTCGAGTTTTCATCCATGTTGCAGTGCAGATAATTTGTTTCCAGCTTTTAGCTTTCTCACCAGCTACAACTTACAGCTTAAATTTAACGGTATAACTTGCAGCAGGCCCATCCATACTGAATTGCCATAATGAAATATATAAATAAGATTCTACTTGAGTACTTGCCCTATAACCTCATTTTGTGTTTTGAATATGATGGGGAGAGAGACAGGAAAAAGAGCTATCCTTAACGTTGGTGATGAACAAAAAGTGTCTGTTGGGCGTTTAGGCTGTATGTGTTTACAAATTTATTATAAAACCATTTGTTACTTTTAACTAGAAGTCTAAAGTTGGAGAAAAGAAACTGGTTTTTCTGCTAATTTGGTCTTTCTGGGCTGCCTGATTTTTTTATGCCCGTGGGAGTTCTAAAAATACCATTGCTAATTTTGTATATAATTATTTAGTAAATGTTTAGTGCAAAATCACATTAATCTGTAAGCGAACTATCCTGATCCAGAACCTACTAGTAAGAGGATAGTTTATCACAAAAATGTGCATTTCATCATTCAGATCTATATAAAAGTCTGAGTCCTTGGAATATTTCTCATTTAGGGGCATACTGTGAATGGGCTGAAACTTTGGCAAACAATGCTTGTTCAATGTTGATTGGATGAGGATCCGTGAATCATGAGACCGCGAATATGGGGTGTTTACTGTACTTGGTAGCGAATATATGCATGTTTCTCTATGGGCCCCATTAACATGGCCTTTCTGCACATATAAATATGCTGACCCCCCACAGGGAAAACTTCCATAGTCTATGATGTCGTCGAAGCCGACCCCCAACCATACAATTCCTATTGGTATATGCCTCTTTCTCTGCCTTTGTCTTTGATAGACATTCCAGGTGTTGTTTTTCCCTTTTCCCCCCCTATAAGATGGTTTTTGGACCTTGTGAAAAAGAATGTCCTTGCAGTTGTTGTTGTCCCTTCATAGGGAATTGTCCCTTCTGACCATCTACCTGTTTATTGAGGAAAATTTTTTGGAGTGACTAAAGGCTTATATGATTTTTTATCAAAGCGAGCCTTTTTCTGGGGTTGGGTAAAGGGAAATTTTGGGTTCTTTGTTTCTGAATTCCCCCTTCCCCAGAAGAGCGTACACTGTACAATTCTGTTGGCGGGCATCCTCGTTGAGTTGAGCCACAACAGACTTCTCAACCAGGTCCTTACAGAAGGGGTTAGAATGTAGTAATGCAGTGGCATTGGAGAGTAATTTGATGGAGCCCTCCAATGCTTCCATTCTCGCTCTTTATGCACCATTCTAGGAAGTCACAGCGTGCTTCCCATCCGGTTCTCATAAGACTTTTGGCCTCATCTTCAAAAATTATCCTGTAATCTTCTGGAAGCCTTTTGGTGGCAACTTCCAGCAAGGTGATAGAGTGTATAATACTAAGGAGTCAGAGCCTAGCGTAAAATTCTGATGAGGCTGTCCCATCTGAGAGTCTTCTCTTAGGGGTCCCAAACTGCTGCATAGCTATATCTAAAGGGAGCTTTTTCCTTTTCAGAAGGGAGTTGTAGCATTGCCCATTCCTTGGTGGAGTTTTCTGAAACTGGAATGACCTTGGCAGATGGTTTTAATTCTGCCCTTGTCTCTTGTTTTTGATTAATAATTTTGAAAGTGAAGGGACAGAAGGCTGGGGATACTTGATGAGCAACTTGGATCTTATTTAAATTGGAGGTAGAGATCCATTTTTCGTTGGCCTGGTAAAGGGTGATTTCTATAGCTTTTAATGCTATAGGCACAGGTAAAAAAACAGTTTCTGTTAGTGGTTTCTCCATGTCTGGTGAAGACGGTACCAGGTGCCATTCTGTATTAGGGAATGCTGCCCTGTTTCTAAATTCTACATGTACAAATTTGATCATAGTTTTTCTCTCATTAATTACATATTTGCCATCAGGAGAGAAAATGCACATTGAGGCGTCTTGCCATGAATTATTAGTATCATCAGGGGTGAGTATTGGAGCCCCTATTGTATTTTGATCTGAACTGACCATTTTGTTGTTTCCAGTTGGAATTCTAACATTAGACCTTGTTTGGGCAGCATTTGTATCTACCCTCACTTTTCGGTTACAGGATGTAGTTGGGGTGTACATGACTGACTTACTTTCCTCATGACTGACTTTACGTTCCTTTTCAGAATCATGCTTCATGTCCCTTATTTATTGCCATTCTGTGGCAAGGGCATCTTTGATGATACTCAATTTCCCTACAGAATTGATCAAATGTTGCAAACCGTGTATCCCTTTTGGGGGAGCTTGCGAACTCTAACCGAGCTTCAACAACTGAACTGTAACTGCCTGTTAATCAAGAGGCAGAAGTCCTGGTAAGATACTATACCCCTCTGAAAATGCAGTCATTTCAGTTGGAGTTAGGTGGATCCTAGTATCCCTTTTGGGAAAAAGATCCTATTCAGCAATGATAGCTGCATGGGGGATAGAATTCCTTCTGAAGTTTTCTCCCTGAAAATTCTGTCCCTGGTTCAGCAGGCCATTAATGGCAATGTCCACTTCATAATTCTTTAACAAGAATGTCAACCCCCATGTAAAGATTCCTCTACTTCCTCCATGGGGTTAACCTGGGAGGTACTGGAGACTGATGTTAGTAGGTTTTGGCCCAAACATAGATGTTGTTCTGAGAAGGGTTAAATATCTGCTGCCGGAGTTCTGCCAGAAAGATATACTGTAATCTCCCCCTTCCTCACCCCTACTAAACCATAGGACCCATCGAGACAGCTTAAAAGGAGCTGTTTCATCCTTAAAACTTGCTGCCAGGAGCATACTACAAATCTTGCCCATATCTGGCAACCAAGCAAATTTTACTTTTTTTTTTTTTTTTTTTTACAAGGACTATGCACATGGCAGGTGGTATGGGCCGTACCCACTGGCAAAAAGTGAACCGAGCAAATTCCTCATATAGTTCCCATATTACAGGTTAACTTGATTAGAAGTGTGTAGTTGTAATACATTTATTTAAATATCTATGTTAACTTACCCATATTACAGGTTAACTTGATTA
This sequence comes from Macrobrachium rosenbergii, assembly GCF_040412425.1. Lineage (NCBI taxonomy): Eukaryota > Metazoa > Arthropoda > Malacostraca > Decapoda > Palaemonidae > Macrobrachium > Macrobrachium rosenbergii. The sequence continues at coordinate 50,655,504 of NC_089752.1, read as the reverse complement.
GAAGTGTGTAGTTGTAATACATTTATTTAAATATCTATGTTAACTTAAACCCTCTAGGGTTTAGGTTAGTTTTCATACCTGGTTATGGTTGTATTACTTATACGGTACACTGTTAGTCCTTTTGTAATGGCTATGTGAAATTTTTAACTCTGATTGTCATGCCATTCAGTCTAACTCCTGTGAACTGATTTGTTTAACTAACCCAAGCTACTGTCTTATATAGCTTAGGTTAATGCTTTTAGTATAATTTATGTTAAGCTAGGAATAGAGGATTTCTTAGAAGGTTCTTGGTTAGCATTCTAAGCCACTGCCTATTCTAGGCTTATTTAAAACTTAAGGATATAAACTAAACAGAAAATAGGCATCTTATAATCTGGTTTTCTGTTTTATGTGGCTGAGACTACCCTTCTATCTGACATTCGGCCATCGCTGTTATAGGCAAGTAGTAGGATATTCCTTAAAAAGGGGTTCCTACTTAATCTGGTTAGGCTACTGCCTGTTCTAGGTTTATACCACCTTTAAGGATATAGGCTACATAAGACCCTACTAGTATGTAACCTTACAGATATGCTACCAAGTCGTAAAAAAAACTAGGGTATTTTATTGAGCCTAGGATACTGTTTATATATATAATCCTAGGCTTATTTGTTCTTTCTTAGTCTAATAGAAGGTACTGCCTATTCCAGATTATTACCTAATCCAGATTATTATAGATCACTCTTAAAAATGTATAGGCTATATAAAAACAGAAACTTGCTAATATGTAACCTTATAGGAAGTCTACTATATTTTTATCTACTCAGATTGTTGTTTATATCCAGTCCTAGGCTGTTTGGTCTACTATATACACCAGTAACTCACTAATGTGTAACCTTATAGCCAGGCTATAACTTACTCTAATCTAGGCTACTGCCTAGTCCTGATTATTGAAGTCACACTTAAGGGTATGGGTTACATAAAACACAATTACCGTAGTATGCACCCTTAAGGCTATGTTACCATCTCATCCAGCACAGATTACTATTTCATCTAGTCCTAGGTTACATGGTCTAGGCTAACAATTTAGTCCAAAAATGGGATGTTTCATAAAAAATTATCACTTAACCTAATATAAAGTAATGCCTAGTTCTGGATTATATTTAGATCATGTGTAATGGCTCCTGGTCTTCAACGGCCCGGTTGCAAACAAGAGGGTGGAAGCGCATGTGCAATAGCCACTTCTATTTCTTGTAGGTTCTTTGACGTTGGAAAAACTGGGTTCAGCTTTGCTGAAGATAAGGGGAAGTGCCCTCTTATCTCTGGGTCCATTATATACTCCCCATCATGTGTTATAATGTTAATCATTATGACACAATACCTGGCCAAAAAGACCAACTACAAGAGAATTCTTTGATATTAGTTTGGTCACCATGGAGCTCTGGTAGACTTTAGAAGGTAACTCCTTGAGGACGAAACAAGTGACTACGCTATCAAAAATCTGCAAATAGGTGAAGCCACAAATCCTGAACTGCAAATAGGTGGGGGTCTACTGTATATGTACAGTCAACCCCCGGTATTCATGGGGGATAGGGACCACAACCACCTGCTAATAGCTAAAATCTGCAAACACTTGGCACCCCCCCCTCTAAAAATGCTGATAACTGCCTATTTTAATAGGTAGTTCAACTCCAAAGTTCCCCCTCTAAAACTACTTATAACTGCCTATTTTATTAGTTCAGACACCAGATATACCTTAAACTATCATCCTAAAACATCTAAATATTTTAAAATCATCTTAAAAATATATGGCTTACAGCTACATGTGAAAACTAATTAAGTTGCCCCTATATTCAAGCACAGCCATTTTCTCTCATACAGATTGTTTGTTTTGTATTTTTGTTTATGATACAGTAATTCATATTTCATTGAGAGTTAGGGCTACACCCCTCTCCCACTTATCCACTAGAAAAAGACTGGGAATTCCACAGAATTATGCTAAAATCTTACCTAATTTACTATATTTTTTTAGTTATTGAAATGCAAAAGTTGTAATTATAGCATGGAAAATATGAAAAAGGAATGACAAAGTAACTTCCCGTTTAAAACTATACAAAACAAACATACACATTACTTGTGCACAAAAAATCTCTGAGACGAGAGAGAGAGAGAGAGAGAGAGAGAGAGAGAAGCACCGTTCAAGATAATTTGTCAAAATGATTGACAGTTAGGGGTGTCCCTCTCCTGCTTATCCACTAGAAAAAGACTGGGAATTCCACAGAATTATGCTAAAATCTTACCTAATGTACTATATTTTTTTAGTTATTGAAATGCAAAAAGTTGTAATTATAGCATGGAAAATATGAAAAATGAAGGACAAAGTAACTTCCTGTTTAAAACTATACAAAACAAACATATACATTACATGTGCATAAAAAATCTCTCTGAGAGAGAGAGAGAGAGAGAGAGAGAGAGAGAGAGAGAGAGAGAGAGAGAGAGAGAATACAACTCACCCTTCTGACTAGTAAACACAAAAGCATCCGAGTTACAAGCTGTGTGATTGGCTATTTCCTACCCTCCCAGCCAATAGCGTGTCGTCATGGGGAGAGAAAGAGAGAGAGAGAGTGTGGGTGTTTGCTACAAGTTCTGTGATTGGGTACTTCCAACTCCTCCAGCCAAGTGCGTCACCATGGAGCCTATGCCAAAGCAATAAAAAAATGGAAAAATGTTGATGGCTTTGTGAACTTCCTGGAGTTTTTATGTTAATGATACAGTAATTCATATTTCATTAAAGGATATATAAAAGTGCCGAGAGAGAGATGGGGGGTTGCCTTATGTTAAATATCAAAAGTGAAATTATTCATGAATCATTGGAGAGAGAGAGAACTGATATTATGTTTATGTGTATACCTTAAACTATCATCCTAAAAAACTTTACAGTAATACTTTAATATTTCAATATTTTAATATTTCAATATCACTTAATATCATTTTAGTAAGGAGGTCCCTCCTGTACAGAGGGGAGAGAAAACTGGTTTATTACCAGGGAAAAGCTTACAAACCCGTTTCTTGCCCAGGCTTTCATAATCCTCCCTCTCTCTTTCTGTTGGGAAATACAGTTGGTCCCCGGTAATTGCAGGGGATAGGGACCACAACCACCCGCATTTAGCAAAAATCTGCGTTGTTGGTATCCCCCTCTAAAAATGCTTATAACAGGCTATTTAGATAGTTCAGACACCAAAGACTCAATCTAAAAATGTTTATAACTGCCTATTTTAATGGTTCAAACACCAAATATACCTTAAATTATCATAAAATAAATTTAATATTTCAGTCATCTTACGTTTGCCTTAAAAATATTTAGGTGCATACTATGGCTTACAGCTATGTAATATCACTTTTAAGTCTTAGCAGATAACTGTGTGAGGGTATGGCCAACTATGTATCGTGTACTGCGCAACTGCATTTTATTGATTTTTTGGTTTTTGTAAGATGATTTTGAAATGATATTTAAGTACAGTAAAGTGTTTAAGGATGAGTTTAGAGCATATCTAAAATACATGGGTAATTCATAGAACGATCTAACTACTGTTAGTACATATTGTACAATATGTATGTACGAACGAAATGGTAGGGTTGCTTACGTCACGGCATTCTGCGTACGTATTTTTATGTTAGTATTTTCATGAATGAATACATTTATGATCTTTTGTATGTACATGTTACAATGATTTATTAATTCTCAAATATTAATATTAATTAATGTAAACACCTTAATATGTTATTTCACTTACAGAATCCACTGATACAGTACTGTATTATCATTTTGATCTGTTATCATCGTAATATGTATAAAAAAAAAAGATCGTCCTACATTTGTAATATACACATCCTGAGAGTCAGCTGATTAAGGCTCACTACTACTGAAAGAATCAGGAAAATAATTTTTTAATTGCTAAAAAAAAAATTTATTAATAGAATTATTTTTTTGTACATAAAAGTTTATGATACAGTAATTCATAATATATATGAGAGAGAGAGAGAGAGAGAGAGAGAGAGAGAGAGAGAGAGAGAGAGAGAGAGAGAGAGAGAGAGAGAGAGAGAGAGAGAGAGAGCTGGTGTTTACCACAGATAAAGTCTCAGCAAAGCAGCTGGTGATGAGCCTTGACTTGACAAGCTGGGGAGGAGAATAACAGTATATATTTATGGTGATTAGAGATAAAACATCAGCAGTGATAAAATACTCTCTTGTGTACTGTTATAATATGTGTGATAGAGTCAGCTACTAAACTTTTAATGAAGCACGGTTCAATAAATCAGAGAAAGAAAAAACATGGGAACACGTACCTACAGTAAAAACAATTACAGAAGTCAAGACAGTCTTTTTTTTATATATATTACGATAATAATAGATCAATATAGTTTAGAGAGAGAGAGAGAGAGAGAGAGAGAGAGAGAGAGAGAGAGAGAGAGAGAGAGAGAGAGAGAGAGAGAGAGAGAGAGAGAATACAACTCACCCTTCTGACTAGTAAACACAAAAGCATCTGAGTTACAAGCTGTGTGATTGGCTATTTCCAACCCTCCCAGCCAATAGCGTGTCGTCATGGGGAGAGAAAGAGAGAGAGAGAGAGAGAGAGAGTGTGGGTGTTTGCTACAAGTTCTGTGATTGGGTACTTCCAACTCCTCCAGCCAAGTGCGTCACCATGGAGCCTATGCCAAAGCAATAAAAAAAATGGAAAAATGTTGATGGCTTTGTGAACTTCCTGGAGTTTTTATGTTAATGATACAGTATTTCAAATTTCATTAAAGGATAGTATTTCAAATTTCATTAAAGGATATATAAAAGTGCCGAGAGAGAGATGGGGGGTTGCCTTATGTTAAATATCAAGAGAGAGAGAGAGAGAGAGAGAGAGAGAGAGAGAGAGAGAGAGAGAGAGAGAGAGAGAGAGAGAGAGAGAGAGAGAGAGAGAGAGACTGAGGTGTTAATGTACATTGGTAAGCTATTTTGTGATTTTGTGGGATTTTAATTTAGCATTTTATTGATATTTTGCTGGTTTACATTAATATTAATATTAGAAAATTAGTCAATCTTTTTTATCATAAAAATGTATTTAGTCATGAATATAAAATGAAGACAGTAATTATTGAATATTGCTCTATAAAAAATTCGCAAATTAATGAGTTTTCCACGATATATTTGGAGGTAAGCTCCACAGAAAAACCAGAGACTGCTGATACGCGATGTAGCAGGGACCCACTGTACACGTATTTAAATATGTACTGGAAAAAAAATACAATTTATTGATATTTTGCTGTTTACATTAATATTTGAAAATTAGTAAATAATTTTATCATAAAAAATGTATTTAGTCACAAAAATAACATGAAAATACAGTAATTAGTGAATATTGCTTGATGAAAAAATCCATGAACTACCGAATTTTCTGTGAGTAATTTGGAGATAAGTTCCACAGAAAAATCTGCAAATAGGTGAAGCCGCAAATCCTGAACCATAAATAGGCGAGGGTCGACTGTATTTTGCTTTTTGTATCAATTGTATAATTTTGTGCGTTTAGTATACTGTATGAATTGCCCAGTGTTTCTTGTGTTATAGCTGTTTTTATTGTTTTTTGTTGTTGTTGTTGTTGTACTGTGATGATTGTGTGTGTAAGTTACAGTGTGCAGCAGTCAACCTGTCAGGTTATTTCAAGAAGTACCTGGTGCCTGTCACTTACTTGTCCTTGCTAAGATGCCTGCCCCTGTCTTGGCCATTGTTGTGTTATTTGCCTTGCTGACCAATGAGACATGTTAGGTTTGGTTGACTGCTTAGCAGTTGTGCTATAAAGGGAGGTGATCTTATCTGTTAAGAAGGGATAAGGATACTGCTGGAGACCTGCCTGGTTCTTCTATATGCAAGCCATGTTTTTTTGTTGTTCTCAATGTCTTTGTCTTTCTTGGCTTAGGTAAAGGAATGAAAGTCTTCCAGCAGTGTGCCATTACCCACTTCCCAGCTGGCCTACTTGCCTGTACTTGCTCTAACTGTTTTGCCCAGTGATTGGACTGCCCACTCTACTCCCGCTTTGATATCAGCATAACTTATCCGTTCTATCCTGCCAAACCTGCTATGGATCCTTAGATATTGGTGCTTCTTTTCCCTGTTACAAGAAACAATCTTCTCAGCCATGTCAGAAATTAACCACACCCTTGACTTAACTTTGTGAGCTCTGAAGTGCAAAGCAAAGCTGGCCTGCTTCATCACCTCATGTGGCCAGGGCACCTCTTCTTATGCATACCTGAACTAATGAGAAGTCTCCTACACTCGGGCCTATAGGAGTGGATTCTTTTCAGATGGTACTTTACAGCACTGACCGGGCACAGCAGCATCTCATCAGAGTCTTGACCAACTAAGTCTCAAAGGGAAGTGATCGAGAAATTCTCAAATCTCTTGTCTGGAACCAATGGGTTCTGAGTATATATATGTACTTCTAACCCTTCCAGGAGAGAGAGAGAGAGAGAGAGAGAGAGAGAGAGAGAGAGAGAGAGAGAGAGAGAGAGAGAGAGAGAGAGAGAGAGAGAGAGAGAGAGAGAGAAAATGAACCGAGTTTCTTACATCAGTTGAACAATTAAAAATGTCAATAATACAGTATATATTATGTACTGTATATCTTTCTGTCAACCACTCTGCCTTTCTATCTATCTATCCATCTCTCACCTTTGGCAAGAGAGAGAGAGAGAGAGAGAGAGAGAGAGAGAGAGAGAGAGAGAGAGAAACACCACTGAGTGGGCAACATATATTTGACCAAAGAGTGGGCAACACTTTCTACCGTTGTGGTCAATATTTCAAGATATTTGACAGGTTACACCCTCCCCCCCTCCAAAGCTTTCAGATAAGACTGGGAAAAAGATAAGGGAAAAAATTTATTGAACTAAAATCTAACAAATTCACTATATATTTTCTTTAATGAATTGATATTTTGCTGTTTACATTAATATTAATATTAATATTTGAAAATGAGTAAAATTATTTATTTATCATACAGAACAAATAAACATACATATTACATTTGCATAAACATTTTCTCATCTCAGTGAGAGAGAGAACTGAGAAAGGAAGGGAGAAAAAGAGGGAGAATTATTATTTTTATTATTTAATGTTATTATTTAATCTTATTAAACTATATGAAAATTAGTACTGTAAAATACTATTTTATCATAAAATGTATATGTAGGTACAGTACAGTATTTAGTCTCGAAAATATGAAAATACAGAATATTGCTCTACAAAAAATCCGTGAATAGGCGAGTTTCCCGCGATAAATTTATAGTCAGGTTCCATTCCAAAGAAAAATCTGTGAATGGGTGAGTCTGCGAACACCAGACACCGGGGGTCTACTGTATATCCAGATAGTCCCAGGGATGTTGAAATACACCTTCCATTACTGCCCACAGGTCTGGAACTGGGGAACAGAAGACGAAGTTTTCTATTCAGTCTGGTTGCAAGCAGATTAACCATGTGGGGACCTTTATCTTTAACAATTTCTCAGCTACTTAGGGGTGTAGATAACTATGTCCCCACCATCTGACTCTTACAACTAAGCTGATCTGCCAGAATGTTCAACCTAGCTGACAACTTCAGAGCTTGAAAAGCTGCCCAATCGCCAGATACACATTTCCCAGTTTGTTGATATAGGCAACAATCATTGTATTGCTTATCAGTACTACTGAGTGCCCCTTCACAAGATGTTGATGTACAGATGAGGTGTGCTCTTCATGCACACAACTGAAATGAATTCTCTTCTTAGGTGTGTGCCTGTCAACAGAAGCATTTCTGGATGGGAGGAGCTCAGTGACGCTCCCTTTAAGATGTTTCTGTCATCTAGCCACCACAAGAGGTCCTTTTATTTCTCAACTCTCAGATATGAATCGAGAAGGGGGATCTCTGAGAATGGAGCAGCGCTACTTCAGTTGCCTCTTTAGTGACTGAAATTCAGACAAATGATTCTCCAACCAAAAAATTATTTGGATTAAGAGATGTGGTTATAAACAATCATCCACCTCCTTTCCCAATTAGAGCTAGAAGATTGTTTGAGTCACTGAATATAAATATACAGTTACCTTTAATATTAAAATTACATCCTCCTTGGACAATGGGTAAAATGAGAATTTGTACACACTTCAGATATTTATTAAAACGTCATTCATATACTCCAGAATACCAGAGACAACACACAGTAGAACACATAATCCAAAAAGGTCCATGTTACGCAATATACACCGATGGATCTAAGTTATAATACAGAGTGGGATATGCTGCAGTATCCTCAGACAAAATGTATCCATTCTCTCTACCAGATAACGCCTCGGTATTTACAGCTGAGTTATGTGCAATAGTATCAGCCATAAAAATAATTAGAGAAGCCTCATGTAATAATTTTGTGATTTATAGCGATTCCAGAAGCCCTATAGAGGCCATTCAAAGCTATAATAAAATAATAATATTGTACAACATATAAAGTTTTCACTCCATAAATTGTATAATAAGGGAAAAAATATTTAAATATGTTGGATCCCTGCCCATGTAGGGATTAAGGGAAATGAAGAGGCTGATAAAACAGCCAAAGAAGCAGTCCACATGACAAGAGCAAATGTAGACATCCCTATTAGTGACTATACAAGATATATAAAAACGGTCATTGTATGTAAATGGCAAAATATACGGAACGAAGAACCTAAAAATAATAAATTAAAATATAAAATCCAGTGTCAGAAAATGGAGTTCGTCATATCAGAGAGAGAGAGAGAGACACACACAAGTAATTCTGACGCGTCTTTGAATAGGCCATACTCGTTTGACACATGGACCAATAAAAGAAATTTTGTCGGAATCTTCAACATTTTCAGTAGTACCCATTTTAATGTTCATGAGAAGCTGTGAGTTAATTGATAAAATATAAAAAATTAATCAATCAGCATAATGAATTTTAAAACAAGTAAATTTTATGATTTTACTTTATTTTGAATTTGAATATACCTTTTTAGTGAGTATATATAGAAACGAGTATAAATGTATTTATTGTGTGTGTGTTCCAGTATCAAAGCGTATGCCTTTTTACAGCTTTTAATTTCATTTTCATTCATTCATAATTAGCAAGTGACCTATTTGGTCCCAGTGCTAGGCCTCTAGCCTAGACTTGCCATTTCATCCTAATCCTTCAGGCCAGCCCTATGAGAACTGATAGTCAGCTCAGTGGTCTGGTTAAACTTTTTAATAATAACAACTTAGTGACTGAAAGTGACTGCCCATGAGGCTTGAGCTTCTCCCACTCTGCCTGTGAGGCATAAGCTTCTCGCATGATTGACACGTGACCTAGAACCACCTGCCATAGCCAAGTTGGTTGTTCCTGTTTGGATAAGAAGTGTGCCAATACCTCCCTGAGATTGCTCAGATAAGAGGCCACAGGAAGGCTGTTATCGCTACAGACTCCAACAGCATACCCATATACTCATCTGCTGAATGGGATTGAGAATGGACTTCTGCCAATTGATCAAGATACCTAGAATGGGATAAAAAGTCAGTAGATGATCCCTGTCCAAAAGAAGACATTTCCAGGAGGACGCCGGGGCCCAACCTGAAACCACGGTGAATACCTGGGTAGACACCTAGATATTAACAGTTCAAGGCACAAGGGCCTTGAACTGGAAGATTGTCTTATTGCAGGTGAAGCAGAGGTACTTCCAAGAGTCTTGAAGAATGGGTACTTGAAAATATGCATCTACAGGTATACTGAAAGCATGAAGACACCGTCTCTGTTGGAGTCTAACACTGAATATGGAATTTCCATCTTTAAACAAGTTAAACTTACTGTACTTGTTCAAGCTGAGAGGTCGATTATCATTGTAAAACCCCGAGCTGCCATCTCTATGATTAAAAGGTAACTGTAAAATCACAGACTGGCAATCTACTACTCCCATACTGCCTTTCCTTGTTATTGCCTCCACCTCCGCCAACAGTGCCCGAGATTTCCATGAATCTTGAGGAAGGTGGGAGGAGTATAGTGTCTTCTAGGAATGAATGTCCCTGAATGGGAGCTTATATCTGCCCTGAAGGACTGTTACAACCCAAGGCTCCACCTGTTGCTGCCACTTTGCTGAATGATATGACCAGTGTGCATGCGCAGTGGCAGTGGCCTTGCCCGAGGTAAAATGGTAATGTGCCAGTGATCTCCTGCCATGAGGAAAAGCGAGTACAAGAAGTTCACATGTACTTATTATGCAAGGCCTTAGACTTCCCTTTCTTCTTTCTCATAAGCAGAGAAAAGAGAGTCCAAGTATGAGGCAGAGGACAAAGACAGAGTGGAAGACGACATGAAGATGAAGGTGATGAGGAAGAATGGCAAGCATTCTTCCTTTTCCCCTGCTACTTCTTGCTCACATTGAACTAATGTAAAAGGTGATGGTTGTACTCCTACATGAGCAAATAAGATTAATGGGTTAGTATGAAAAAATAGGTTCTTTGTTGTGAAATGTATCCTGTTATGTGCTCTGTCACTTATTCAAATATTCTTTGTACAATATACATATTTAGAAAATGAAACACTGGTAAAAGAGTAATACTGATTTAAATTGCAGAAACACACATTATGAAGGATAACCCAGCGTTTAGCATGGTCAATGACTCGGATGAAGATGTCATATATGGATCTGATGACGATACCAGACGTCCACTAAACAGAGGAAGTAATGATAATGATGAAAGTGACTGAATCAGTGCCAATAGTTTTAATTCCAAAGACTACACTATTTTATTTAATGGTTGTAAGTATTTTTGATGTTGTACATCAGTTAATTAATTTATGTATTGTAGTGTCCTTTGTGAGCTCCACATGCATAATTCAATACCATAATACTGGTAAGGTACTCTGATAATTTATAAGATCTGTGGAAATGTACCACTACAGCATTGCTTTTCTGAGAAAAAGTGAAATTTTATTTGTTACAGCCATCATATGTAAGTAAGGAAATGTTTTGATGTACAGTATAGTACCACTAGCATTGTACTAGGTGTGCAACTCTCCCTAGCCTTTCAAACTTGATTGGTTATTTGTTATGATGTGCTGACTTTGGCACGCTTTCACTCCTTACCATTGATCAAATATGTGAACTCAGGTAAAATAATTTTAATGTTGAAAATTTTCTCAGTTGATGGTTGTAGTTTCCTGATTAATTTTGCAAGATCTTATTATATATCATGCAAAGCAGACACCACAGATTCATGAGCATTGGAGAGCAGCCTTTCAGATTCAAGCATTAAAGGTAAAATGTCAAATGGTCTTTGAATTATCACAGTCAAGCCATGACTAGATCTCATGAACATTCCTGACTTGAAGAGGTCCTTATAAAGAGTTCTTGCCACTGTCATGCTTTTTAGGAATAACATGTGAAGAGTGGCACTATTCAAGCTTAATGATCCCGAGAGAGGGTAAATTGTTGTTTCAAGAATTATGTTCTAATTGGTAATAACAATAAATGCTGTTGTGTATAGTAATCCACTTATTTTTTGGTTGTAAGGTCATTATTTATATAATTTTAATGAAAAGAAAATGTAAAAGGCTAGCACATAAAATTTAGAACTATTAACACTCAAGTTACCAAGAAATAGATAGGAATTATACATTAAAGAAGAATAGCATGATCAATTTGAAGACTACAGTAATTGTAATAAACATATTTAATATTTTTGTTTGGAATTTTAGTACTGTAACCTTATGATTTGCTTGCTTTATGTGCAGACTAAAACTGCACAAAATATAGACACAGTAACAAAGATGCTTGCAAAGTATGGTACAGCACTTCATTTTGAAGCTCAGAAGGCTTATAATTCTTTGTTCATGCCACAGTTATTGGGAATTAAATGTAGATACACAAACAAAAGGCACAGATCTGTGTATGTCATGCATGGTGGATCTAGGAACATATCACCATCAATGAAGGTAGAGTTGCTGTAACTGCTTTCTCAAAACTACAAGTCTATTGCTTAATCCTGTGGTGAAACTTCATTCTAAAAAATTAATGCAAGATATAGAGGTGCATACAGTTGCATGAGTAAGTATTTGACAACCACTATTATTTACTGTAAAATTCAGGACCTTGTTTTAGATGTAACTGCTCTTTTCAAATGTAAAAGTAAAAGCTGTGTTAGGAGGAAAGGATAAATTTGTTGTCTGTTATATTTGCTGTTTTATTTTGTTGAGGTGAATGGTAAAGCATTTAAAAACCTTTCAAATGTGCAGCTACACTGAGTCATTTCAGTTTAATTTTAATTTTGTATGAATGACTTATGAGTGTCTAACACTGTCATGGTTATACCAAGATATAATGATCAGTATTTTTATACAGATATTGGCCTTTTTTAATTTAAAATGAACAATTTTGTCAATTATATACAAGCTATGTACTGTACTACCCTTAATTAAGTCATTTGTAGCATTTTCATTTTTTAAATACACTAAGCTTAATTTTTTACTTATTTTTTTCTGTATCCACTGTGATGGTTTACTCTTAACATTTCTTACCAACAAGGTACAACAAAATTAGAATTTGCAACTTGAGCAGAGATATCAGACAGTGTACTGATTTTCCAGCATTTGTCTGTTACTTGTTTGTTTGTTTTGTACCAAGGAAACAAATAGGAATGGCAGCCCATAACAACTCGTAGCTCTCAAGAAATGCATATGTTGGGGTAACTATCCTACTTCCGAAGAGAGGAAAGTTAAAGAATTAGGAATGGATGGAATATAAAAATATAACTTTTCATAACAAAATTTATTATTTGGACACTTGCCTAATATTAAAGATAGCTATATCTTCACACCGGCAGGCAAGTCACCAATCAAATAACAGAAGATGATTGCTTGGATGACTGTCTAGTTCACCTGTTCTCCACCAGGTGTGTTTTGAAAGTTTTAGCTCTTGTCAGAATTATCCTTGACAGCCCACTAATTTGTGGGGAGGCTGGGTGGGGTCAACTTGAGCAGTAGATAAGTATCCCAATATGATGGGTAGCGCAGCTAGACAAAATCTGCTCAGCCAGGTGAGCTATAGGTTTCTTGCAAGAAACCCAAACCATTCTTACCTGATCTGAAATCCTTCCTGGATGTAACTGCTGCCAGAAGGTGGATTCAATTCAGGGAGTAAGGCTCTCATATGTATGTGCTTAGTGAAGAGAAACTACTTCAGCTTCAGCCAGAATGAAACAGAAGAGGCATGAAAGGACTCCTGTGCCTGGGTCCAAAAACACCCCAAACATCAGTCAACTAAAATTAAATACCTTCATGATATATAAGTACACTTCTATACAACATCTGTACCTTAGTGCTTCCCATAAAATTAAATCCCGGGATTTAAAACAAAGGGCTTAGACAATTACTCTTTCTCCAGTTCAGGAAAAGACTTTACTCACAACTACAGTACTAATGAACTATGGACTATACCGTTTTCGGATGCAATTTCTGTGCACAGTAATACCACGAACTTGCATGATTCAAGTTGCACAAATTCACAGACACATGAATTTTCCAAGAATTCACTGACACGAATTTTTCATTGGAACCTAACTAATGGTCATACACAAGTTTTTCACAGACACACGAACATTTGCGAACACTGAGAAACCCTGCAAAAGTTTGTTTAATTTTTTAAGTAATTTATAAGTTTTCAAGCTTTTATGCATAAATTAAATGACATTAAATATGATTAAAAGTGATAATTTCTCTCTCTCTCTTTTAGTGAGATGAATTTTTATGGTACATGTATACAGATATGTTTATTTGTATGATAAATAAACTTTTTACCTAATAATAAGTACTAATTTTCAAATATTAACAAGATTAATAAAATTAAATAAGTACTAATTTTCAAATATTAATAAGATTAATAAAATTAAATAATAATAAAACTGTAATTACAAAATTCGTATTATTTTGAACAAATAAATTCTCCCCTCATCTTTTGTAAGAAGGTTGAAGGCAAAAGCTGTCAGACATGTCATTTAACATGACAAGAAGGGGAGTGTTGCTAATCAGTGGTCAAATTTTTCTTGTAATTGTGTGTGTGTCTGTAATAATTCATAAAAAATTTCACTCTTAAGTAAGGACAACTGTTATATCTCTCTCTCTCTCTCAGTTAGCCAACCTACATATTACAGCACTGTTTCTCTGTATGTCTTTAACTGTACATGTACAGTTGATAATTTTGAATCGATCTAATTTTACCTGTACCGTTTACAAACTGTAAATGTGCCGTTCTAAAACATAGAGACATAGAGCATTTCAGAACAAAGAGAAAGTGACAGAATAAAGAAGTTTTTAAAAACGAGGTTGAGAAGACTTCTAAAAATAGATCGGTGGAATGGGGGAGACAGTCACACACTCCTATATTCTTAAGTCAACCATTTATTTCTTTTTTTAAGGGTAATGTATTAAGCTAACTTTTAAATGGAAATACAGTAACTTTAATTTCATTTAAAAGTTAGTTTAATACTGAATTCCCATCTTTTGATATCTAACGTAAGAATAACTTTCTCTCTCTCTCTCTCTCTCTCTGTAAGAATTCATAAATAATATAACTTGATATTTCAAGTAAGAACAACCCTTATCTCTCTCTCTCTCTCTCTCTCTCTCTCTCATGTGTTATTCTCTGTCTCCGTAATAATTGATAAATAATTTAACTCTCTTAAGTAAGGACAACACTTAAACCCTTATCTCTCTCTCTCTCTCTCTCTCTCTCTCTCTCTCTCTCTCTCTCTCTCTCTCTCTCTCGTTCATAGTTAGTGCTCACACATTTTTACAACATAACAATTTTTAAAGTAAATTGTATTTTTCCTAACTATACAAACCCAAGGTCCTTTACATTAGGATTACTTTCAGGCGTAGGCTGGAAACGGCCGTTGAACTTCAAACAAGGTGGTTAGGCAGTTAACTACTGTCCGGGAGGCGGGAGTACAGCCTGCCCGGATGTAAACATTCCAATTTGCTTTTCGGCCCAGGTACAGATTGAGGGGTGGCATGAGGTGGGCATAATTGTAAAGGACCTCGGGTTTGTATAGTTAGGAAAAATACAATTTACTTTTAAAAATTGTTATTTGTTCCGACACAATATACAAACCCTCGGTCCTTTACATTAGGAGACTTACTGATTGGAGGGAGGAATCTGAAAAAGTCTCTCTGAACTGACTGGAGTTCACCACCTTGTCTTCCCTTCCTGGTCGTAAGAACGAGGAAGGGAATAAAACCGCCTCTGACAAAAGATCGGGTTGTAGGAAACGCAGAATCAGTTTGTCAGACTTCTGGGTCCCTTTGCATGAAAGAGGAAAACTTCAGTTCATGCAAAGTAGGCTAGGAAGAATTGACGTCGGATGACAATAAGGCAAATACAAGCATTGGGTTTTGTCTTATAGTCATGGTGTCCTTCCTCCCCTTGCAAGAGAAAGGAGTGGGGTTGCTTCTATTAACCTGAACGGAAATAGAACGGGAGCTCCTGTTATGTGCTTACCTGTCTCGATCGCCAGATCCAGCTTGTAACGGCACGTCCGCTCCCTGCCCCTCAGAAGAGAGCCAGGATGGGGAGAAAGAAGACAGGCCAGTCACTCCACATTCAATCTCCCAATCACAACCGTACAACTTAGGCGAGATGCAACCTGTCCTGTTAGAGGAGCTGGATAAGCTACAAAACTTGTTGAGCAGCCACCACAGGACCCAAGGAAAGTGTCCAAGGACTTGTGTGCAACATCCCGGAGGTAGAAGGAGGTGAAGGTAGTCTGCTGGGACCACATGCCCACCTTCAGCACCTGTGACACCGACATATTCTTCCGGAATGCGAGGGACGGACCGATGTTGCGGACCTCGTGAGCTCTCGGACGAAGCGTACCGGTGTCGTCTTCTCCTGCAGCAGAGTACGCTCTCCTTATCATCTCATGAAGCCAAAAAGAGATGGTGTTCTTGGACACTTCTTTCTTGGTCGACCCAGTGCTAACGAAGAGTCGTCAACACTCAGGCCGGAGGTGCCGAGTTCTCTTCAGATAGCGCCACAGCACTCTAACAGGACACGGTAGCATCTCGTCTAGTTCATTACCTACAAAGTCCTCTAGGGAGGGGATCGTGAAGGACTCGAACCGTGCGTCAGGCACTGAAGGGTTCTGAGTCTTCGCTACGAAATCCGGGACGAAATCGAGCGTAACTGATCCCCATCCCCTCGAGTGTTTCACATCAAAGGAAAGTCCGAGAAGCTCGGCAACTCTCTTCGCCGATGCCAGGGATAGCAAGAAGACGGTCTTGAGGGTCAGATCCCTGTCTGACGACTCTCGTAAAGGCTTGTACGGTGCATGAGTCAGGCTCCTTAGGACAAGAGTCACGTCCCACGCAGGGGCCCTGAGATCCCTGGGTGGGCAAGACCGTTCGAAGCTTCTCATGAGTAGAGAAATCTCGAAGGAGGAGGCGATATCTACTCCTTTCAGCCGTAAGACTAGGCCAAGTGCGGTGCGGTAGCCTTTTACAGCTGAAACGGAGAGAAGCTTCTCTCGGCGAAGGAAGACGAGGAAGTCCGCGACCTGCTGAATAGTAGCTCTGACCGGAGAGATACCCCTTCAACGACACCAACCACAGAAGACGGACCACTTTCCCTGGTATACTGCTGCAGAGGATCTTCTGAGGTATCCTGCCATCTCTGTTGCTGCGCGGCGCGAAAAGCCTCTCGCTCGCAAGAGATGGTGGATAACCTCCAGCCGTGAAGACACAGGGAATGCACTGCCAGGAGGAACCGCTCTGCATGAGGTTGATGCAGAAGGTTGGGCCAGGGGGGGGATCTCTCTCGGTGCCTCGGAGAGGAGAGCTAGCAGGTCTGGGTACCAAACGGCCTGGGGCCATTTGGGTGCCACCAGAGTCATTCTGAGATTTGGGGTGATCATCACTCTGCGAATCAGACAGAATGGGGGAAAGGCGTAAGCGTCGAGATTGTCCCACAGGTGTTGGAACGCGTCCTCCGCAGCGGCCCATGGGTCCGGCACGACAGAACAGAAGACTTGGAGCTTTCTGTTGTGCCGGGTAGCGAACAGATCGATGGCTGGATGCCCCCACAGGTCGAACAGCCTTTCCGCTACTTCCTGATGGAGGGACCATTCGGTCCCTACCACCTGGCTCTGGCGGCTGAGCTTGTCTGCCACGACATTCCTCTTGCCTGGAATGTACCTGCCGACAGCTCTACCGAGTGAGCCACTGCCCACTCGTGCACCTGCATCATCAACTGGTGAAGCTGGTGGGACACCAGTCCCCCCTGCTTGTTGACGTATGCCACTACCGTGGTATTGTCGCTCATCAGTACCACGGAGTGTCCCATCACTCGATCCCAGAACTCTTGGAGGGCCAGGAAGGCCGCCTGGAGTTCTGGGATGTTGATGTAAAGGTGCTCGTCGTCTCGGTGCCACACTCCCGAAGTCAGCAACTCCTCCAGGTGTCCGCCCCATCCCTCGGCCGATGCGTCCGAGAATAGAAGCATGTCCGGAGGGGGAGTATGCAAGGATACTCCTATCAAGAGGTTCCTGTCGTCTAACCACCAGTGAAGGTCCTTTCTCACCTCCTCGGAAAGAGGAATGAGGAAGGACTGGGGGTCTTGGGACTGCAACCAATACTCCTTTAGTCTCCACTGGAGAGACCGCGGGTGAAGACGCCCGTGAGGTACTAGTTTCTCCAAAGACGACAGGTGACTGATGACGACTTGCCATTGCAGAGCTGGTTGCTCCTGCCGTGACAGGAACAGCTGTGCAGCCTGCCAGAACTTGCTGATACGAGAGTCCGAGGGAAAGACTTTCGCTGCCACCATATCTATCAGCATGCCCAGGTACTTTGTCCTCTGCTTGGGGGTGAGATCTGACTTCTCCAGATTTACCATGGTCCCTAGATCCCAGCAAAACTCGAGGAGACGATCCCTGTCCTGTAGCAACTGTGAGCGAGAGCTCACCAGGACTAGCCAGTCGTCGAGATACCTCAGAAGACGTATCCCGTGCGAGTGGGCCCAAGCTGACACGAGAGAATACTCGTGAACACCTGGGGAGCGGTTGAGCCCGAAGCAAAGTGCCCTGAATTGGAAGACTGACTCTCTGAGGACAAAGTGGAGGTACTTGCGAGAGGACGGATGGATGGGTATCTGGAAATACGCATCCTTCAAGTCCACCGTAAGCATGAAGTCATTCTCCCTGATGGAGGCCAGCAGAGTCTGTGCTGTTTCCATCGTGAACCGAGTCTGGCGAACGAAATGGTTCAAGGGAGAGAAGTCTATGACCGATCTCCATCCCCCTGAGGCTTTCTCTACGAGAAAGACGCGGCTGTAAAAGTCTGGAGACTGGTCCGACATGACTTCTACAGCACCCTTGCTCAGCATGGCCTGCACTTCTTGCTGTGGTGCGATGTCCTTCGACGAACCTGGAAGATATGTTTGGAGATGGACCAGAGAGTAGGTGAGGGGAGGCTGAGACTCGAAGGGTAGTAGATATCCTTCCCGAAGGACATCCACTATCCAGGTCTCGGCTCCGTGTCACTGCCAAGTTGCCCAATGGCTCGACAGGCACCCCCCCACCTTCGGCAGCTTTTGGGGGGGAACGCCGCCCCTAGCGTTTCCCCTTCTTCTTACCCTTGCCCCCTTTACCAGCTTGGAAAGTGGGCTGAAAAGGGCGGGAGGGACCCCCCCCCCTTCTTGGGGCAGAAGAAGCCTGGGTGTTTCCTTGGGACCCCTTCGAAGACTGGGACTTCTTAGGGGCCGAGGAAGTGTCAGATTGGCCCGAAGACCTGGCTGCGGTGGGGTGCGAAGACCTGGAGGTCTTGGCCACTGCCTGGTGAACAAGCTGGTCGCTGTCATCGGGCACGCGCTTGTCCACCCGCGGCGTCCACCAACTCTCTAGGGAAGAGAGGAGGAACCCAGCAACGGTCCATTCCGAAGAGCGATAGCTGACTCGGAACCTACAGACCTGGCAAGCGAGAGAGACAGCGGCTTTAGCTTTAGCACAGGTTTGCCCCACAGGTTTGCAGTCTGTGGTGGGCGTAGAGAATAGCCCTACCTCCAGACTGGCAGTCTCCCAAAGGCAGAGTCCTCCCCAGGTACAATAGCGCCTGAGGAAGCAGCTACCTTCGATACTGTGAATGACCACAGATCGAGCCAGGAGAATGCTTGGAAGGCCGCCATGGCGGTGGCTTCCAGGTTGCAGCTTCTTGCTGAGAGAGATATGCTCTTTGCAGTCAATTGCTGCAACGACAGACCCGGATCCAAACGAGTCAGGTCCGGGTCTACCTGTTTGGTTAGCAACGCCCCTTCCACTGGAGTGTAGAAACGCTTCTGACGAGGCAGAGGAGGAGGAAGTTTGTCCGGCGACTCGAGCACAGGCGAACTGTCTTGCCCAGACACAAGACTGTTCACCTGGTCGAACCCCTCGGCAAGCGTGGACCACGGCAGCCCCACGAAGCCTTGGGTTCCTTCTTGGGTCCCCAGAAGGATTCAAGGCACGACGGATGATCCACAGACGAGGCCGTGGTCCCTTCCCCGAGGTCATTGTGCTGATGAATCAGCACGATAACCTCCGCAAAAGTCCTCTGTATTTTGGGGGTGTCCGCATCCTGGGGCAGAGGACCCTCGAGTCCTTCCAGAGTGCGGTCCTCCAGAACTACTTTCCCTGCAGGAGGGAGAACCTCGGCAAACCCTGTGGATCTTCCTGAACTACGCGGGCGTAGGACCTGGTCGAGCCAAGAACCAAGCCAGGTGCGTACCCCCACGCAGTAGAACTCTGAGGAGAACACTCACCAGAGCTCCTCCTCTCTGACTCACGCCCCCTGGAAGAAACCGAAGGGGCAGAGGGGACAGGTGAGGAAGATCGGGCGCTCCCACTGGCTTTACTGGCAGAACCAGCAGAGGCAGTGGGCCGAGAGCGGTCACCAACCCACGGTGATGACGAGCCCCCGGGTCGAGGAGACTGCTTCAGCCCAGGTGAAACGATCTCCGAGGAGCGGAGCGGCTACAGAAGCTGAGCTGCGCACTCGCCTCCCCTGAGCCAGGCTGGGCACGCGGACGTGGCCGGGGACTGGGAGGAGTCGAACACGCGGCTGACTGGCACGAGCTTGCGCTGTCCTCTGGACGCGCCCCAGTCTTCTTCGAGGCAGGAGCCTCTCGGGAAGACTGAGTAGGGGACTTCTTCCCTACCTCTCCTTGCGTTCGGCCCCGCGGGGCTGAAGCACTATCCCAGGAACCTGACTTGGCACCTGAAGGAGTGCCAGCAGGAAGAGACAGAGTACCTGCATGCCCGGCTCTTTCTCTTGCCTCACGCCTGGTCTGTACGGTGAAGTTTCTCCGTATCAGACTCTTGTACCAGGTCTCCTTGGGGGACCCGGTACTGGAGCAACTTCGTAACGAGTGCCCGACGCAGACTCGCTGGCCTTAGATGCAGGAAGTTTCTTGGCGCAGCGGGGAGTGCCGACCTTGGTCTGCACGCCCTTGGCTCCTGGTGCCCCTGGCCCAGAGGCCGGGGCAGCGGTTCCCTGATCCGAGGATCGGGAAGAGCCAACGAGAGATCCCACTGCCTTCCCTGTGGAAGGAGGCAGACCCTTTGACGTCTTGGTGCAAGATTTCTAAGGGGAAGAGAGGCAGACTTCTTCTTCGGCTGCGAAGCCTCAGAAGGAGAAGCGGAAGAAGCAGCAGACAAAGACGATGACGAAGATGAACATGAAGACGACGACACCTTCCTAGACCTCTTCTTCTTCTTCTTCACCATCTGCTTCAGGAACGCAGTCAAGTCCCAAGCCAGGGAAAGTGAGGCCAGACTCAGGAACAGCAGGAGGGGCTGCAGCAGCAGAAGGCACATCCCGGGCAGAGACCCTGGAGCTCGGGCCAGCATTGCCTGGGTAGAGAGAGCTGCGCGTCGGCCAGGAACAAAAGTGGGCGGGGCCGGGAATGCAGGTGCTGCCCCTCCCACGTGGAGATTCAAGTCGGGCCGCGCCAGGGTCGACGGGATGGGGACAGGAACAGACGAAGAGCCGGGTTGGAAAGTCAGGCGAGGAACAGCGGTCGTAAGGCCAGGGTCAGCAACAGGGGCAGCGACAGTCACATAAGGGTATGATGACGCCACCATGTAGGCGGCCAGCACGCGAAAAGGAGCCAGGAAGCCGGGAGGCAGCGGAACAGCGTGCTGCACGCAGGTTGACGCCGACACTTGGGTGTCCAGATGCGGTGACTGATACCGCATCTGGGCAAACCTCGAAAAGGTGATGGATGTCGTAGTGGCTGTCGTTGCCGGTGTGTCGTGACTGGAGGGGGCAGGGGTAGCCAATCCTCCAGTGACGAGCCAGGTAGGCCCAGGTGCAGCCAGGATGAACTTGATATCGGTGTCTGGCTATCCAGTCCGGGACCTGAAGCAAAAGTCGGGTCAGTACACGGAAGCCTCTACTCACTCCGGAGGAAAAACCCTCCAGAACGGGAAGAGACTTCAGAGAGGATGTCGCAGGTCAACTCTCCCACGCCCTTCCACAAACGATGAAAACGTAAGAGGAAGGTGAAGGGAGTTCTCACCTGAGGAGAGGAGCAAGCAGGGAAGTTCGCGGGAGAAACGAGGCCCAACACATTCGCCACCAATGGAGTCGTTGGGGATTTTCCCTCTGATGACTCCTTGGTAGGCTTACGACCCAACGTCTCCTCCTTCGAACTTGCCCCATTGCTTGGGAGGACCACAAACAACACTCACTACAGGGATCGAGTGCTGCGTGAACACACACTTCCTGCAAGATGTCCAGAGGGCGTGTGGGTCCATGTCGACTTTCATCTAAAGGAATTGCATTTCTTACCCCTACCCCGGGACACACACGCTGGGGATAGGAGGGTTTAGATGATTTCTCCATGTTAATGGAGAAAAAAAAAAAAAAAAATTCCCACTAAAAAGTAGAGGTATAGCTGTCAGGCAGAGAGCGACGAAGAACAATGTCCGAGCGCTACAACAGCCGAAAGCAAAATGATATTTTCATAAAATAAATTTTTGAACATACTTACCTGGTAGTTATATATATAGCTTAAGTCCCTGACGTCACGGCAGAATTTCAAAAACTCGCGGCAATCGCCGATCGGTAGTCAGGTGAACCACCTGTGCGCCCTCTAACTTTTAAACATCTAACTTACCTGGTAGTTATATATATAGCTGATTGACACCTTTGGTGGAGGGTCAGAGACAGCCAACATTGTTGGAATTTGCTTAAGGGTTAATAAACCAACTTAAGGTCCTTACCTGGATTAAGGAGCTGACTTCAATGAACTCCCTCATTTGTCTGCTTTCCTTAAGAGGTCAGCGATCCACTCAGGGGCTGAAGACCTCTAGAGCTGCCAACCGGTGTACCAACCTCTATGTGACAGACAACCTATAATACCCTTGTTCTGGGCGCCACCAAGGAACAAAATGATCATTTGACTAAAATTGATGATTGTGGAAGACTGCATTCAATCTTCACAAACAACCATAAAATTTCAACCATTCCAAGGTAAGAACAAAGGGTATTGTTTTATGGAATTGGATTAAGGAAGCTGAGTTCAATGAACTCCGCCTCATTATGTCTGTATTCCTTAAGAGGTCCAGCGATCCACTCAGGGGCTGAAGACCTCTAGGAGCTGCCAACCGGTGTACCAACCTCTATGTGACAGACAACCTATAATACCCTTGTTCCGGGTGTCACCAAAGAACAAAATGATCATCTGACTAAAATCAATGATTGTGGAAGACTGCGTTCAATCTTCACAAACAACCATCAAATTTCCAACCATTCCAAGGCAAGAACAAAGGGTATTATTTTATGGGATTGGATTAAAGGAAGCTGAACTTCAATGAACTCCCTCTCATTATGTCTGCATTCCTTAAGAGATCCAGCGATCCACCAGGGGGCTGAAAATCTGTAGGGGCTGTCAACGAAGTGTATAACCTCTATGTGACTAGACCTCCTCTCAATACCCTTGTTCCGGGCTCTACCAAGGAACTTTCATCCCAATGATTGCGGAAGACTGCGTCAGTCTTCACAAACAACCATAAAAATTCTCAATTCCAAAGGTAAGAAAAAGGGTATTGGTTTATGGGATTGTAGGGGTATTCCCTCTCCCATTACTGAATTAGATGCTATAAACGGGCACAGCGTATAGCAATCTTCGATAATGTCTTGACTTGTTTTAGATAGTGAGAGGCAAATACTAACTTGCTTCTCCAGAAGGTCGTGATCCAAGATACTCTGCAGGGACCTGTTCTGTTTAAGAGCTACAGAGGTTGCTACTGCCCTGACCTCGTTGTAGGTTTACTTTCAGAATCTTGTAGTCTATCTCTCTACATTCCATATGTGCTTCTTTTATCAACTGTCTGATAAAATAAAACCGAGCATTCTTCGACATCTATACAGAGTTTTTGACTGAGCACCAAAGCCCTTCTGAATTCCTTCTTAAGTCCTTTGTCCTATCCAGGTAGAGCCTTAGAGCCCTTACGGAATAGGACTCTCTCTCTCCTCCCCTGTTATGTCCGTTAGGTTCGGAATCTCAACGTTCTGGGCCAGGGTTGTGACGAGTATTCATTTTTGCAAGGGAAGCCTAGTTGCAGTGAGCCAATTGCCTTGCCTTGTACAAAATCTATATTCTTGCTGAGAGCATGTATCTCACTAACTCTTTTCGCTGAAACTGACCAAGAAAAGTGTTTTCATGTTAGTCCTTTAAAGATGTCCTCTGCAAGGGATCAACCTACTCCCCATGAGGAACCTCAGGACCACGTCTAGGTTCCATGCTGGTGAGTTCTCTATATACAAATTTGGGTTACAGAAATATTGGAAGAGGACACATGGTTGTCCTTGCACCATCCTCTAAATACCTCCCACTTGGATTGGTATACCTTAATGGTGGATAACTTCCTTGATTTGCGATAGCGCCAGCTGCCTCCTTCGAAAAACTTCTGGCTCTTGTGAGTTTTCCGATAGTCCAAAGCAGTTACTAGTAGCGCTTGTAGGTTTTGGTAATATCTTTCAAGTGAGGTTGTTTGAGTAGATCTACTCTCTGAGGTAGGCTACTGGGATGTCCACCATCCAATCCAGTACTTCTGGGAACCAATCTCTTGTCGTTT
The DNA here is from genome assembly GCF_040412425.1 of Macrobrachium rosenbergii. NCBI lineage: Eukaryota > Metazoa > Arthropoda > Malacostraca > Decapoda > Palaemonidae > Macrobrachium > Macrobrachium rosenbergii. Next base: position 50,631,368 of record NC_089752.1, on the reverse strand, counting down.
AGTAAGGGGCCACATGGTCATTCCGGTCCTCTCATGTGACACAAATTTTTTTTTACCCTATGTATTATCTTGAAATAGTGAAATGCATACACGTCCAAGTTGGACCAGTCCACCAAAGACGCAACGTCTATGTATATAGCCCCTGGATCTGGTACTGGAGAGCAGTAAGTGTCAACCTCTTCGTTTGGCGCTGTGGCGAAGAGATCTATGCAAGGACGTCCCCAAAGTCCTGATGTAGCGTTCATTCTTTTGAGAGGACTTTATTTCCTGCTCAGAATGTCCGCCCTCACATTTTTTCTCCTTGGATAAAGTGGGTTACTAGTTTTACATTCTCCTCCTTTTTGCCCAAAGAAGAGATTCTCTTATTGTCTCGTATAGAGACCTGGAGTGAGTGCCCCTTTGTTTGCTGATGTAGGCCAACGCTGCCATGTTGTCGGTGTTGACTTGCACCTCTTTGTTCACCACTGTGTTCAAACTCTGAGAGCTAGAAGGATTGCAGTTAGTTCCTTCTAATTGATGTTTAACTTCTCCTGCTCTCTGGTTCAGGAGCCCGAAGACTTTTATTTCCCTCGTGTTGCTCCCCATACTGAGTCCAAGATCCTCCTCTCGGATAACAACACTAGGTCTGGGTTCCTCTAATATAGAGAAGGGACCTCCTGGAGCTTGACAGGGACGTTCCACCACTACAAATCACGGTCTTATTGGTTCCGAAATGGGGATGCACTTGGTCTCAGTTCTATTTCCTTGTCCCAGTTCCGATTTAGATGAAACTGTAACGGGCACAGAATTAACCTCTCAAAGGAGACAAACTGTTCCAGCGAGGAAAGGGTTCCCAGCAGACTCATCCATTCCTTTGCCAAGCATGACTGTCTCTTTATAAAGTTCTGAAATTTTCTTGAGGCTTGTCCTGTCTTTGCAATAAACGGAAAAGCCCGAAAATCCTGACTCTGAATCTTCATCCTAAGGCATAGAACCTCTTGGGATGGGATCGGCTGAGATTTTTATCTGTTTATCAGTAGACCTAATTCTTTGTTAGGCGCATCATGCCAGTGCATCTTGCGTCCTGAGCTAACTCCACGTCTTGGCTTCCAATATCTTGAAGCCTGACGTCCTGAGCGAAACCAATGCCTTGGCGCTTGCGTCTTGGGTTCGTGGCGCTTGTCATCATGGTGTTTTTCACTCCTAGATGCTTGAAAGCCACTGCATCCAGCGTCTAGAGTTTCATTCACCACGTTCAGCGTCTTAAACTTCTGGACGTCTAGAAGCTTTAGTTGGACGTCTATTAACCTTCTTCTCTTTGCCTGGTTGTCACGCTTGCAGCCGGGAAGACAAAGTCTGCTGCATATTTTATAGTAAAGCTATATGCGGGGCTTCCTGCTGTTGGGGACAGGCTGGGGAAGCCTCAACTCGACAGCAATTATTTCCTCCTCATCGTCAATAATGGACCGTGGAGGGGTTCCGCAGAGACAGTACCAATCGAAGGAGGAAGAGGAGGATGTGCGAAAGGCAGCCCAGTGTCCGCCACGCTCTTGCAGCCCTTATCCTGACTGAATAGAACTGTCTACGTTTGTTCTTAGTAGGAGAGCTACCCTTGGGGCTGGAAGGGAAGAGCTCCATGCTGCTGTGGCTACAATCTGTAGTCTATGAAGTCTTATCATGACGTCCCTCAATATTGGGTAACTTGCTCTTGAGAGGTCTCGGCTCCAGAGCCAGGCGTCAACCTTGTCTGTTTAGGCCGAAGAGAGAGACCGAAACTAGAAAACCTTTCCCGTGGACGAACTTCAGAAAATTCTTGGAGATCGGGTGCATGGGGATGAAAATCGCATCCTGGAGGTCCAGTGAGGCCATCCAGTCATGCTGTCTGACCGCTGCTAGAACCGATTTTAAATCGTTTCCATAGCGACCTTTGTTTATTGCACAAAAAGTTGAGTGCAATCCCGTCTAGCACCGGTCTCTAACCCCCAAGCATTTGGGGATCAGGAATAACCGAATGTAGAATCCTGGGAATTTGGATCCTGAACTCTCTGTCTGGTCTCCTTTTGCAACATCATAGACACTTGTTGCTGTAGAACCTTTGCCTTGGTTCTGTCATTTGCATTTGGCAGAAAGGTCAATTGTCTTGTTACTAGAGGGGCCATACTCAGGCTGGACAGTCTGGCTCCTACCGCAGTCTGCAGGAGAAGAAAGGCAGGTCCTCTTTCTTCCCCTGTGTAGAGCCTCTTCTGCCCAAGTCATTCATCTACCCGCCTAGAGGAACCTCTATCGGAGGGCCGACCAGTTAAAGAGCTGAGATACCTGAAACACAGGAACCTCAGCCTTACTCTTTTAGCGATGAAAGTCGGTAGGTAGGACTTTTCTTGCTGTTTTAGATATTAAATCTTACGTGGTTTTCTGGGCCAAAAGATGAAAAGGCCTCTATACAAACCTTGAGAGAAGGGGTGAGAAGGAAAAAGAGGTATAAATCAATTCTGATTTTGATTGGACGTGACCCCATTAGCCAGGAAAGAGCAAAGATGGGCCTTTTTCTTCAGGAGTAGTCCTTTATCCATACACGACATCAGATATAAGAGTTCTTCGGTGTCAGTCGTGTTGAATAATTCCATCTTCCTTCCTAAATCTCCAAATTCTTTTGAGGGGGTGGTCTAATTCTGATATCGACCAACAACTAAGTTTTCCCATGGCCACTCGACGAGAAGAGTCAACAAGATTGAGAAGGTTCCTGGGAAGGGGCAGGTATTTCCGAGGCCGAAGATTCTCCAGTTTGATACTAAACGCTAGACCTTGAGCTAGTTTGGTTGGAGGAAAAACAAAGGCTGTCTTTCATTGTTTCTCCTTCGAAAGTATCCATTCTTTCGTAAATGCTGCCCTCTTTTAGACGCCTTCACAAGAGTAAATTCTGAAGGCGGGGGAACGAGAAGCAGTCAGGATAAATTTCTCTGGAAAAAATTTCCTGAAAATAGCTTCATAAGCCTTTTCAAGTCTGATAAAAGCTGATGGCCTTTTATATTGTCTTCGTCAGAAATCTCTACAATAGGATTCACAGGAGAATGCGAGATATTATCATTCTCTTCTTCCGATTTTCCGAAGACGGAAGTAGCGACGTCTTTCAAAATATCATCTTGACGCCTGGCGTCCAGTCTCTTGACGCCTGGCGTGTTGGCGTCCATTTTCTTGAAGCTTAATGTCTTGGCGTCCAGCTTCATGACGCCTGACGTCCTGGCGTCTAACTTCTCGACACTTGACGTCCTGGCGTCCAGCTTTCACGCCTGACATCCTGGCGTCCAGCTTCTCAACGCTGGCGCGTCCTGGCGTCCATACTTCTAACTCCTCGCTGTCCCATCAAACCTAGAGGTTACTTGAGAACTGGCACGCCTGTGACATCGGTCAAAAGCTTCCTCCGGTTGACGTACAGCAACCAATGAACGAAAAACACTTTAACCTCGCCTTTCCTGGGCGAGGGTGAGCGCCTGGGAAACGTCAACAGGTACGCTCGAGGGGACGACTGCTCGGTAGCTAAAGCCTCTTGCCTCCCTTCGTCTGTCGACTTTCCTTCTCACAGGGGTGGTGAGCTTGGAAGAGGTCTAGGACTAGGAGCACAACAGGACCGAGCGGTCGCCCCTCCACTGCACTTGCACTAACAACATATTAACACTTGTATTTTTTAGATCTCTTATTATCGATCACATATTATCCCTGTCTTCTGAGAGGGATTTTACCTGTTGGGCCAGGGTCTGAATGGCAGCCAACAAATCATTAAGTATTGGGTCCTTACCTGTTTCAGTAGGGGGTTCAGAGACTACCACTACGGGAGAAGGATCAATAGGATAGTTATCAAGGGGAAAAGAATTAACTATTCCCTGGTTATATCAAGAAGAGTGAGAAACAGTACTCTTGGCTCTTCTGAGCCAAAACTTTCATTCCCGTTCTTCAGACATACTAAGTGGGGATCCAAGGAGACTTCAGCAAGCCACTTGCATCCCCACACACACATTTTCACACTCGATGAAGTCAGATATGTTATAAGAAAATCCAAAAGCGAACAAGCCTAAAGCCAAGCCAAAGTGTACTTCACCAAAATAAGTTGCGAAAAAAACAGGGTAAACCAGTGAACTTCCATCGATGTTACCGACACAGCGGCAGGGAAGATCCGAGGAATAGTTGGAATGGTTCCAGGTACCTGGGTAGAGGGCGCACAGGTGGTTCACCTGACTACCGATCGGCGATTGCCAGGAGTTTTGAAATTCTGCCGTGACGTCAGGGACTTAAGCTATATATATAACTACCAGGTAAGTTAGATGTTTAAAATTGGAATGTTTACATCCGGGCAGGCGGTACTCCCGCCTCCCGGACAGTAGTTAACTGCCTAACCACCTTGTTTGAAGTTCAACGGCCGTTTCCAGCCTACGCCTGAAAGTAATCCCTAATGCAAAGGACCGAGGGTTTGTATATTGTGTCGGAACAAACCATCATTCTATCATGTTACATTAAGCAATGAAAGAAAATCATCTCTATGCCCATAAGCAATGTGGTTTACTACAGATAAGGTTTGGGCCCTAAAAATCTTGCGAGTTTAGAGCAATACTCAAATAATATCTATAAAACAAGAACAGGGCAATTACCTCAAAACAACATAAGCTTGGGGGGATATGTGAAAAATGTGAAAAATCACCAGCTTCCTACCAGAATACTTTGCTAGGCTATAGTGTGATTTTTCATAAGCATGCTACTACTGTACTGTATTATACTTCTTGATCAGACCTTTGTCATGAAACTTCAATATACTGTACGTGTACAGTAATTCCTACCAATCCAATCATTTTGAGTCATAGGAGGTCATCCACAATAGAAAATTAGATACTGACCATATCCAACACTCAGCCCATTCTAGTCTAAAAGCAAAGCCAAACTTCGTAGTTTACATAGCTTAATCTATGCAAACATAAATCATTAAGACCAATAGAAGCAAAAACAATAATGTAGTATAAATAAATACAGCCACAGAAATTTTTTTACTGAAAAAATACCCATAAACATTGTATTTAGCAAGAAAAACGTCTTTGTTGAGACACCGGTAATGATATCCATGCTATTTGCAGATTACAGTATGTCAAAAACCACAAAAAATAACTTTTTATCAAAGTATGCAGAAATTGCAAAATATTAAACATATTCAACAGCAGAACAAATACTAGGGTGGACACAAAAGATATTGAAATGCACCTGAATTACTATACACATCTGGTTAACCATTAGACTAGGTTAGTCTATCCTGAATCCTGGCTAACTGTTAAGAAAAAATACCAACACTTTCTTTAAGCATGATGTCATGTGAATGGAAAAAACAAAATTTCGAATAACATGGTTCAATACAAACCAATCAGTTGACACATGTGCAAACCTGGGCAGTCAAGATTCCTACAGGTGGACAAATAATCTCCCGACTTGTCTAGTCTTACTATAATGTTTAAGCTGTTGGTTTATATTAAAAAGAGAGCTATTTTGTTGCTGAAAAAGTTCCATATACTTAAGCATCTACTCAGGAGGGAAGGCTTCTTGCTTTGCAGAAATTTTTTCCCAATATATATCACAGCAATGAGCAAAGTGGTCTCCTCAGTGAATACATTACAATAAGGAAACAAGAGGACCTTGCGACTATCCAAGGGTCTTGATGTTGGACTGGATTCTTGGTAGTAGAGCAATTGGGCTAGCCCTATGAAAGTCATTTATTTTAAATGAGTAGCTTGGTTCTAAAAATAATACTAACACTGTTCAAATGGAGGTTACAGTGGTCTCAGTTTTAACATTCAACTTACTCTTGGCACCACTAACCCGATTTTATTGTGCTGTTCCTGAGTTTATGGTGCCATAACCCGCTTTTATGGCATTGAAGCGCCATTTATTCCCATTATTATTATGAATGTTCCAGTTTATGGCACTTTTCAGATAACGGCATGTTTTATCATTAAGCGGAACCACCACTCGTAGGGACTGCCTTATTAATACAGTTTATTTTTTTTAAACAGGGGCTGACAATAAGTTCAACTTCCACTTACCTGCTGAGGTATGTATATATATAAAATACGATATTTTAATAATAAAATAAAGTTTGTTCATACTTACCTGGCAGATATATATATAGCTGTATTCTCCGAAGTCCGACAGAATTTAAAAAAACTCACGGCACACGAGTGTGGGCCAGGTGGTTAGTACCCATTCCCGCCGCTGGGAGGCGGGTATCAGGAACCATTCCCGTTTTCTATTCAGATTTTCTAGTGCCACTGTCTCCTGCGGGGAGGAGGGTGGGCACTATGATTATATATATCTGCCAGGTAAGTATGAACAAACTTTATTTTATTATTAAAATATCATTTTGTTCATGAGACTTACCTGTCAGATATATATATATAGCTGAATCCCACCATTGGAGGTGGGAAGAGACAGAATAGGATTTAGGAAACAAATAAATGTAGGCGATTGACGCCTTGTTCCTTACCTGTTAGCATAGCTGACTTCGTGATTACTGTCACCCAAGCCTGCTTCTGCTTTACTAGAGTCTCCAGCAAGGTAGTGACCTATATAGCTGGTGAGATCTAGATGATCTGTCCATGGGGCGTGACCAAATGGGACTAGATCATAAGACCATACTGAGAAGGCAAAAGGAGCAACGACCAACCACCTGACCGAGCCTATCTAAGTAATTGAAACTTAACATAAGGCTAAAGACTGGGACGTCCACCTCCGGTGGCCAACCCAACAACCATAAAAACACAAAAATCAAGATTAAAAATACTTCCTAACCTCTGAAGGATAGGAAGAGTATTGCCTTCTTCCCCAAGCATGTGTCTGAAACGTATGGTCCTAGCGAAGTAGCAGTTTTTCAAATGTCGTCTTCACATCACGCAAGTAATGAGAGGCTAAACACAGAATTGTTTCTCCAGAAGGTGGTACCCAGAAGATCATTAAGAGACATGTTCTTCTGAAAGCCACCGAGGTCGCAATGGCTCTCACTAAGTGAGCCTTGACTTTCAGGAGTCTCATGTCACTGTCTTGGCAGGTAGAATGAGCCTCCTGAATAACACTTCTTAAAAGAATGCTAGAGCATTCTTGGACATTGGCAAGTCAGGCCTTTGACAGAACACCACAGATTGTCCGAAGGCCTCGAAGTATCCTTGGTCCTGGCTAAGAAGAACTTGAGAGCCCTGACAGGACACAGGACTCTCTCTGATTCTTGCCCAAGAATTTCTGCTACATCCTTTGATCCCAAAACTCTTGGGCCAAGGGTTTGAAGGGTTCTCATTCTTGGCAAGAAACATAGGGCTTTAGAGGAGCATAAGGCCTTATGCCCCTAAAGCCTATGTTTGCTTGATGGCCTGAACTTCACTAACTCTCTTCGTTGTCGCCAGAGCAGTTAGGAAAAAAGCCTTCCTTGTCACATTCCTGAGGGATGCCGAATGAAGAGGTTCAAAATAACCTTTGACATCAAAATTCTAGGACAACATCCAGGTTCCAGGAAGGTGTCCTGGATGAGGAACCTTAGACAGTCTCAAAGGACCTCAAGAGATCGTGAAGATCCTTATTGTCAGTTAAGTCTAAAACTCTATGTCTGAAGACTGCCGACAGCATACTTTCATACGCCTTTAATTGTCCCCAGACTGCCAGCTTTTCCTTCTCCCCAAGATGAAGAAGGAAGTCTGCTATCTGGCACAGAGATCGAGGTTGAGGAAAATCCCTTTACTTCTGCACCATTTCCTGAAATTGGCCCACTAAGATTGGTACACCAAATTGGAGGAGGGTCTCCTGGCATTGGCGATAGCCTTGCCACTGCTCATGAAAAACCCTTGCTCTGCGCAATTTCGTGATAGTCTGAACGCAGTCAGACTCAGAGCGGGAGGTTTTGTGGAACCTTTCAAGTGGGGCTGTTTGAGAAGATCGGTTCTCTCAATGGAAGCGCTCTTGGGAAGTCCACCAGGAAGGTCATGACCTCTGTGAACCACCCTGCTGCTGGCCAAAAGGGGGCTGATCAACATCATTGCGTCCTTCTGACGCTGCAAACTTCCTGATGACCTCCCCCAGAATCTTGAAGGGAGGAAAAGCGTAAAGATCCAATCCCTTCAATCCCAGAGGAGGGCATCTACCGCTGCTCCTGGATCTAGTATGGGAGAGCAGTAAAGAGGAAGCCTCCTTGTCCTGGATGTGCAAAGAGATCCACCAAGGGACGTCCTCAAATCTCCACAGCTCCTGACACACCTCCTCAGAAGGATCCACTCTGTCAGTGAGCAGAAGATGATTTTGCCGACTGAGAAGGTCCCTCATGGACATTCTCCACTCCTGGACCACAAACCTCGTGAGAATGTGATACCCCTCGAGCTCAAATGAGCCCAAAGCAGGAATCCTTTGCCAGTACAAACAGGGACGGAGAGAGTTCCTCCTGTTTCTTGAAAATGCCAGGGCTGTGGTATTGTCCGAGTTTACCTGTATCACTCGGCCTGAACTTGGCTCTTCGAAAAATCTGAAGAGCCAGAAGAATCGCACCCAATCTCTTTGAGATTGATGTGCCAGGACACCTGTTCCCTCTCCAGGTGCCTGACACTTCCTCCCCTAGTGTTGCTCCCCATCCCTCCCTGGACGCTGAAGTCGGAAAACAACACTAGGTCGGGGTTCTGAAGGTGAGAGAAACCCTTCTGCAACTTTGAGGATGAGCCACCACCTCAGGATGATCCTTGACAGACGGGAGAGATCCTCAACAGACTCTTCCAGATCCTCCTTGTTATCTCCAGTTTTCCGCCAGGAAAAAACTGGAGGTCTGAGATGCAGTCTTCCCAGGGAAACAAACTTCTCCAGCGAGGAAATGGTCCCCAGCAGACTCATCCATTCCCTCACCAAGCATGTTTCCTTCCCCAGGTAGGATGGGACTTTTCCAAAGCATTGCTGCCGTTCCTGGGATGGAAAAGCTGAAAACCACTGAATCCATCTGAATCCCCAGATACACTGGACTGCGTCGGGGATCAGATGGGACTTGTCTATTAAAAAAGTCCTAGGGACTTCACCAACTTCAAAGTGGAAAAACAGTCAGGTCCTCCAGACATTTTGACTGACTGAAGAGCTCAAAAGAGCCAATCGTTCAGGTAGAAGATTACCGATGCCCGCCAAGTGAAGCCATCTCGCCACATTCTGTTCATGATGATCGTGAAGATCATGGGGCTGTGCTTAGTCCCGAAGCAAAGAGCTTTGAACTGGAACATTCTCGTCCCCCCCAGCACAAACCTCAGGAACTTCCTGACTGGGGATGTATGGGAACGTGAAAGTAAGGTGTCCTTGTAAGGTCCAGAGAGACCATCCAATCCAAACTGGTCTAAGAGCCCCTAGAACAGACTGGGACGTCTCCATCTTGAACTTCCTTCGAAATGAAGCGGTTCAGTCCGCTGACATCTAGGACTGGTCTCCATCCTTCCGACTGCTTCGGAACTAGGAACAGTCGGCAGAAGAACCCTGGGAGTCCAGCTCCAGGACTTGCTCCACAGCTTTTTCTCCAACATTTGCTCCAGCTAATAACCCCTAAAAGGGGCTGTTGCTTCTCTTGATGGTAGAAGGGCTGACAGATCCTGGGCGACGTGGTTTTTTGATGTGGCGTGTCGAGAAAGGGGATCTTGCAACCTCTTCTGAAGACATTAGAGGGGACCAGGAGTCCGCCCCTCTTGCTCTCCAGGCTCCGAAACAAAGAAGCCTGGCTCCTACAGGTGTCTGGAGGCGCTGAAGGTCACTTCTTGCCCTAGGTGTTTTAGAGGGGCTCGCCTCTGGAAAGACCTCTCTTCCTCCTGGAGAGATCTATAGGAAGAAGCTCCTCTATGAAAGGGCTTCTGTTTCCTGGAGGTCTGACCCTGACAGATGACGACAAAGGGACTGCTGGGCGTTTGACGAATGGGCCAAGAGATCCTGAGTGGCCTTCTCCTTCAAGACTGGAACGGCTGAGATCCTTGATCAAAGAATAGCGGGGGAAACAGATGGCTTGAGAAAAAACCGAGGCGAACATCAATTCTGCCCTCTGTTGCCGGAGAAACTGATTTAGTGTAGTCAGCAGTCACAAGGCCCTCTTCTTCAAGAGGCCCGTACAAAGAGGAAAGCCAGTTCTCCGAGTCATCCCCTGACGGCCTTGTCCATGCAGATCAAGACGCTAGACAGCTCCCAAGGCTGATAGAAGTCCGAACTTCTAATCTTAACGTCTAAGGTCCCCAAACACCAGTCCAGGAAATAAAAAGACTTCCATGGGACGAAAAAGTCCCTTCAAATGGATGGTCCGTCTCCGACAAAGTCCACGACACTTTGGTTGCAGATAGGAAGGACCTTCTGAGGCTGTCGACCAAGGTGGCGAAGACCCCTGGGACAACGAAGGAACACTTGAGCCCGACGTCCTCTCCGGTCTAATACCACAAACCTGCCTTGTCCTGAAAGCTTGGACAGAGGCAGGGTAAAAGAAGTCTTGCCTTGGGTCTTTCTTTCCTCAATCCAGGTGTTAACTTTCTTGAAGGCCTTGGTCGCCAGTGAAGGCAAAGTCATCTTAAAAAACCCCGACGCTCTCCTCGTCTTGGACGAAGTTAACTGGAGAAGGAGGAGAGAGGGGCTGAGGGTTTAAACTTGTGAGCCAAACAAGTCCTTGAGAAGACCGGCTTTGAACACCTGGTAGACCATAGAAGTGGAGGAAGTAGGAGGCTGCTCAAGGTCTGCAGGCTCCGACTCACAGAGACTTCTCTCTTCACAGGGAGAAACCAGAGAGTCTCCCAAGTCTTTGGGAGAAAGAAGGCCTTGAGGTGCAACACGCAGAAGGGAAAATTCCCGCAGTCTTTGATTGCTCTTCTGCGTCACGAACAGCCAAAGAAAGCGTCCCTGATGAGCGTCCTGAGCGAGCATCCTGCACGGCAGCAAGAGGAGCGTCCTGTAGACAAGCAGCTACAGAAGAGTCCAGGATAGCTGCTTTGCGGAGCGTCAGGCTGCAGCCTGAAGCCAGAGATGGCGATCCAGCGGCCAGAGCTTTGATTGCTCTGAAGAGTCACGCGAGCAACCAAAGAGCGCCCTGATGAGCGCCTGTCGGAGACAAGCCGGAGTCGTAGACGGCAGGAGAGGGGCGTCCTGACGAGCAGCTAGGAAGGGTCCAGGATCTCTTGACGGGCCGCCACGCTGGCCGATGGAAAAGCGTCCTGGTCACTCAAAGAAAACGAAAATAAAGTGACGAAGAAGACGTGAAGCGGTCCTCTTCTCTGAAGATTCTCTAAAGTGGGCGAGAGAGGCAAATTCCTTCCGAGAGGAGAGAAACCCCCTGGCAGAAGAGGGCGGGACGCCTCGATCCGGAGGGCAAGCAAACCTGTCCAGGATACGTGCGAAACGCAAAATCTGGATCGACGCAGCCTGAGCAGCCTGAGAAACGGGTTCTTCCTGCGAAGGGCGACGCCAGATCGGTGGGAAGCCCTTCGTAACCCTCTTGCGGCTTCGACACCTGACATGTCCATTCCCTGAGTGCTGGGAGTCGACGAGTCCAGGCCTAGGGTTATGGGGCGATCTGAGAGGAGGGCGAAAGCAGTCCTTCAGGATACGTGCACCGCGATTAGCGATCCTTGGCAGCCTGGGAAGCGTCAACAGGTCCTGCCGAAGGGACGCCAGATCGGTGGGGTCCCGCACCCTCTTTGAGGCTTTTAACTTGCCCCACTCCCAAAGTCCTGGGAGTCCGACAGAGGTCCAGGCCTAGAGGCATTATGGGGCCGATCTGACGCCCCCTCCACTGCACTAGGGGATCACAACACTTACTGCACTTTAAAAGAAATCACTTTGATTCCAGAGCACGGATGGTGTTTATAATTTGTAACGTTCAATTTTAGTGTAAGTACTGCGACAGCAATCAGGACAAAAATAAATTAGGCAGAAAGTATCACCTTCCGCTCCAGAATTGTTGTCTTAAATTTGGATCTAATTGCTTTCCCCAGAACCTCAGGTTTACAGGAGAGGAATAAATATCCTTACTCTTACTAGCACTCCTGGAGGAAGACCTCCAGATCCTATCACGCTCAACTTGCGGATATAGGCAACAAACACCTTCCAGCTTGCATCCGACAAGGAGTCTCACACTTCTTACAGCGATCATTTAATATTCACATGCATATATACACTCAAACAGTGTGAGGGTTACACTCGCCTCACCTTCAACCCACCAACATACTCTGAAGCTAGCAGAACTAGATCCAGACATCATTCAAAGAGCAATCAAAACAAAATCCAAAAACATTCCACAAAAGCGTATGCCAATTCCAATCAAATCACGATGCAAAGTGATAAAACCAAAAGTCAAATCGAATACTTAAGTGAAAAATAACGAGTTTAAGAAATCCAAAGAGGCGGTACTGAAAACAGATGTTGACAGTACCGCGACAGAGAAAATCTGAATAGAAAATGGGAATGGTTCCTGATACCCGCCTCCCAGCGGCAGGAATGGGTACTAACCACCTGGCCCCACTGCGTGTGCCGTGAGTTTTTTGAAATTCTGTCGGACTTCGGAGAATACAGCTATATATATATCTGACAGGTAAGTCTCATGAACAAAAGGGTGTTTAATTAGGTTTTATAGACTTCTACACTTTGATTTAATACCCTAAACATAATTACAATTATAATTCTCCACACAGAAAATCATCCAGTTACACAATTCAGATTCTTTTTCACAATAAGACCACAACTCTTCTTCTTTATTTTAGTGGCCTAGGACTCGTGAGGTCCGTGACGAATTCAAATCCGCGGCCCTCTGGTCAGTGAACCCGGACACTTTGCTATCCGTGTAGACACCTGGGATTACGTATGTAATTAGCTGGATAGGTTGCTGAAAAACAAATGGGTGTTACAGACTAATACACACATAAACAAAGCCACTCAACATCTAAAAAACAACAGACACCTCACAGTCTCAACTGTCGACCTACCCGAAAGAGCAGTTCTCCTCGCTGCTTGGGAGAAAGGGAGCTGGGATTTGATGAAGGCATCAGATGGAAACACATCGTTACCTATCAAACGATGTCAGATACAGGGGCCCAAGATTCAACCTACGGCTTACCCCAATGCCGTCAAAACAAGATTCAAGAAGAAGGCATCGTGCTTAAAGATATAGAAAATGGGAAAAAAGCATGTTAAAACGAAGAAGAGAGATTACCTAACTAATTGCAGTGCATGAAATTGACACATGATGGGGATTCTATTACGAGTTGCAAAATGAATCTAAACGCAAGGAAGCAATAACTCCAGTTGGCACAATCCCTTAGCAAACACAGTTGCCATCAGAACACCTATTTTGAAAAGAACTACAATGTTTGAGCTATTACTTGTCAGTTCTTTATTCCCTTACGCCCCAGCTACAATCCATTTCTTTCCTTTAACTGTAACTCCATTCAAATTACCTTCCATTTTTATTTCCACTCTCTCCTAATAATTGTTTCATAGTGCAACTGAGAAGTTTTCCCTCCTGTTTCACCTTTAAAAGCTTCTTTACTCTCAATTTCCCTTTGAGTGCTGAATGACTTCATAGGTCCTAGCACTTGGCTTTTGGCCTAAATTTTATATTCCAGTTAGCATGATATTCTCTTGTCTTGATAGCAAATTCTAGGTATATTTGAAAATGAAGATACTGTAGGATAATCTTTGCTCAGTCTACTAAAAGGAACCCTAGAAGTAACTGTTCAAACTTCCTAAGAGCTGGTCCCCATCAGTGGCAATTAGAAACTATTATCTGATCTCAGATGAAACTGAACAGTCACTCTATGTGGTGCTTAGTTGGTTACTGTGGTGCCATATCTAAACTGTGAAGGTGACAGAATTCTTGAGAAGTATACAACCAGCCTAAGTTAAATATGATGCCATTGTTAACATGGAGTAGGATCAGATATCTACATTGTTGTAAAACACTTTTAACAAAAGCTCAGTGTGGTGGTAAACAGTACGTTAAACTGAAGTACCGAGAGATCAAAGGATCCAACTCACAGATTCTAAGTATAGCAATGGTAGAAATGCAAGAACAAGAGCTTGGGAAGAACTGTTCAAAGGGGAACCCACAAAAAACGAAGTTTTCTACTCGTTTTAATGCACAATCTGACTCATGTACACAGTCACAGGAAAAGTAATTAAAACAAAAAGATCTCTGCATAGTCACAATAAGTTTCTTTCCTACAAAATGATATTTTAATGATAAAATAAGGTTTGTTCATACTTACCTGGCAGATATATATAGCTGTATTCTCGAAGTCCGACAAATTTCAAATTTCGCGGCACACGCCAGCTCCATCAGGTGGTTAGTACCCATTCCATTTTATAAATTGGGAGGCGGTGGTATCAGGAACCATTCCCATTTTCCATTCAGATTTTCATAGTGCCGTTGTCTCCTGAGGAGGAGGGTGGGCACTACTCAATATATCTGCCAGGTAAGTATGAACAAACCTTATTTTATCATTAAAATATCATTTTGTTCATGAAAAACTTTTTATATCAGATATATATATAGCTGAATCACACCATTGGAGGTGGGCAGAGACAGCATAGGATTGAGAAACAAAACAATGTAGATGATTACATCTTGGTTCCTTACCTTTTAGCATAGCTGACTTCGTGATTACTGTCACCCAAGTCTGCGTCTGCTTTACTGGAGTTTCATGACGGGTAGAGACCTATATGGTTGGAGAGTTCAGATGATCTGTCAACAGGGACGTGACCACTATGTGACCAGATCATAGCCCTCAAGAAGGAAGCAAAGAGACAAAAATAACCACCTGACCTACAAACATCGTGACTAGTTAAAAACTAAGGAAAGGGAAGACTGCCCCCACAGTCTACCCCACAACCATAAAAACACAACCAAAAAAATTTAAAAACTATTCCTAACCATACATTAAAGGATAGGATGGGTACTGCCTCCTTCTCCCAAGATCATACCAGCCGAAAGCGTAAGGTCCCAATGAACAGCAAGACTCATACACTGTTCTTACGTCCTTTAGGTAATGAGAGGCGAACACAGAATGACTTCTCCAATGACACGCATTCATAATATCGTTCAGAGCCATGTTCTTTGAAAGGCTACTGACGTTGCAACAGCCCGAACCTCATGCGCTTTAACTTTCAAAGTTCAAGTCACTCTCCTGACAACTCTTATGCTTCTTGAATGGTGGACCTCAAGAAGAAAGCCAGCGCATTCTTTGACATGGGGACGTCAGGTCTTCTCACCGAGCACCATAACCTATCCGCAAGACCTCTTGACTCTTTAGTCTTGTTGTCAAGTAGAACTTTAGAGCCCGAACAGGGCAAACATGCAGTCTTTCTGGTTCCTGACCTGAATACAGCCAAACCTTTCAATTCAAAGGACTTGGGCCAGGGGTGAGACGGTTCTCATTCTTGCAAGAAAACTGACGGTTGGAGAGAGCACACCATATCGTCTCCTTTAAAACCAATGACTTAGATATTGCATGAATCTCACTGAGGACCCTCTTTGCAGTAGCAGAGCAACTAAAAATAAAGTCTTCTTTGTTAAGTTCCTCAAAGAAGCAGCATGAAGGGGTTCAAAGGGGCTTTGCATCAGGAACTTAAGAACCACGTCCCAAATTCCAAGATGGAACCAAAAACTGAGGCACCTTAGTCGTCTCGAACACCTAATGAGGTCATGGAGGTCCATTGTTGGCGATATCTAATCCTCTGTGCCAAAAACCTCCCCTAACATACTCTTATATCCTTAATAGTAGAGACTGCCAGCTTTGATAACTTCCCTAAGAAAAAGAAGGAAGTCTGCTGCCTGGCTCACAGTGGTCGAGGAAGAGGAAATCCTCTCTGTTTACACCACTGCCAAATCCCCACTTCGATTGATAAACTGATTATCGAAAGGATGTTCTCCTGGCTCTCGAACGCCTTGCCACCTGCTTCCAAAAACCTCTCGCTCTGGCCAGCATTTCATAGTCTGAACTCAGTCAGACCGAGAGCGGAGAGGTTTTGATGGTAATCGTTCGAAGTGGGGCTGTCTGAGTAGATCTGGACGAAGAGGCAACACCCTTGGAAAGTCTACCAGAAGCCATTACCTCCAGGAACCACTCCTGTAAGGCCAATCTGAGCGATCAGAGTCATCCTCGTATCTTGCGACCGCTAACTTCCTGACCACTTCTCCCAGGATCTTGAAGGGAGGGGAAGCGTAAAGGTCCAGACCTACCAGTCCCAAAGAAGGGCGTCTATTGACACTGCTCCTGGATCCAGGACAGGAGAGCAGTAGAGCGGAAGCCTGTTGTTCTTCGACCTTGCAAACAGGTCCACTAAGGGTCGACCCCATAAACCCCACAGTTTTTGGCACACCTCCTGGTTCAGAGTCCACTCTGTCGGGAGCAGTTGATGACGACGACTTAGCAGGTCCGCTCTCACGTTCTGAACGCCTGCTAAAACCTCGTCCAAGATCGTGAACGTTCCTGGAACTGCGCCCACAACAGGATCTCTTTCGCAAGGACGAACAGGGAACGAGAATGAGTGCCTCCCTGTTTTTCAGGTAAGATAGAGCAGTGGTATTGTCCAGTTCACCTGGACTGTGCGACCGGACACTTGATCTTGAAGAATCAAGGGCCAGAAAAATCGCCCCTAATTCCTTCATATTTATATGCCAGGTCACCTGTTCCCCTCCAGATGCCTGACACTTCTCTCTTGCCCAGTGTTGCTCCCCACCCCGACATTGACGCGTGGTAGAACAACACTAGGTCGGGTTCGGAAGGCTGAGAGACACGCCCTCTGAAAGCCTCGAGGGATCCAACCACCACCTGAGATGCTCCTTCACTTGAGGGAAAGTTTGAGAGACAACTCGAGATTTTCCTTGTCTTCCCAGTTGTCTTGCAGGAAGAACTGAAGAGGCCTGAGATGTAGTCTCCTAGGAAAACAAACTTTTCCAGTGAGGAAATGGTCCCCAGCAGACTCATCCACTCCCTCACCGAACATGTTTCTTTCCCTAGGAAGGCCAGGACTTTTCCAATAGCACAGCTGTTGACGTTCGGGACGGAAAAGCCCGAAGCCACTGAGTCCATCTGAATCCCCAGATACACGATGGACTGCGTTGGGGTCAGGTGTGACTTTTCGAAGTTGACCAGCAGGCCGAGTTCCTTCGTCAGGTTTAAAGTTGCTTGAAGATCCTCCAGACACCTCTCCTGCGATGACGCTCGAATCAGCCAGTCGTCCAAGTAGAGCGACACACGTTATTCCTGCCAGATGCAGCCACCTTGCTACATTCCGCATGATGACGGTGAAAATCATGGGAGCTGTGGACAGGCCAAAGCAAAGAGCTCTGAATTGATACACCTTTCCCCTCAAGACGAACCTCAGGAACTTCCTTGACTGAGGATGTATCGGTATCCCACGTGGAAATACGCGTCCTGAAGGTCGAGGATACCATCCAATCCCCAGGTCTTAAGGCTCCTAGAACAGACTGAGCCGTTTCCATCTTGAAAGTTTCTTTTCACGACGAAGCGGTTCAGGCTGCTGACATCCAGCACAGGTCTCTGCAACTTCCCGACTGTTTCGGGACCAGGAACAGCCTGTTGTAGAAGCCCGGGAATTCAGGTCTAAGACCTGTTCTATTGCTCTCTTGACGAGCATTTGCCGCAGCAGGTCGTACAGGATCTCTTGTTTTCCTGGACCGCATGCGACGGAGAGAGGTCCAAGGGCGAAAGGCTTAAGGGAGGGGAGAAAGGAAAGGGATCTGTATCCTTTCTCTAAAACAGAAAGGACCAACTGTCTGCCCCTCTCACTTTCCAGGCTTCAGAAAACGCAAGAAGCCTGGCACCCACCGGTATCTGGAGGAGAATCACATCACTTCTTGCCCCTACCTCTAGCAAGGGCTTTTCCTCTGGAGGTTCTTTCCTCGAGAAGAAGGCTTTGAAGATGCTCCGGCACGAAAGGGCTTCTTCATCTTGGGGAGAAGCTTGCCGGGTTTGACGTCGTCGTGGTCACAGGAACCGCAGGGCGCTTTCCATGACTGGAGCCAACAGGTCCTGTGTGGTCTTCTCTTGTAAGCTTGCAGCGATGTCCTTTACCAACGGGCCGGGAAAAGATGATTGGAAAGGGGAGCAAACAAGGCAGTTCTCCTTTCTGTGCCAAGGAGACGGACTTAGAGCGAAACCGCAGAAGAGAGACCTCTTCTTGAGCACTCCAGTCGCAAAGTGCGAGGCCAATTCAATCAGAACCATCTCGGACCGCCTTGTCCATACAAGACAAGACGCTCAAAAGGTCCGACTGAGATCGAGTCCTGACTCCGTTCCCTGTGTCCAAAGCTCCAAGACACCAGTCAAGGAAGTTGAAAACTTCTAACGTCTTGAAAAGGCCCTTCAAAAGATGGTCCATCTCCGTAAGAGTCCAGGAATCTTGGCCGTCGACAGATGAGCCCTCCTACTCGAATCAACGAGGAGGGCGAAGTCTCCTTAGATGAGGAAGGAAGGCTCAAGCCAAGTCTTCTCCGGTCTCATACCACATCGTGCTTTTTCCGAGTCTTGAAGGGGAAGGGCAAAAGAAGACTTCCTTGAGCCTTCCTGGAGTCCATCCACAAATGGACTTTCTTGAAGGCCCGCTTAGTGGAAGTGATTTAGTCATTTTCAGGAATCCCGGGCTTTCTAGACTTAGAAGAAGTCAGTTGAGAAGGAGGGAGAGAGGAACTGCCGGCAGAAACTTGTCAGAAACAATTCCTTCAACAAGTCAAGACTTGAGGATCTGGTAGTCCGAAGAGCGAGGACTGATCCTTCAACTCATCTTCAGACTCGAGACCTGAGTCTATCTCCAACATCGGGCGGGAAGAGCAGAGAGAAGTTGGAGAGGAAACACGCCTCAGGGACCTCTGCTTGAAGAGGAACTGGCGTGCAAAGCAGGGAGAACCAGGAACCACACGAGCCGACAGCAACGGGAGGTGGAGGCGTCTTGAAGGGAGTCAAAAACGCAGCATCGGGCGTCACGATCTGGCAGCATGACGAGCTTCTTGAGCGTCCAATCGAGCGTCAGCCTGGCATGATTTCCGTCCGCCTGGCAGCAGGCCACGCCTGGCAGCATGATCTTCATAAGCCTGGAGACGTCCATCAACAAAAGGGAGAACATGGCGCTTGCCGAGAACGAGAAGGAGAGGAGACGTCCTGGGGTGACGTCAAGACGGGTCCTCCCCAACACCCTCTGGGGACGTGTCAAGGGTTCCTTCCAGGAAGCAGGCGAAGCAGACTAAGGTGACGAACGAGGAGCAGGAGAAGGAGAACGCTTAGATCTCTTCACTGGAAGTCTAACATCCTTCCGATTTAGGACACGACCTGGACTCTCTCTGCAATGAACGAGGAGAGTTGCTGCTGCATGGAGGCAAAAGGGTCCTCGTTGGTGACGCCTCTCTCTCAGGAGAATTACGTTGACCTTGAGGCAGAAGGACGAGGGGACGCCCTAATCCTCTTCTCTTGAGGAGGGAGAGCTCTTTGGCGCCAAAAACGTCTTCTTGGGATGACGTCCTGTACTTCTTTGAAGGAAACGCATCCACAAACTCTGGCGAGGAGCACAGAGTAGGAGAGAGAGGACGTGAAGCGCCCTCCTCCCAAAGCTTCTCTTAAGAGGGCGAGAGTCTATCTGACGGTTCCAACCCCTGCGTGGGAGGACGTGTCAGAAGACGAAGAAACAGTCCTTCAGGACCCGGAGCACGATCGAGCCTGGGCAGCCTGGGAAACGCCTTCAGGACCTTGCCGAAGGGACGCCAGACTGGTGGGGTTCCCCGTCACCCTCCTTCGGCTTTCGACATGCTCTCTCCTGAGTCCTGGGAGTCCAGCAGAGGTCCAGGCCTAGAGGCATGATGGGGCGGTCTGATGCCCCCTCCACTGCACTGGGGGCACTAGTCACTTCACAACACTTATCTTGGAAGAGCTGACACCTTAGATTCTAATTACGAATCGATTCCATCATTTGCGGAAAGCATATTAGTCTCCACTGGCACGATCTCAGGGGCTGGAGACAAAACCACAGGGTTAGGATCTAAAGGTACAGGAGTTAGGTCTAAATCAACACTTCCTTGAAAAGAGAAGCACTCCTGGAGGAAGACCTCCTCAGTCGATCACGCTCCAACTTCCTCACATATTTATCATACGCTCTCCATTCATTTTCAGACAAAGAAGCACATTCATCACACCTATCATTCAACATGCATATATGCTTCCTACAGTTAGAACAAATAGTGTGAGGGTCAACCGCAGCTTTTTCAACCTCACCTACACTCAGACATCACAACGCGTAACTAGCAGAGCTAGACCCAGACATAGTGATAATCTAAATCAAAACCAAAGAAAAGTCAAAAAAGCGTATGCCGATCCACAATCCAAAGTCAAAATACCAAAAGACAAAGAGATACTCAGAAACTTAAAAAAAAGCAAATCCTATGACGGAGGTGCAGACAACAGTTGTTGACAACACCGGCGACAGAGAAAATCTGAATGGAAAATGGGAATGGTTCCTGATACCCGCCTCCCAGCGGCGGAATGGGTACTAACCACCTGACCGGCCATTTTGTGCC
The DNA here is from genome assembly GCF_040412425.1 of Macrobrachium rosenbergii. Taxonomy (NCBI): domain Eukaryota; kingdom Metazoa; phylum Arthropoda; class Malacostraca; order Decapoda; family Palaemonidae; genus Macrobrachium; species Macrobrachium rosenbergii. Next base: position 50,610,808 of record NC_089752.1, on the reverse strand, counting down.
GCGAAAATTTGAAATTCTGTCGGACCTTCGGAGAATACAGCTATATATATCTGACGGGTAAGTTTCATGAACAAAAAATATTTTTGAGTCATGGCAATTCTGGGGAGAAGGTACATTTTGGATATGTTTCATTCAAACTCTTGACTATATTTTTCTAATTTGAACAGCACTGTATTTTTATCAGTCATGCATAGATGGTAGTAAGTAAATGAGAAGCTGCAGTATGTCAAATTCTCAGACATGGTGAAAAGCACTTTTAATGTAGAAATTCAGTATGTAAGTCAAGAAAGCTGTAGCATTCAAATATCTTGACTCTCCAAAATTCAGGTTCTTACATCATCACATAATACTTAAAATGACATTTTTATAATAGAATAAAGTTTTATATATACTTACCAAGTAATTACAAAGCTAAGTAAACCCCATATTCTGATTGGAACCAAACAGATGGAATAGCTAAAACCATAATACTTAGAACCCTTCTAAATACACTTAGAACTGCCTATTTTGATAGTTCAAACAGACACAAAATAAACTAAAAATGCTTATAGAGGTATGTATTATCCTATTTACAATAAGGTTAGGTAAAAAAAAAAAAAAAAAAAAAAAAAAAAAATTTTAAGTACTGTAATTGTTATTTTTCCTAACTATACAAAACCTGAGGTCCTTTACATTAGGAATTACTTTCAGGTGTAGGCTGAAACGGCCATTGAACTTCAAACAAGGTGGTATAGGCAGTTAACTACTGTCCAGGAGGCGGGAGTTCCTAGTAGCCCGGATGTAAACATTCCAATTTGCTTTTCGGCCCAGGTACAGATTGAGGGGTGGCATGAGGGTGGGCGCAAAGAAGGACCTGGGTTTGTATAGTTAGGAAAAATACAATTTACTTTAAAATTGTTATTTGTTCCGACACAATATACAAACCCTCGGTCCTTTACATTGGGAAGACTTACTGATTGGAGGAGGAATCTGAAAGTCTCTAAACTGACTGGAGTTCACCACCTTGTCTTCCCTTCCTGGTCGTACAGAGCGGGGAAGGGGAAAACTGCCTCTGACAAAGATCGGGTTGTAAAGTACGCAGGATCAGTTGTCAGACTTCTGGGTCCTTTGCATGAAAGAGGAAACATCAGTCCAGCAAAACATAGGCTAGGAAGAATTGACGTCGGATGACAATAAGGCAAATACAAGTTTTGGGTTTGTCTCAAAGTCTTGGACTCCCTCCCCCTTGCAAGAGGAGGAGTGGGGTTATTGTCATTAACCTGAAAGAAAATAGAACAGAAGCTCAGGTTATGTGCTTACCTGCATCGTTAGCTGGTCCAGCTTGTAACGGGCGTTCCGCTCCCTGCCTGTGGGAAGAGAGCTTAGGATGGGGAGAGGAATAGAGGCCAGTCACTCAAGATTCATCTCCCAATCACTAAACCCAACATAGGCGAGATGCAACCTGTCCCGTTAGGGGAGCTGGATAAGCTACACAACTTGTTGAGCAGCCACCACAGGACCCAAGGAAAAAGTGTCCAAGGACTTGTGCAACATCCCGGAGGTAGAAGGAGGTGAAGGTAGTCTGTTGACCACACCTGCCTTCAGCACCTGTGGTACTGACATATTCTTCCGAATGCTAGGGACGGACCAATGCTGCTGCGAAAAGCTACCGTGTCAGCTTCTCCTGCAGACGCTCTCCTTATTATTATCTCACAAAGCCAGAAAGAGATATTGTTCTTATAAAAAAAGTCCTCCAGTCGAGCCAGCAGATATACAGAAGAGTCGCTGACACTCCAGGCTGAACAAGGTGGACAGAAACAGGACACAGGCCTGTCTGATCTATTGCGCAGAAATTTGGGCCAGGGGGGAAGGTCTCTCTCGGTGCCTCGGAGAGAAGAGCTGGCAGGTCCGGTTACCAACTGGTCTGGGAAGCTAATCCATTCATTTTGCCACCAAAGAGTCATTCTGAGATTTGGGGCATCATCACTGTCGCTGATCACCAGGGCCAATCAGACAGAACGGGGAAGTCAGATTTTGTCTGACATTTTTCAATGTCCCAAGGGTGTTGAAAGAGTCACATCCTCGCAGGTTGGCCCATGGGTCCGCAAGACAGAACAGAAGATCTGGAGGAAGAGATGTATGGGTGGCGTAACAGATGGACAAAACCATGGTTCGTACTCACAGGCCTGAACAGCAGAAGACTTCATGGATACCATTCGTCCCTGACCTGGTTGGAATAGTATTTAGCTTGTTTTTATACCCGACATTCCCAACTTTGCCTGGAATTTACCTGGTATGACCGCTCACCGAGGATCTCTGAGCCATGGCCCACTCTGCACCTGCATCGTCAATTGATGAAGCTGGTGAAACTAGTCCCCACTTGTTGACACAGATGCCACTTGCCAGGTGGTACCGTTGTCATCAGTACCATGGGTGGGCCATCTCTCATCCCGACACCAATCCTGTGGAGGGCCAGCAAGGTCCCGACCACCTGACAGCTCCAGGATGATGATGTGAAGGTGAGATAAAACATCGGCTCAACCACACCTTTTCAGTTGTGCCTCCAGGTGTGCTGGACCATCCCTCACTCGAAATTAAACGATGAACATTCCTTGGTTCTCTACCACCTGAGGGGGGTCCGCAGGATACTCCTATCAAGAGGTTCCTGGCGATCTCTACCAGGTGATGCCTTTCCACATCTCCTCTGAAAGAGCCTTTGAGGAAGGACTGGGGCCTCCAGTTGGGACCTCATCAGTACCTTTAGTCTCCACTGGAGAGACTGCAGGTGAGACCGCCTTGAGTTCCAGGAGTTTCTCCAATGTCGACAGGTGACCCTGATGACAACTTGTTGCCATCCTGAGCTGGTTGCTCCTGTCGAGACAGGAAAACTGATGAAGCCTTCCTGAACTTATCCACCAGTGAAGTCCTCTCACTTTTGAAAGATGTCTGATCAGCATGCCCAGGTACCAAAGACTTGTCCTAATATTGAGGGCCACAGGGTGAAACACCTTTATGAGGTGTTTCCAAATTAATGATTTTATTACCTGGCAAAACTATTTTAATGACAGGAACATGCCAGCCTCCTGTCCTGCTGGATCACGAGTCTCAAGGAAAAACTTTTGCTACCAGGTTTTATCAGCATGCCCAGGTACCCTCTGCTTGGGGGTGAGATCTGACTTTCAGATTTACCTTGATCCTAGATCCTGGCAAAACTTAGAAACTTTCCCTGTCCTGGCAATTGCGGCGAGCTCGCCAGGAACAGCCGAGTCGTCTGAGATACCTCAGAAGACGTGATTGCTAGGAGTGGGCCCAAGCTGACACGAGAGAACACCACGCGTGAACACCTGGGAGGTCGAGAGCTTAAGCAAAGTGCCCTGAACTGGAAGACCGACTCCCGAGGACAAGCGGATTATCTTGTGAGAGGACGGATGGATGGGTAAAGACTGGAAATCAGCATCCTTCAAGTCCACCATTTTTATGAAGTCGTTACATTTCTCCCTGATGGAAGCCAGCACAGTTTGCGCTGTTTCCATCATGAACCGAGTCTGAAGGAAACGGTTCAAGGGAGAGGGTCTATGACTGGTCTCCATCCCCTGATGCCTTCTCTCTTAGATGCGGCTGTAAAGCCTGGAGACTGGCGTCTGACAGCCTAGCTTTACAGCATTCTTTGCTCAGCATGGCTTGCACTTCTTGCTGTAGTGCGATGTCCTCCAACCTGAAAGATAATTTTGGAGATGGACCGGTGAGTAGGTGAGGGGAGGCTGAGATCGAAGGGTAGTAGATATCCCTCCCGAGGACATCCACTATCCAGGTCTTCCTTTTGAAACCTGTTGCTGCCACGTTGCCCAATGGCTTGACAGGCCCCCCTTTGGCAGCTTTGGGGAACTGGGAACGTTTCCCCTTCTTACCCTTGCCCCTTACTATCTTGGAAGGGGCTGAAAAGGGCGGGGAGTAACCCCCTTTTGAGGAAGAAGAAGGCTGCCTGTCTTTCCCAGGACCCCGAAGACTGGGACTTCTTAGGGGCTGAGGAAGGCCAGCCTGGCCTGAAGACCTGGCTGCAGTGGGGACTCCAGAAGACCTGGAGGTCTTAACCACTGCCTGGTGGACAAGCCGGTTCGTTCTCATCGGCAAATCTGGTGACTTTGTCCACCGCTATACCAACTCTCTAGGGAAGAGAGAGAGAACCCAGCAACGGTCCATTCCGAGGAATTGCTGACTCGGGACCTACGGGACCTGGCAGAAGCGAGAAGAACAGCGTCTCTCGCTAATACCAGGTTGCCCACAGGTTTGCAGTCTGGTGGGTAAGGTAGGAAATAACCCTTGCCTCCAGACTGGCACAGTCTCCCCAAAGCAGAGTCCTCCCAGGTACAATAACAACCTGAGGAAGCAGCTACCTGGATACTGTGAATGACCACAAAGATCGAGCCAGGAGACTGCCTGGAAGGCCGCCATGGCGCTGTGGCTTCCAGGGTTGCAGCTTCTTGTTGGGAGAGAAGATGTTCTCTGCTGACAATTGCTGCAGCGACAGACCGGATCCAAGACGAGTCAGGTCTGGGTCAACCTGTTTAGTCAACAATTCCCCTTCCACTGGTGCAGTGGAGCGCTTCTGGGAGGCAGAGGGCAGGAAGTTTGTCCAGCGGCTCGACCCTGAACGAACTGTCTTGCCCAGACACAAGACTGTTCACTTTGATCGAGGGAACTCTCGGCAAGCGTGGACCCCTCCAGCCCCAGGTGAAAGCCTTGGGTTCCTTCTTGGGTCCCCAGAAGGATTCGAAGCGTTTGGATTGATCCACAGACAAAGCCGTGGTCCCTTCCCCGAGGTCATTGTGCTGACGAATCAGCCGATAACCTCTGCAAAAAGTCCTCTGTATTCCAAGTGTCCGCATCCTGGGGCAGAGGACCTTCGGTCCTTCCAGGGTGCGGTCCTCCAGAACTACTCTCCCTGCAGGAGGGAGAACCTCGGCAGACCCCCAGGATCCTTCCTGAACCACATTAGGAGCTAGGACCTGGTCGGAAACCAAGGACCTGAGCCAGGTGCATACCCCCTTGCAGTTGAACTCTGAGGAGAACAATCCCAGAGTTCCTCCTCTCCGACTCACGCCCCTGGAGGAGACCAAGGGGCGGAGGGGACAGGCGAGGAAGATCGGGCGCCCCACTGGCCTTTACTGGCAGAACCAGTAGAGGCAGCAGGGCCGAGAGCGATCACCAACCCGCTATGATGACAGGCCCTTTGGGTCGAGGAGAGTGCTTTCAGCCCAGGTGAAACTGTCTCCCGAGGAGAGCGGAGCGGCTCATGAGAGTTTAGCTGGAATGAGGTGCCTCCCCCTGAGCCAGGCTGGCTCTTTGGCGCGTGGCCGGGGACTGGGAGGAGTCGAACGAGCTGGCTGGCTGTCGAGAGCTTGCGCTGTCCTCTGACGCCCCAAACTTCTTCGAGGCCGGAGTCCTCTCGGAAGACAGAGCAGGGGACTTCTTCCTCTCTCTCCTGCATTAGGCCAGACTGCAGGGCTGAAGCATTGGAGGGAACCTGACCTGGCACTGGAAGGAGTACCAGCAGGAAGAGGCAGAGCACCTGCATGCCCCGGCTCTTTCTCTAAAAAATGACGCCCTGGTCTGTACAGCGAGAAGTGTCCACTGTAACAGACTGGGGTACCCGAGTCTCCTTGGGGACCCGGGTACTCGGAGCAACTCGTGAACGAGTGTCCAACACGGTCTCGCTGGCCTTAGAAGCAGGAGGCTTCTTAGGCGCAGCGGGAGAGTGCAGGAACCTTGGTCTGCACGCTCTTGGCTCCCTGCCCCTGGCCCGGAGGCCGGAAAGCGTTCCCTGATCCGAGGATCGGGAAGAGCCAACGAGAGATCCCACTGCCTTCCCTGTGGAAGGAGGCAGACCCCTTTGAAATCTTTCTGGACAAGGTTTCTTAGGGGAGGGCAGACTCACTTCTTCTTCGGCCGCGAAGCCTCGGAAGGAGAAGAGGAAGAAGAGTCTTCGACTTTCGATGCGTTGAAGATGAAGATGAAGACAACACACCTTCCTAGACCTCTTCTTCTTCTTCTTCTTCTTCACCATCTGCTTCAGAAAAGCAGTCAGATCCCCAAGCCAGGAAAGAGGCCGCGGACCAGGAACAGCAGGAACAGGAACAGCAGCAGAAGGTGCATCCCGGGCAGAGACGGTGGAGCTCGGACCAGCAAGCCTGGGCAGAGAGAGCCGCGCGTCGGCCAGGAACCGAGGTGGGCGGGCCAGGGAAGCAGGCGCCCCCTCCCGCTGTAGAATGGTCAATCGCCAAGGTCGCTGGGATGGGGATTGAGGCAGACGAACAGGGCCAGGCTGGAGAGTCAGACGAGGAACCGTGATCCAAAGACAGGCCATGGTCAGCAACAGGGGCAGCAACAGTCACGTTCTGGATAAGATGACGTCACCATGTGGAGGGGCCAGTGCTTGCGAGAATGGAGCCAGGAAGCCAGGTGGCAGTGGAACAGCGTGCTGGCCTGACAGGATGACGCCGATACTTGGGTGTCCAGATGCGATGCCACTGAAATCGGCATCTGGACGAACCTTGAGAAGGTGACAGTAGTCGTAGTGGCTGTCGCTGCTGTGTGGGTCGTGACTGGAGGGGGGGCCAGGGGAGCCAGTCCCTCCAGAACCGAGCCAGGTAGGCCCAGGTGCAGCCAGGGAGAGTTGGGATTCATCACCTGGCTATCCAGTCCGGGACCTGGAAGCAAGAGTCGAAAAACAGGAGAAGAGCCCCACCCGCCCCAGAGAAAACTCCTCCGAACGGAAGAGAGACCCCATCGAGGATGTTGATGTCCAACTCTCTTCGCGCCCCTTCCACAAAAACGAAGAAACGTAAGAGGAAGGGGGAGGGGGAGTCCTCACCGAGGGAGAGGGGAGCAGAAGGGGAAGTTCTGCCGGAGGGAGAAACGAACCCAAACATCTACCACCAACGGAGTCGTCTGGGCGTATTTCCATGGACGACTCCTTGGTAGGCTTACGACGGAAAGTTCCCCTCCCCTCGAACTTGCCCCCATTGCTCAGAGGACCACAAACAACACTCATTACAAGTAGAGTCGCTGCGTTTCTCACACACGCCCCTGCAAGATGTGCAGAGTGCGTGGGTCCACATCGACTCTAGATCGAAAAGAATTACACTTTTTGGCCTCCCACCCAGGACACACGCTGGGGATAGGAGGGTTTAGATGACTTTATCCATATCAAAGAGAAAACAGAAAATTCCCACCAAAAATGATGAAAAGAAATGCTGTCAGGCAGAGAGCGAGAAGACCAACGATCCGAGCCTCGACGGCCGAAAAGCAAATTGGAATGTTTACATCCGGGCAGGTGGCACTCCCGCCTCCCGGACAGTAGTTAACTGCCTAACCACCTTGTTTGAAGTTCATCGGCCGTTTTCCAGCCTACGCCTGAAAGTAATCTCCCTAATGTAAAGGACCGAGGGTTTGTATATTGTGTCGGAACAAACAACATTTGTGATTCCTTGTTAGTTAAGAGAGCCTGCAGTACAAACCGTTAGGTTTCTGGTTGGTGCTGAACTTCTTACCTGGTGACGAGCTGCTATAGGTAGATCACTCCCATGGTCGCCTCACTAAAGAGGGAGCTTTAGCCAAGAGCACATCACTACCAAAGCATCAGTGGAAGTTATGCAGTCAAGGAATTATCTGATGGCTAGCAGAATTTTAAAGGTGCCCTTGCCCTGGGTGCAGTACCATAATAAAAACAACCAGATTATGTTGTCACCTGCACTGAAGTAAAGACCTGAACCCATCCACTGAGAGTGCCGGGTGTTCCAGGTACATTGTATGATGCCCAGCTCCCCAAAATTCGACACTTTACTACAAGGTGAATAGGTAGTAGGAGGAAATCCTATGCTTCCTTCCGTGATACCATGCCAGTAACTAAAAATCACAAGGTACTGCCAAATTTTTAAAATAATTTTTAAAAGTAAATTGTATTTTTCCTAACTATACAAACCAAAGGTCCTTTACAAGGGATTACTTTCAGGTGTAGGCTGAAACGGCTTACATTGAACTTCAAACAAAGTGGTTAGGCAGTTAATTATTGTCCGGGAATTTGGAGTACAAGTGCCCGGATGTAAAAATTCCAATTTGCCTTCGGCCCAGGTACAGATTGAGGGGTTCATGAGGTGGGCAAAAGAGTGTAAAGAACCTCGGGTTTTATAGTTAGAAAAAATGATATTTTCATAATAAAATAAATTTTTGAACATACTTACCCTGGTAGTTATAATATAGCTTAAGTCCCTGACGCCACGGCAGAATTTCAAAAACTCATGCAATCGCGATCGTAGTAGTCAGGTGAACCACCTGTGCGCCTCTTGCCCAGGTACCTGGAACCATTCCAACTATTCCTCAGATCTTCCATGCCCCTAGTCTCTAGAGGGGAGGAGGGTGGAATTTAATTATAGATAACTTTACCAGGTAAGTATGTTAAAAATTTATTTTATTATGAAAATATCATTTTAAACATCTAACTTACCTGGTAGTTATATATATAGCTGATTGACACCTTTGGTGGAGGGTCAGAGACAGCCAACATCGTTGGAATTTGCTTAAGGGTTAATAAAAACAACTTAAGGTCCTTACTGGATTAAGGAAGCTGACTTCAATGAACTCCTCATTTTGTCTGACTTTCCTTAAGAAGGTCCAGCGATCCACTCAGGGGCTGAAGACCTCTAGGAGCTGCCAACCGTGTACCAACCTCTATGTGACAGACAACCTAAAATACCCTTGTTCCGGTAAGCCACCAATGAATAAAATGATCATTTGACTAAAATTGATGATTGTGGAAGACTGCATTCAATCTTCACAAACAACCATAAAATTTCAACCATTCAAGGTAAGAACAAAGGGTATTGTTTTATGGAATTGATTAAGGAAGCTGAGTTCAATGAACTCCGCCTCATTATGTCTGCATTCCTTAAGAGGTCCAGCGATCCATTCTCTTTAAAGACCACTAGAGCTCAACCTGTGTACCAACCTCTATGTGACAGACAACCTATAATACCTTTGTTCCGAGGTCACAAGGAACAAAATGATCATCTGACTAAAATCAATGATTGGGAAGACTCGTTCAATCTTCATTTGTCAACCATCAAATTTCAACTATTCCAAGGCAAGAACAAAGGGTATTGTTTTATGGAATTGGATTAAGGAAGCTGACTTCAATGAACTCCTCTCATTATGTCTGCATTCCTTAAGAGATCCAGCCACCAGGGGCTGAAAATCTCTTTGGTTGTATAACCTCTATGTGACTAGACCTCCTCTCAATACCCTTGTTCCGGGCTGACCAAGGAACTTTCATCCCAATGATTAAAGACATAGCCAGTCTTCACAAACAACCATAAAATTCTCAATTCCAAGGTAAGAAAAAGGTATTGGTTTATGGGATTGTAGGTATTCCCCTCTCCATTACTGAATTAGATGCTATAAACGGGCACAGCGTGATAGCAATCTTTCATAAAGTTCTGGACTTGTTTTAGATAGTGAGAGGCAAATTCTCCTAACTTGCTTCTCCAGAAGGTCGTGTCAAGATACTCTGCAGGGACCTGTTCTGTTTAAGAGCTACAGAGGTTGCTCTGCCTGACCTCGTCGTCTTTACTTTCAGAATCTTGTAGTCTATCTCTCTACATTCCATATGTCCTTCTTTTTATCAACTGTCTGATAAAATAAAACAGAGCATTCTTCCATCTATACAGAGCTTTTTGAATGAGCACCAAAGCCCTTCTGAATTCCTTCTTAAGTCCTTTGTCCTTTCAGGTAGAGCCCCCAGAGCCCCCGAATAGGACTCTCCATCTCCTCCCCTGTTATGTCCGTTAGGTTGGAATCTCAAACGTTCTGGGCCAGGGTTGTGACGAGTATTCATTTTTGCAAGGAAAGCCTAGTTGCAGTGAGCAGATTGCCTTGCCTTGCATAAAATCTATATTCTTGCTGAGAGCATGAATCTCACTAACTCTTTTCGCTGCAGCCAAACTGACCACGAAAAAGAGTTTTCATGGTGAGGTCCTTTAAAGATGTCCTCTGCAAGGATCGAACCTAACGCTGGTCCCATGAGGAACCTCAGGACCACGCATCTAGATGTTCCATGCTGGTGAGTTCTCTATATACAAATTTGGGTTACAGAAATATTGGAAGAGGACACATGGTTGTCCTTGCACCATCCTCTAAAACCTCCCACTTGGATTGGTATACCTTAATGGTGGATAACTTCCTTGATTTTCTATAGCGCTAGAATCCTTGAAAAACTTCTGGCTCTTGTGAGTTTTCCGATAGTCCAAAGGAGTTACTAGTAGCGCTTGGAGGTTTTGGTCTATCTTTCCAAGTGGGGTTGTTTGAGTAGATCTACTCTCTGAGGTAGGCTACTCGGGATGTCCACCATCCAATCCAGTACCTCTGGGAACCAATCTCTTGTCGATTAGTAAAAACCACAAGGGTCATTCCTGGTCCTCTCATGTGACACAAATTTTTCAGTACCCTGTGTATTATCTTTGAAATAGGGAAATGCATACACGATCCAAGTTGGACCAGTCCACCAGGAACGTTGGTCAATGTATATCTCCCTGGGATCTGGTACTGAGAGCAGTAAGTGTCCAACCTCTTTTGTTCTGCGCTGTGGCGAAGAGATCTATGCAAGGACGTCCCAAAGTCCTGATGTAGCGTTCATTCTGTTGAGAGGACTTTATTTCCTGCTCAGAATGTCCGCCCTCACATTTTCTCCCCTTGGATAAAGTGGGTTACTAGTTTTACATTCTCCTCCTTTGCCCAAAGAAGAGATTCTCTTATTATCTCGTATAGAGACTTGGAGTGAGTGCCCCTTGTTTGCTGATGTAGGCCAACGCTGTTTCTTGTGCAGTGTTGTCGGTGTTGACCTGCACCTCTTTGTTCCCCACTGTGTTCGAACTCCCTGAGAGCTAGAAGGATTGCAGTTAGTTCCTTCTAATTGATGTTTAACTTCTCCTGCTCTCTGGTCCAGGAGGGCCCGAGACTTTTTATTTCCCATCTGCTCCCCATACTGAGTCCGAGAAGAAACAACACTAGGTCTGGGTTCCTCTAATATAGAGAAGGGACCTCCTGGAGCTTGACGGGACGTTCCACCACTATAAATAAAACTCTTATTGGTTCCTCAAATGGGGATGCACTTGGTCTCCAGTTCTATTTCCTTGTCCCAGTTCCGATTTAGATGAAACTGTAACATTTTAGAATTAACCTCTCAAATTTTAGACAAACCGTTCCAGCGAGGAAAGGGTTCCCAGCAGACTCATCTATTCCCAGCCAAGCATGACTGTCTCTTTATAAAGTTCTGAAATTTTCTAAGGCTTGTCCTGTCTTTTGCAATAAACGGAAAAGCCCGAAAATCCTGACTCTGAATCTTCATCCTAAAGTCCATAGAACCTCTTGGGATGGGATCAGCTGAGATTTCTATCTGTTTATCAGTAGACCTAATTCTTTGTTAGATGATGCCAGTGCATCTTGCGTCCTGAGCTAACTCCACGCTTGGCTTCCATTATCTGAAGCCTGGACGTCCTGGACATCCAATGCCTTGACGCATGATTAGTTGGTTCATTGACGAAATTGTCATCATGGTGAATCACTCCTAGATGCTTGACGCCACTGCATCCAGCTCGCCTAGAGTTTCATTCACTCTGTTCAGCGCCTTAAACTTCTGGACGCCTAGAGGCTTTAGTTGGACGCCCTGATTATCCTTCTTCTCTTTGCCTGGTTGTCACGCTTGTACCAGGAAGACAAAGTCTGCTGCATATTTTGTATTAAAGCTATATGATGGGGCTTCCTGCTGTTGGGGACAGGTTGGGGAAGCCTCAACCACGGCAATTATTTCCTCCTCATCACAATAATGGATCGTGGAGAGGGTTCAGCAGACGAGTACCAATCCTAAGGAGGAAGAGGAGGATGGTACCCAAAGGCAGCACAGAGTCCGCACGCTCTTGCAGCCTGGTATCCTGACTGAACAGGACTGTCTCTGCGTTTGTTCTTAGTAGGAAAGCTACCCAAGGGGCTGGAAGGGAAGAGCTCCGGGCTGCTCCAGTGGCTACAATCTGGAGTCTATGAAGTTTTATCATGACGTCCCTCAATATTGGGTAACTTGCTCTTGAGAGGTCTCGACTCCAGAGCCAGACGTCATCCCGTCTGCTTAGGCTGAAACAAAGAGACCAAACTGAAAACCTTTCCCGTGGACGAACTTCAGAAAATTCTGGAGTTCAGGTGCATGGGGATGTAAAAATACGGGCATCCTGGAGGTCCAGTGAGGCCATCCAGTCATGCTGTCCACCAAAAGCTGCTAGAACCAATTTTGTCGTTTCCATAGCGACCTTTGTTTATTGCACAGAAAAGTTGAGTGCAATCACTGTCTAGCACCGGTCTCTAACTTTCAGCATTTGGGGATCAGGAATAACAACAAGTAGAATCCTGGGGAAAAAAGATCTTGAACTCTCTGTCTGGTCTCCTTTTAGCAACATCATAGACACTTGTTGCTATAAAGCCTTTGCCTTTGTTCTGTTGTTGCATTTGGCAGAAAAGTCTAATTGTCTTGTTAGCTATAGGGGGCCTCCTCAGGCTGGACAGTCTGGCTCCTACCGCAGTCTGCAGGAAAAGAAAGGCAGGTCCTCTTTCTTCCCTGTGTAGAGCCTCTTCTGTTGTTCCATTCATCTACCCGCCTAGAGGAACCTCTATTGGAGGGTTGCGACCAAAGAAAATCAGCTGAGATACCTGGTTCACATAGTAACCTCAGCCTTACTCTTTTTTAGCGATGAAAGTCTGAGCTGGTAGGACTTTTCTTGCTGTTTTAGATATTAAATCTTACGTGGTTTTCTGGGCCAAGGATGAAAAGTCCTCTTTACCAAATCTTGAAAGAAGGGGTGAGAGGAAAAAAGGTATAAATCAGTTCTGATTTTGATTGAAGTGACCCCATTAGCCAGGAAAGAGCAAAAGCAAAGATGGGCTCTTTTCTTCAGGATTCCCCCCTCTTGAGAAAGATGCTTCGAGTAGATTGTTGAACTATTTCCAGAGTCCTTTATCCATAAATTCTTTTGACATCAGATATATGAGTTCTTCAGTGTTCATGGTCAGTCGTTGAATAATTCCATCTTCCTTCCTGGGAAGGGGCAGGTATTTCTGCGAGGCCGAACGATTCTCTAGTTTGATACTAAAAGCTAGACCTTGAGCTAGTTTGGTTGGAGGAAAAACAAAGGCTGTCTTTCATTGTTTCTCCTTTGAAAGGCATCCATTCTTTGTTGAAATGCTGCCCTTTGACGCCTTCGCAAGAGTAAATTCTGAAGGCTGGGAATGAGGAGCAGTCAGGATAAATTTCTCTGGAAAAAATTTCCGAAAATCGCTTCATAAGTCTTTTCAAGTCTGATGAAAGCTGATGGCCTTTATATTGTCTTCGCCAGAAATCTCTACAATAGGATTCACAGGAAAATGCAAGATATTATCATTCTCTTCTTCCGATTTTCCAAAGACGGAAGTAGCGACGTCTTTCAAAATATCATCTTGGCGCCTGGCGCCCAGTCTCTTGACGCTGGCGTGTTGGCATCCATTTTCTTAAAGCTTAATGTCTTGGCGTCCAGCCAATGATGCCTGACATCCTGGTGTCTAACTTCGACACTCCTGGCGTTCTCCTGGTGGCGGCAGCTTCTCACACCGGCGCCCTGAAATATCGCCTGAATTCCAGCTTCCTGATGTGCCCAGCTCTTGACGTCCTGGATGTCCTTCCGACACTTCTTAATCCCTCGACGCCCCCAACGCCCTGGCGTCCAGCTTCTGAAGCCAACGACGCCCTGGCGTCCAGCCGACGCTTGATGCCTGGCGTCCAGCTTCTGACGCCTGACTTCCTCCTTTTAGGAGTCCTGGCGTCCAGACTTCTAACCTTCTGGCTCTGTCCCGCCAAACCTAGAGGTTAGATTGAGAACTGACTCGTCAGGCATCTGAGAGTGCGACATCGGTCAAAAGCTTCCTCCGGTTGACGACAGCAACTGGTGGGACTGAAAAAACACTTTAACCTCGCCTTTCCTATGGCGAGGTGAGCGTCCTGGGAAGCGTCAACAGGTACGCTGAGGACGACCACTCACTAAGAAAGCCTCTGCCTCCTTCGTCTTTGACATTCCTTCTCACAGGGTTGGTGAGCTTGGAAGAGGTCCAGGACTAGAGCCCCAACAGGACCGAGCGGCCGCACCCTCCACTGCACTTGCACTAACAACATATTAACACTTGTATTTTTAGATCTCTTATTGTCGATCACATATTATCCCTGTCTTCTGAGAGGGATTTTACCTGTTGGGCAGGGTCTGAATGGCCGCCAACAAATCATTAAAGTGTTGGGTCCTTACCTGTTTCAGTTGGGGGTTCAGAGACTACCACTACAGGAGAAGGATCAATAGGATAGTTAGCAAGGGAAAAGAATTAACTATTCCCTATTTATATCAAGAAGAGTGAGATACAGTACTTTTGGCTCTTCTGAGCCGGTCTTCCATTCCCGTTCTTCAGACATACTGAGTGGGGATCCAAGGAGACTTTAGCAAGCCGGAGCTCCCCACACACATTTTCACACACTGTTGATGAAGATCAGATATGTTATAAGAAAATCCAAAAGGCATCTAAGCAAAAGCCAAGCCAAAGTGTACTTCACCAAAATAAGTTGCGAGAAAAACACAGGCTACGAGGAAATTCCATCGATGTTACTTGACACAGCGGCAGGGAAGATCTGAGGAATAGTTGGAATGGTTCCAGGTACCTTAAGAATAGAGGGCGCACAGGTGGTTCACCTGACTATCGCGATCGCGATTACAGAAAGTTTTTGAAATTCTGCCGTGAGCGTAACAGGGACTTAAGCTATATATAACTACCAGGTAAGTTAGATGTTTAAAAATGGTATTTTCATTATAAAATAAGTTTTTAAATATACTTACCAGGTAGTTACATATATAAAGCTTTATCCCAGCCGATTTCTTGAAGAAGGTATACTGCGAGCATGGCAGAAATTCAAAATGTTGGCAATCCACTGATAGATGGTCAAAATGACCATACCTGTGCGCCCCTCTACCAGGTACCTGAACCATTCCCAAAGTCCTCAGAAATTCCATGCCCCTGTTCTCAGGGGGAGGAGGGGAGGGGATCAAATAAATAACTACCAGGTAAGTATATTTAAAAACTTATTTTATAATGAAAAAATACCATTTTTAAATATCTAACTTCCTGGTAGTTACATATACTATAGCTGATTGACACCATTGGTGGTGGGTTAGAGAACCAAAACACCGTTGGGGAATTATAATTACTAAACACTATATCTTAGCTGTAACCATACTCTGGTTCTTACCTGATAAGGAAGCTGGCTTTATATTATCCTGCCTCATTTTATGCATTCCTTGAGAGACCAGCGATTCCACCCAGGGGCTGTAGAAAGTCTCTATGGGGCTGTCACACGCATCCTCGACCTTAACATGACTAGACCACCACCCTTTTATCCTGGCATAGCCATGGACAAAGAGCTGACCACCTGACCCAGTAACACCACTAAAAAAACACACTCCATAAACCTAACTTAGACTTGCAACCCCAGACTGGAAAAAGGTTGCAACAACCTTCACAGACAACCTGTGAGTTCAAATCAAGAAAAGGCAAGGTTATAATAAAAATAAGGTTATAGGTTGAGGCAGTAGTACCTTCTCCAACCACCTAAGGCAACGGCATTCTTACTAGGAACAGCAATCCTCATATTGGGTCTGTAACTTTTAGGTAACAATCTGCAAGATAGACTTTTTGCAGTCAGAATGTCCAGTTCCCTCGATTTCATAGACTTGTTGTGTCTATAAGCCATCGATAAAGTCGCCACAGCTCTTACATATCATGCGCTTTGACTTTGAGGATTGGGAAGCTTTTCTCACCTCAGTCTTGGTGAGCTTCCTTATTAAATCCTTTGATAAAGAACGCCAGTGCATTCTTTGATAAGGGCAAGAGAAAACACTTTGTCACTGAGCACCAGAGGTTGTCTGTCTGACCTCTCATGTTTCTGGTCCTTTGTAGATAAAATTTATGTGCCCTCACTGGACAAAGGCCTCTCTTTTTTCTGTCCTACTAACTGAGACAGCCCTGGTATGGAAAAGATCTGGGCCATGGTTGAGAGAAGGGTTCTTGTTTTCAGCGAGAAAACCAAGTTGTAGTGAAATTAAACTGCATTTTCTCCATTGAAGCCTACCTTCTTGCTAAAGGCTTGTAATTCTCCTACCCTCTTGACTGTAGCCAACGCAACCAGGAATAGGGTCTTCTTAGTGAGATCCTTCCACGAAGCCTTGTCGAGAGGTTCAAACCTGCTCGAGGTTAAAAATTTCAAGACCACGTCCAAATTCCAAGAGGGGGGTATAATGTCCTTCCTCTTAACTGTCTCAAAGGACCTTATGAGATCCGTGAGGTCCTTGTCTCCACACGTCCATATTTCTGTACGGAAGATCGGAAGCTAGCATGCTCTTATATTCCTTGATGGTTGATACAAATAGTTTTTCTTGGGTTTTCAAATGCAGCAGAAAATCTGCCAGTTGAGTTAGAGAGGTACTGGAAGAAAATGTTATTTTTGCAACCATTCCCTGAAAACGTCCCACTTTGACTGGTACACCTTGATTGTGGACGCTTCTCCCGCTTGCGATGGTTCTTTGGTAAAATCCCAGGTTGAAAAGCCACTTTGCTCTTGCCAGTTTTTCGATAGTCGAACAGGCAGTTAGGTTGAGAAGACTAAGATTTTGATGGTATCTCTCTATATGTGGCTGTCTGAGTAGATCGTTCCGGCAAGTTAACGATCTGGGGATGACTGTCACTCCATCACTTCTGTGATCCATGGTCTCACATATTTTAAACGGAGCTATCAGGGTCAGGCGATCTGGCAGTTTGACTCCTGAACTTCTTCATGACTCTGTCTAGGATCTTGAATGGAGGGAAAAGAAGTACATATCTTAGTCCTTCCCAATCCATGAGGAAGGTGTCCACTGCCACTGCTTCCTGGTCTGGGACTGGAGAGCAGTAGACTTGTAACCTCTTTGTTCTCTGTGTCCAAAGAGGTCTATTGACGATTCTCTCCCACAGATTCCAAAGCCTGTTGCACACCTCGTGATGTAGGGTCCATTCTGTCGTGAGAACCTGTCTTCCTCTGCTGAGAAGATCCGCTCTGACGTTCTTCTCTCCCTCTAGGAAGCGGGTTATCAGAGTTATGTTGTTCCAAGATGCCCACAGCAGGAGATCTTTTGCTGCCTCGTTAAAGGAATGAAAACAAGTGCCACCTGTTTCCTGATGTAGGCTAACACTGTGGTGTTGTCTGAGTAATGACCTGTACTATCTTGTTCTGGACCTTCTCCTGAAAGTGCACTAGCGCTAGATGAATGGCCACCAGTTCCTGACGTTTATATGCCATTTCTTCTGATGGTTTCCCATAGACTGAGATCTATACTTTCCCCAGCTTGCACCCCATCCCACATCCAATGCGTCTGAATACAACACTAGGTCAGGGTTCTTCTGTTGAAGTTCGAGGCCTTCTTGTTTTTGTTGGGGTCGTCCCACCAACTCAAAATGATTCCTGATTCCCAGAGGGATTGGAATCCACGTTCTCTTAGGTCTTGGCCTCTTTTCCAATAATCTTGACAGATGGAACTGAAGTGGACTGATTGTCTTCCCAGGGAGAACAATTGTTCGATCGAGGAGAGGGTCCCCAGCAGACTCATCCACTCCCTGCCGAACAGGTCCATCTCCCTGAAAGAGCTTCACCTTTCTAAGCAATCCAGAATGCGTTTGGGCTGGAAAAGTTGTAAAACCACTGACTGAATCCTCATCCCCAGGTAGATGATGTCTTGTGAAGGCGTAACAGCTGTGATTTATAGCTAGATTTACTACCAGTCCTAACTGTTGCGTCACATTTATCAATCAGATCCTCCAGACACTTTTAATTGGCAAATGGAAAGATGGCTCTGATTAGCCAGTCGTCCAGGTACATCGATATTACGTATCCCTTTTAGATGTAACAGTGAGCTACGACTTCGATACCACTCGTGAAAAACGTAAAGAGCCATGCTTAGTCCAAAACAAAGTGCTCTGAACTGATAAGTTGTCCTGAGAAACACAAACCTCAGATATTTTCTGTAGTTCGGGTGAATTGGTAAACGTGAAAACACGCTGGCCTGTCTGTCCATTGAAACCATCCAGTCTTCTTGTCTGGTGCCTGCTAGGACTGACGCAGATGTCTCCATAGCAAACTTGACTTTGTTAGGCTACTTGTTCAGTGGACTCTATAAGAACTGGTCTCCAACCCCAGTTCTTGGGTACCAGAAAAAGTCTGTTGTAAAATCACTGGACGAGAGGTCCTTTACCTCTTCTATTGCTGCTTTGATAGCATCTGGGTTACCTGTTCTTGAAGAGCTGCTGCTTTGCTCCCCAGTAAGTAGCTGTCAACTCTTGGGTTCTGGTGAAAGAGGGGCTTCCTTAGGAAGGGAATCTTGTATCCTTCTTCAGTACTCGACTGTCCAGTCGTCCGCCCCCTTTGGCTTCACTCTTGCCAGAAGTGGGATAACCTGGCTCCCACTTGTGTCTGGAGGTTGTTGTACTCACTTCTTGGATTTGGGTTGCTGTTTGGGGTTCTTACGAGGTTGTCCTCCAGCAGCCATTCTGTGACTTCCTCTCGAAAGGGCTCTCCCAGGAAAGGGCTGACGCAGGAGGCTGGGTTCCTTGTCCTTCCTGGCTAAAAGTTTGCCGGAAGAACTTTCCTAGCAGTCCTTGTGATCAGATCTTGCGTTGTTTGTTGCGCAAGGGCTGCTGATAAGTCCTAACCAGCTCTGAAGGGAAGAGCTGTTTGGATAATCCCATACAAGAGCTCTGATCTCTGAGCAAGAGTCACTCCAGATGTTTAGGAAACGAACACAGCATAGCTCTTTTCTTAATAACACCTGCTGTGAAAAGGGGCAGTTAGCCTTCGATCCCCGTCCCTCACAGCTTTATCGAGACAGGCAATAAGGTGTATTTGCGTAAATATTCTTCTCATCTGTAACATCTGCAAGAGCTCAAAGTCAGTCCATCAAACGAAGAAGACTTCATATTCCTGAAGACGCCTTTCAGCAAGTGATCCAAGTTTCGAAGTGGACCACAGAACCTGGCCTTTAGTCATGGCTGTTCTATTAAAGAGTCTAACAAGTCTGGAGAAGTCCCCTTGGGAGGAGGCAGGAACTCCCAAGTTTTTAGAGCCCCCCAGTTATTGCCACACGCTTATCTAGAAGCCAATCTTGGGGAAAGGAAAAGGTTGTCCTTCCTGTTCTTTCTTCTTTAAAATCCAATCGTTCAGTGTCGAAAAAGCTCTCTTCACTGATTTTAACACTGTCTTCTTGAAGGTCCAGAAGACTTCTGGGGTTAATACCCATCATCTTAATTGCATTCAGCGGACTCCGATGTACAGCCTGTTGAAATCATTATAATATAAGTCCGCCAATAGCGCAAGTAGTCTTTCTCAGATCTGCAGCATGAAGAGTTTCTTGCGTCTCCTCCTCCGAGATCTCTTCCAAAGGATTGGCTATTTCGATGTCGAAACGAGTGGGAAATCTTGGTTTGATTTTGCCTGCTTGTGTCCAACTTGCTGCGAAAAAATCTACGATCCTTGTCACCTCCGTCCGCTAGCGTGCTTGCGACAGCGGAAGCGTTATGAGCGCTGCAACTTGCAGCGAGTCCGTCTTGCTGGCTGTTAGCGTCTTTGTCCTAATATCCTGTCTTATCCTCTTCCTGGGTCTGTTGACATCCTAAATTCCTTCCTGTGTGGTTCTTCTCTTAGCCCTTGACTGAATGTAAGAGTCAAAACAGAGACGCATTGTGCTGGAAATCCGACAAGAACTTACTGATTCTGCCTCTTGCTGCTGGGAAACAACTTGAGATGGCACTGCACGATGAGTAGCTTCTACAGCTTTGGAGACTCTTGCTGGGATTTTTTGATGATGACGTTCAGTGGCGCAGTGCTTGCAACATGTCCCATTCTGGGGAAGGGGGAAAAGTGAACTGAAGTCATGTGCACGAAATTCTTCCTCCGGGGAAAGATAAACCATCATCCTACGCCTCATAGTTTAGAAGCGCACGAAAGCCGTCTTCTACTGACAGGAATCTCTCCTGAGAGAAGCTCCATTTGCTACAAGAGGGTTGTTGAGGCGGGAAGGGGACTTGCTCTTGATAGGTCTTGATTCTTGAGATTGACACTAACCACGTCTGGACTTGCATCATCCGAGGATGACGACACACATCTCGCCTTTCCTGTGTAGGGGAGCATCCTGAATGCGTCAACAGGATCGCACGAGGGGACGCATTCGTTGTTCAACGTCTCTCACCTCCCTTAGCCTGTCGCCGTTCCTTTTCCCAGGGTTGGGGGAGCATGGAAGAGGTCTGATCAGGCTAGGGCGTGACAAAGACACGCAACGGACGCAACTTCCACTGCACTAACACTGTCACAAAAAAAAAGTGCTTCTGTTGCAAACTATGTACTGCCCCCACATCACTTCCCTATCCAAAAGAAAGGGATTGCACTGTAACTCCTATAGGCAGCAGTAGTTAAAACCATTATATCCTTCAAAGACAGGACTTACTTTGCCGACTTCCAGACAGAGGATCGGGTTTAAAACCTTAGGGCTAGGATCAGGAATATTAGTATCAGAGAAGTTAGAAAGGACTTGATAAAAAGACCTAGCTGAAAGACACTGTCAAAGATCTAGCTCTCCTAATTCTGTCCTTTTCAAAAAATGACGACCTGACAAATTGTAAAGGAAATACTAGCTCTCCACTCTCTCTCAGACAAACTTTCACACTCCTTGTCTATCATCAAATGCACACACATGACCTCTGCATTTCTTACAAACTGTGTGGGGATCAAGAGCAGCCTTGGAAGCCGGGTCTTGCATCCTCACACACATTCTAACAACAGAGTCAGCCATCTTGAGAATCCAAAAGCAAAGTTCAAAACTGTCCAAGTCGGAAACCAACAAAATCTATCAATCAGTGTGAAATAGAAATCAAGGAAAATCCAAAATCAGCAAAAGCCATCAATGAAAACAAAACCAAGTAATGGGTACTTCACCAATTGTAGACAAAGCAAACCAATAGTAGAGCGAATTTCCAACGTGTTGCTAGAACGACGGCAGGGAATTTCTGAGGACAATTGGGAATGGTTCCAGGTACCTGGTAGAGGGCGCACAGGTATGGTCACCTGACCATCTATCGGCGATTGCCGCGAATTTTGAATTTCTGCCGTGCGCGATTTAATCATGGATAAAGCTATATATATGTAACTACCAGGAAGTTAGATATTTAAAATACAATTTACTTTTAAAAATTGTTATTTGTTCCGACACAATATACAAACCCTCGGTCCTTTACATTAGGAGACTCACTGATTGGAGGGAGGAATCTGATAAAGTCTCTCTGAACTGACTGGAGTTCACCACCTTGGAACGCGTCCTCTGCAGCGGTCCATGGGTCCAGAACGACAGAACAGAAGACCTGGAGCTTTCTGTTGTGCCGGGTGGCAAACAGATCGATGGCTGGATGCCCCACAAGTCGAACAGCCTTTCCATTATTTCTGATGGAGGGACCATTCGGTCCCCTACCACCTGGCTCCTGGCGGTTGAGCTTGTCTGCCACGACATCCCTCTTGCCTGGAATGTACCTGGCTGACAGCTCTACCATGAGCCACGCCCACTGCACCTGCATCGTCCAACTGGTAGGCTGGTGGGACACCAGTCCCCCTGCTTGTTGATGTATGTCACTACCGTGGTATTGTCGCTCATCAGTACCACAAAGTGTCCCATCACTCGATCCCGAACTCTTGGAGGGCCACGAAGGCCACTTTGAGTTCTAGGATGTTGATGAAGGTGCTCGCTGCCTTGGTGCCACACTCAAATCAGCAACTCCTCCAGGTGTGCGCCTATCCCTCGGCCGATGCTTCCGAGAACAGAAGCATGTCCGGAGGGGGAGTATGCAGGATACTCCTATCAAGAGGTTCCTAACCACTAGTGAATGTCCTTTCTCACCTCCTCGAAAGAGGAATGAGGAAGGACTAGGGTCTTGGGACTGGGACCAATACTCCTTTAGTCTCCACTGGAGAGACTGCAGGTGAAGACGCCCATGAGGTACTAGTTTCTCCAAAGATCACAGGTGACCGATGACGACTTCTGCCATTGCTGAGCTGGTTGCTCTGCCGTGACAGGAACAGCTGTGCTGCCTGCCTGAACTTGCTGACACGAGTCCAAGGAAAGACTTTTCACTGCCACCGCGGTCTATCAGCATGCCCAGGTACTTTGTCCTCTGCTTGGGGGCGAGATCTGACTTCTCCAGATTTACCATGATCCCTAGATCCCGGCAAACTCAAGGAGACGATCCTGTCCTGTAGCAACCGCGAGCGAGAGCTCACAGGACTAGCCAGTCGCCAGATACCTCAGAAGCATGATCCCGTGCGAGTGGGCCTGCTGACACTAGAGAGAATACTCGTGAACACATGGGGAGCGGCCGAGAGCCCGAAGCAAAGTGCCCTGAATTGGAAGACTGACTCGAGGACAAAGCGGAGGTACTTTACAGAGGACGGATGGATGGGTATCTAGAAACACGATCCTTCAAGTCCACCGTAGCATGAAGTCGTTCTCTCCTGATGGAGGCCAACACAGTTTGCGCTGTTTCCATCGTGAACCGAGTCTGGCGAAGGAAACGGTTCAAGGAGAGAGGGTCTATGACCGGTCTCCATCCTCTGAGGCTTTCTCACGAGAAAGACGCTGGCTGTAAAGCCTGGAGACTGGTCCGACACGACTTCTACAGCACCCTTGCTCAGCATGGCTTGCACTTCTTGCTGTAGTGCGATGTCCTTCGACGAACCTGGAAGATATGTTTGGAGATGGACCGGAGTAGGTGAGGGGGAGGTCGAGACTCGAGGGTAGTAGATATTCCTCCTGGAGGACATCCACTATCCAGGTCTCGGCACCGTGTCGCTGCCAGAAGTTACCCAATGGCTCGATAGGCACCTCTAACCTTTGGCAGCTTTTGGGGAGGAACGCCGCCTAGCGTTTCCCTTCTTCTTCTTACCTTGCCCCTTTACCGGGCTTGGAAAGCGGCTGAAAGGGCGGAGGGACCCCTCCTTCTCGGAGCAGAAGAAGGCTGGGTGTTTCCTCGACCCCTTCAAGACTGGAACTTTAGGGCCGAGGAAGTGCCAGGCTGGCCCAAGACCTGGCCGCAGTGGGGAAGACCCGGAGGTCTTGGTCACTGCCTGGTGAACAAACCGGGTCGCTGTCATCAACACGGCGCTTGTCCACCACCGGCCCACCACTCTCTAGGGAAGAGAGAGGAGGAACCCAGCAACGGTCCATTCGGTGGGCGATAGCTGACTCGGGACCTACAGACCTGGCAAAGCGAGAGAGAACGGCATCCTCCACTTTAGCACAAGGTTCGCCCACAGGTTTGCAGTCTGGTGGGCGAGGTAGGAAATAGCCCTACCTCCAGACTGGCAGAGTCTCCCAAAGGCAGAGTCCTCCCAGGTACAATAGCGCCTGAGGAAGCAGCTACCTTCGATACTGTGAATGACCACAGATCGAGCCAGGGAGACTGCTTGAAGGCAACCATGGCGGTGGCTTGTGGGTTGCAGCTTTCTGCTGAGAGAGAGATATGCTCTCTACAGTCAATTGTTGCGACGACAGACCCGGATCCAGACGAGTCAGGTCCGGGTCAACCTGCATGGTCAGCAGCCCCTTCCACTGGAGCGTAGGGAAACGCTTCTCTGACGAGGCAGAGGAGGAGGAAGAAGCTTGTCCAGCGGGTTCGAACGGCTTAACTGTCTTGCCCAGACACAAAGACTGTTCACCTGGTCGAGTACCCTCAGCAAAGCGGACCACGCAGCCCCACCGAAGCCTTGGGTTCCTTCTTGGGTCCCCAGAAGGATTCGAGCCACCCACGGACAATCCACAGACGAGGCCGTGGTCCTTCCCCGAGGCCATTGTGCTGACGAATCAGCGCGATAACCTCTGCAAAGTCCTCTGTGGCTTCAGGGTGTCGCATCCTGGGGGCAGAGGACCTTCCCTCCAGAGTGCGGTCCTCCTGAACTACTCTCCTGCAGGAGGGAGAACTCCGGCAGACCCCCCGTGGATCTTCCTGGAACTACGCGGGTGTGGACCTGGTTTGAGCCAAGAACCTGAGCCAGGTGCATACCCCACGCAGTAGAACTCTGAAACACTCCCTAGAGCTCCTCTCTCCGACTCGCGCCCCTTGGAAGGGAACCAAGAGGCGGAGGGACAGGCGAGAAGATCGGGCGCTCCACTGGCTTTACTGGCAGAACCAGCAGAGGCAGTGGGTCGAGAGCGGTCACCAACCCGCGGTGATGACGGAGCGGGTCGAGGAGACCGCTTCAGCCCAGGTGAAGCGATCTCCCGAGGAGAGCGAGCAGCTCGAGCGAGCACTGACCGCTCCCCCCGAGCCAGGCTGGCTGCGCGGACATGGCTGGGGACTGGGAGGAGTCGAACGTGCGGCTGACTGGCGCGAGCTTGCGCTGTCCTCTGGACCCGCCCAGTCTTCTTCAAGGCAGGAGAACACTCACCATAGCTCCTCCTCTCTGACTCACGCCCCCTGGAAGAAATCGAAGGGGCAGAGGGGACAGGCGAGGAAGATCGGGCGCTCCCACTGGCCGAACCAGCAGAGGCAGTGGGCCGAGAGCGGTCACCAACCCACGGTGATGACGAGCCCCGGGTCGAGGAGACTGCTTCAGCCCAGGTGAAGCGACTCCCGAGGAGAGCGGAGCGTCGCAGAGCTGAGCTGCGCACCCCTCCCCTGAGCCAGGCTGGCACGGACGGGCCGGGACTGGGAGGAGTCGAACACGCGCCGACTGGCACGAGCTTGCGCTGTCCTCTGACTTCGCCGCCCAGTCTTCTTCGAGGCAGGAGCCTCTCAGGAAGACTGGAGTAGGGGACTTTCCCTACTCTCCTTGCTCGCCCCCGTGGCTGAAGCACTATCCCGAACCTGACTTGGCACCTGAAGGAGTGCCAGCAGGAAGAGACGGAGCACCTGCATGTTCGGCTCTTTCTCTCGCCCCACTCCCTGGTCTGTACGGCGAGAAGTTTTCTCCCAGATAAGACTCGGGTACCCGGGTACTCGGAGCAACTTGCGAACAAGTGTCCGACGCGGACTTGCTGGCCTTAGATGCAGGAAGTTTCTTAGGCGCAGCGGGGGAGTGCCGACCTTGGTCTGCACGCCTCTGAGCTCCCGGTGCCCTGGCCCAGAGGCCGGGCAGCGTTACCTGATCCGAGGATCGGGAAGAGCCACGAGAGATCCCACCGCCTTCCCTGTGGAAGGAGGCAGATCCTCTAGAAGTCTTGGTGCGAGATTTCTGGGGTGGGGAGAGGCAGACTTTCTTCTTCCTGCGCCGCGGAAGCCTCCTGAAGGAGAAGCGGAAGAAGCAGCAGACGAAGACGACGAAGATGAAGATGAAGATGATGACACCTTCCTAGACCTCCTCTTCTTCTTCTTCTTCACCATCTGCTTCAGGAACGCCCGGCCAGGTCCCTAAGCCAGGAAAGCGAGGCCGAGACTCGGGAACAGCAGGAGGCTGCAACAGAAGGCACATCCCGGCAACGCGACCTTGGAGCTCGCCAGCATTTGCCTGGGTAGGGGAGAGCGCAAGGTCGCCAGGAACAAAAGTGGGCGGGCCAGAATGCAGTCGCCGCCCCTCCCGCGTGAAGATTCAAGGGCCGATGGAATGGGGACGGAAGCAGACGAAGGGCCGGGCTGGAAGGTCAGACGAGGAACAGCATTCGAGGACAGGCCAGGGTCAGCAACTGGGGCAGCGACAGTCACATAAGGATAAGATGACGTCACCATGTAGGTGGGGCCAGCACGCGTGAATGGAGCCAGGAAGCCAGGAGGCAGTGGAACAGCGTGCTGCACCGCAGGTGACACCGACACTTGGGTGTCCAGATGCGATGCAACTGACACCGGCATCTGGGCAAACCTTGAATAGGTGACGGATGTAGTGGTGACTGTCGTTGCCAAGTGGGTCGTGACTGGAGCGGGGGGTAGAGCCAATCCTCCAGTGACGAAAGCCAGGTAGGCCCAGGTGTAGCCAGGATGAGCTTGTCTGGCTATCCAGTCTGGAACCTGGAAGCAAAGTCGGGTCAATACACGAAGCCTCCACTCGCCTCCGGAGGAAAAACTCCCCCGGAGCGGGAAGAAACCTCAGAGAGGATGTCGCGGTCCAACTCTCCCCCGCGCCCTTCCACAAACGATGAAACATAAGAGGAAGGGGAGGGGGAGTCCTCACCAAGCGGGAGAGGGAGCAAGCAGGGGAGTTCGCCAGGAGGGAGAACGAGCCCGACACGTTCACCACCAGTGAGTCGTCGGGGCATATTTCCTCTGACGACTCCTTGCGGCTTACTGACGGTAACGCTCCTCCTTCGAACTTGCCCCATTGCTCGGAGGATCATGAACAACACTCACTACAGGGATCGACGCGTGAACACACACGCCCTGCAAGATGTACAGAGGGCGTGTGGGTCCATGCTCTACTCGAGATCTAAATGAGTTACATTTCTTACCCCCACTCCGGGACACACACGCTGGGGATAGGAGGGTTTAGCAGATTTCTCCATGATAATGAAAAAAACAAGAAAGAATTCCCCACCAAAAGAGAAGGAGTATAGCTGTCAGGCAGAGAGCGACAAAGAACAACATCCGAACGCTACGACGGGTCAAAGCAAATTGGAATGTTTACATCCAGGCAGGCACTCCACGCCTCCTGGACAATAGTTAACTGCTAACCCCCTTGTTTGAAGTTCAACTTAGTCGTTTCCAGCCTACGCCTGAAAGTAATCCCCTAATGTAAAGGACCGAGGGTTTGTATATTGAGTCGGAACAAAGAAATTTTGTACAGGCTAGACCTATAGGATAGAAATCCTATGAAGCTAAAAAACACCCAAACAAAAGAACCATGCCCATATTCCAGCAGTAAAATACGAGAGATGAATAAATCTAATTATCCTTACAAAAAAATAAGGTGAGCAATGTATAAGGTGGGCTGGTAGTTGAAGTAGCCTAACCCCATAACACATAGACCCAGTATCATAGGTTAGGTGGTTAAATTGTAAGCAACCCACTTTCCCTATAATTGTTTTTGCCATCTTCATTTCTTGGTATTATGTTGCCAATATACGATACTGTATAAGCTAAAATTGTAACCTACATTTTTGGAAAAGAGCTCTTCATTCTCGTTATTTTGAACCCCATAAACACTATGCGCAAATGACAAATAAAAAATGAATCAAATTACGACTTATAAGTAAGACAATACCAGTCAACCCCTTCCATAGTTAATACGGCAAAATTGTAGGCTAACCAGTAAACACCCCTAGGTTAGCCTACGTTAAGTTGGTACTTTCAGGTTCTTTTAGTGAAAGTCCAAAGTGGTTTTTCGCGCAAAAATAGCTGGCTGGAGTCTTACTGGCAACTTATACAATTTTACTGGTTTCTCACCCGGTTTCCAATTAATATTAGCTAGGAGGGTAGGGAATCAAAAAAAGAATGGTCTGTACTATACTACCAATAATGGCCAATAACAGCTCAGGCCAAGGGCCCAAACACATCGGAAACAAAACATATGGATTAATGACCTAAAGAATCTGTAAGTTGCTATGCTCTGGATGTGGAAATAATGCATGGCAACTGCGTTTACGAAAACCCACACAGGGTTGAGATACATGGGTGGCAGAATTTTCACTCGATATTTAATTGGAGAAATAAAAAAAATCAAACCTTTAAGAAAACCTTTCAAAAGACTGAAGCTTCATTAACATAATGAGCTATAGGAAACTGCCATACGAACTAAAATAAGCATGTGAAGTCTTCGTAAAATAGGTGTTGAAGGCTATTTTGAATCCAATATGGCGTCTTCCCAAAGATTGTGACAAAATGAATGGCGATCGGACACTTCCTTTCCAGCGTTCATTTAACAGTGTACTGACACTAATTGCGTATATATGTAATGCTTATAGATATTACTCAAGATTTTGGCTGTAATCAGCACGATAAAACAACATTTTGTTGCCTATACTAGTGAAAATATGAGACAGAATTCGCGTCTGTCATGTGGTTGAACCGAAATGCATTTTTACCTTTAATCCATAGTTTTATCCTTACTGGCATCACAACCGAACCTCCACAGTACTTATTTGATGTAATAATTAGGCACATTTTGTTCTTAATCCACTCACAATACCACTTAAAATACGAGAGAATGTTTGTTGACAGTACTTTACAACATCAAAATAGCGAGAGTGGCGGGAACAATTTTCCAGCCTTATTGTACATCTGGCTGCCACACACACACACATCCGAGAGCGGACGACGCATTAGTGAATTGTTTACGACAGAAATGTATTTTGTTGTTGGGACTGTTACCACTTTGGCAAAAATGCAATAAAGTTGAGTATGACAATTTATCTACGACTGGTACGAGAGTCAAATACCATGACGTCAAAATACAGGACTGAAATAAAGGTTTTAAATCCCAAATTACTACTTAAAATACCATTACATTTGACAAAACTTACACTGTGTATGTGATATATATATTACACTATGTAATATATATAAATAAAAAATATATAAATATATAAATATATAAATAAAAAATGGGAAAAACGAGAAAAATAGCTACATCATAATGTTCACAGCAAAAGCGTTGAAATTTCTCTCAGGAATCTGGTTTGCTCCAACAACAAATATTTTCAAATGAATTATCATGAACACGCAATACATTTACTCAATTTATAGCCTTATTCTGGTGTTTAGCTACCTAGTTATTTAAGTGTTACCTAGCACTCTGGCGCGTCCAGAAAATTCGCTCGAGTTCCCTGTCCAATCCCCAAAAACCCCAGCGTTTACCACACGGTGCCATCTTCTATGGTTACAAATATTTTGCAGATTCAACACAGGAAATGGGCAGTTTGTTTACACAAATGACTCGGCAAATATAGAGTTGGCGTCACTCGTCCATTTTCAAAGTGTTTAAAGTAAAAGTTTCGAGAGCGTCATGGCTGGTAAGTTAGCACCGCGCACGGCTAAATCTTAACGAACCTGTTTAATTGGAAATATGCCAATATTTCGTAATTTAGGAGAAAACTGTTGCTTTGATAGGAACGTAGCGGTCTGGGTTTGTTGTTAGAGGGAGCACAAGTCTCACTGGAAGTGTCCAAACAGCGGACGAATGTCGCAGTGTCTCACTCCCCGAGCGTTTACCCTAGCCTAGGCAAATAGGCTACGACTAAACAATATTTTTTTGGAACTGCAAATCATTTTTGTCTGAAAAAATGTCACCTACCTTTACTTCGCGTAATTTTGCAAGAAAATCTTCTCTTTGGCACAAATATATGCAACAGTCAACTTCAGCAAAGGTTAACTTAGCCTACGTAACACACCATTTAGTAGCTATCTGAGGAAGGTTAACTCTGCTTAAATACAAAATAGCCACTTATCATCGATTCAGTGGCCAGGTGCCAGATGGCGCCCACCCGCCCTATTGTTAATAATTTATCCTTCTGTTTTTCTTATTTTTGGTACCTATTTCGTCTACTTTGTGATAAGGAATTATATCCAATATTTTTTTTTTAATAATACGACAACTGCACTGATTTATAGTTTCTACTGATTTTCCCATATGTAGGCTACTGTACTGCATTCTAATAAGTGTCCTTGATTACTTAATTTCTCCATGCTTATTTCTTGTATTCTTATCCTTTTTATATATCTCTGAAGATACTGTATCTCTTATGGAGTTGATTAATGGTTTGATTGTGATGTCATACCAGTCTATTTCTTTGGCACAGCCATTTTTATTTTTAATATGCCATTTCCCCTGACGACAGATGGCTCCATAGAAAAACATATTGGTCACTGGCATCTTTGTAGGTTAACAACTGGATCGTGGATGACTCCTTGTGCAGAAAACTTCCACTTTATCAAAAGCCTACATACGAGTTCCATCAGCAGAGCATGGAACTTCCCTTTCCACTCATCTTTCACACACTCTCCCTCTCGTTGGATACTGAAACCCTTTCCCTTCCTTTACATCTTTCTCAACTGTCGAACACTTACTAGGTTTTCCTATCTGCAAATAGTTTTGAATTTCACACTTTTCTTTTATCAGCTTATATCTGTCCATTCTTCCCACATGACTAACCCAGCCCAGAACACTCTAATTTACCCTTTTACATTCACAAACATTTCTTATCACTTCCATTTCTTATCTGTTCTTCTTATGAACATTTACTACGCAAAGAGTTCATCTCACATAACTTTTTTTTTCGTTAAGATTCAACACTTACACTTAGCTTTTGTAACATCCTGCTACCATTCTTTTCTTACCTGTCCTGTAAAGAGGCGACGGAAAGGAATGACTTCATCACTGCGAGAATTTAAATCTGACCAAGGGGCCTCTTCTCTCATTCTATTTTCATCTGTTGTATTTACTCTAACTACCTATACGAATCAACTATTCCCATTTTTCCATCACCCATATCAGCACTCATTGCTTCATCTGCCTGGTTTCCATTTATCTTCATAATAGTCATAACCTAATATTGGTGACATTCATTCTCAACTTCTCCAATTGCAAAAATTTTTAGCCATATACTAGGCTCTGCAGTTTCTCTTCGCTGTTTAAAATACGTTCGATTTCATCTAGATCTGAACATACTGAACAGCCATGAAGCCCATAATCAGTGTCTTGTCTCAGACATACTTTTACACCAAACCAATATCTGCATATTCTCACGTAGTCCGTTTCCATAATAGAAATTTTTAATCACTCTCGACAACTTACCTTCAGTACGAAAGCAATCTTAACACCCTTTATATTTCCTGTCCTATCAGTTGTTGTTCTTCTTCTATCAGTTCTACCACAAGCTTTTTCAGGTCCATGTTTGCAACATACAGCTTCATGCCTTCACTTTCAAAGTTTTCTCATTCTTCTTTTCTTCAGGCTGTCAAGCTACATTTGGGGTTTTCTGTGTTTGGTCACCTTAAACAAAATTAATATTTCAATAAGCTAATAATGGGTATATAAGAAGTATATAATTAACCAGTAATGATATATAATATCAAAGTTGGTTGTTTTAATTCAGCAATTCAATCCACGAATAGAAAAATAACAAAGTGACTTTCCTACAGAATAACCAGTAACAGACGGCCGTGTCAAATTATAGTTTTCTTTTACTTACTAGCCTCATTATTAATTAAAATCAAATTATATAGTGACTACAATCTACGTATGGAGTTGAGTACAACTGACTTTGGTACCGTCTGGTTAAATACAGCAATGGTTTTTGTTGATTCTTACTCTTGTGCTTATCAGTATTCTGGCTCTGCTGGCTGGCCGCATTAATTGGAACATAACATTGCAATAAAACATTACATCAGACTATAATCCAAGCATCAAATTAATCACTGTCAACGAATTCTAATTCACCACAATTTTCTTCTGAAAATTAACATAACTGTCTTTGTTACGAACAGCCAGACCAGTGATTCATTTAGATACTTGTCCAATATGCATAAGGCCAAGCATTAAAAATTGTCTTCCTACTGCGAAACATGCTCAACATTTTTTATATCTTGTACAGCTTTTGATATTAATGTCTTCAAAAATTACACAAAATAAAGAGATACAGGTGAAAGTTCTTCTTACGATGCCTGATCACTAATGCATAAAGGCACTTTCCTAAGTCTGTCAAATTATAGAGAGAGTAGAATACAAACAACATAGGTATATGATAAATCTTTACTGACATAATTTACTTGTTCATAAAATGAATATGCCACACATTGTACTTACACATAACCAGTTATCCTTCTAATATTCTTCAAAGAAAAAAAAACAAAAACAAAAACAGGATAATATATCAAGTAGACTTTTGGCACACTGAAAGAATACCATAAACATAATCAAACCTCATTTTGGTTTCCAGATTTGCCACAAAATTACCTCATTTCTCGGAAACTCATTATGACATAATCAACCGCCGACTCATAGCGTGCTTCTTCGAATACCAAAGGCCAAGTGTAATGCTTTTTTTGACATTAATATAATATATTTACTGTATATATATTTATATATTCATATAACATTTTCATATAGAAAAGGAGGGTGGGGGGAAAATTCAGTGTCAAAGTATATGCATATGGCAGGATTTTCCATGAAATGTCAATCCAAACACATTTCTGGTGATCGGTTACGCATCCCATTCCATTAATTCTGTCACACAGAATAAGTTAGCACTTTGGACTCTTCTGACGGCAGTCTGAGTTCTTCGTTATGAAACAAAACAAGTAGATGGGCGATTGTAATCTACCTAGTTACTTTGTCCTTAGTAATTATGGCAGTCTTATTGGTTGCAATAAAGGCAAGACATGAAGAATGAATACCAAAGGTACTGTCACAGGCCCTCTCATGCAATGCTACACTTCAAAATCTTCTGATGATTTGCATATTGACTGGTATCCTTGACAGTCAGTCAGTCTAGGCGATCAGTATTCTGCAAATGATACATACGAAGGAGAACTCCTTATGTGTCACTTTTCAACGTTCCTCTTTGCCAGAGCTGATGGCTCTCTTCAAAAGTCTAGTTCACTTCCATTGTTACACCGATACAAGTAAAATAAGGTTTTGTTAAGATGCAAAAATTGTAGAAAAAACCCTCATAGCCTAATGGCCATTTAGTTGAGACCTCATACATAAACATTTAAAACCACAGACAGAATTACTAACACTTTAAAATGAATTTCTAAATCCAAAATATGATAAAATCTATTATTGTGTCACAGTTGAACATATAATTACGAAAAATTGCACTCTGCAAAGTGAGCAAGGCTTATCAGAACCTTTCAAGGACAGGGAGAAGGGCAATGGCAACATCCAAATCTTTCAGCATTGTATGGTCAACCCAGGATATACATTTGGCAAAATCAAAGAAAGGCCAGAAAGTCTCAAGTGTTATAAAATTGCAAAAATATTTTGGAAAAATTTCCCCTGGAAACAGTTCTTTCATGTTTCAGCTTAATTACACCTTCACTGGAGACTGTGCAGGGATAATTGAATTGTTCATGGAAAATATCCTACAACACAAAACGGTTTTACTATGTCTAAACTATGAAAGGACACGTTTCTGCAAATAGAATGTTTTCCAAGAATCTCTCATGTTGGCCTTCCCGTCACAAGGAAGTGAAGGCAGTCTCTTAAAAATCATTCTTCAGCAAATCAGTTCCAAAAAGAATTTCCTTTGAAATTATTCTTCCAAGACATGAGCACAAGTAAAAAAAAAAAAAATTCTGCAACACAAGAAAGTTCACAATGCTTGACAGGTTCATGAAAATGCTCCCGTGAATACTTTAGAGTAAGCATTACACGAATTTCTTTGGACAGTTCTACAGTGCAAGGTGTCATTATTCGGAAGAGTACACAAGTAGGAAGAGTTTTTTTCCTCATAAGTCTGTTCAATGATCTTATTTCTAATTCTCCACAATAGATGACCATTTCTAGAGGTATACCCAAGCTCTATCCAAGAACACAGCTGGTGGTCCTTGGAGTGCATAAGGTCGCACATGTACAGAAAATGGTTCGTTGGCTGCCAACACTTACTGCAGGCAGCTTTGACAGGGAACAATAACAATAAAAATATTTATGATCATAATCATTAGTGCTCACTCACATACTACTGCAACAGCTGCCTAATGCGTAAAATAGTGGATGTCTGTGAATCTGAATGACTCTCTGTTCGTGTACAAACAAAGCCCTTTGTTTCAGTGTGAAATCTGAATGTAGGGGACATCTGAACATTAACCACTCATATACTTTCTGCATAAGCCTATTGACTTAAAAATATTCTGGTTTCATTACCACAGTATGAAAAGAAAAAAAGTTTCATTTTTGTTATAGTTTTTTCTGCCAGAAGATCAAATGAAATATCGAGATACAGGATGCTCTAGGCTTTTGCTAACACCCAATGATGCAAGAGTGCAAATGATCTAGTATGGTAATAGTTAAAAGAACAGGGTCACTTTGAAATAAACTGATCGATCTTAACATGAGTATGTTGATCAAAGAGTACTGAATTATAAAGGGAAGTCTTAATTCCAAGAACAAGGTATTTACTGAATACCTTTATGAAAACGGAGACGTTTAATTTCCTTATATTCAACGCTGAAATGATCACGTCTTTAATGAAATTATATTCCAATTTATGTTTACACACAAGAAAACACGGCTCCTCTTTCCACAAGCTATATATTATTCCATGTAAAATCAAGCACCGTTAGATCGCGTCAAAAAAATAATATCTTGGTCTTATAATTAGAAGGTTGATTATGAACAACAGCCTTATCACCAGTGTGTGCCTGTGTGTGTTTTTTAAATTTCAATTACTGAAAATTATTTCCAAATATTATAGTGTTTGCTGCGGTGAAAACAAATAAATAAATCATCTTAACAAATTGATTAAAAATGATATTAAATAGCTCTCTCTCGATCTCTGGTCCCTTGTCAGACATAATGAATGTGGTTCTGTAGGATTTGGAAGGGAGGCGGCGGTTTTGTGGGTGAGTAAGGTCATAAAGTTGTATGAGTCGATGGAAAACTGCACCAGTCCAAATGATATGGGAAGGATGAGAAAGCTAAGACAAACATTTCAAAAGCCATATATTAAAATCCTACGGTCGTTGTGTCACGTAAATTTACAAAGCTATTCTATACTCAAAATGTAAATCCACCAAAACATACCAAGAGATATGAAAAATTATGACATATGCCTACGTGCATTATGCAGAGTAGGTGACTAAGGAGAGTACCAGTGAATACATGACATGTATATTCATTTAGGAAATGATTTCACGGGCCTTTGGGAACACCAAACAGATGATTTCAACATATATATGTATATATTATTTTTCCCAAATAAATGCCATTTTGGTACGGTGTGCTAAACAATAACCTCTACTTGAGCTTTTGGACACAGCTAACATGTCTTGGTACAAGAGAATGTTGGCACCATATCTATGAAGTCAAACAAGAATACTTTGCCTTCAGAGACTCATATTAAATTTTTTCTTTAGAAAACAACAACTATCTAATACCTCGTTCATGCTACTACCTCTGTACAGTTTTCCGTAGATTCATACATGAGTTACAAAGCACACAAATACTTATTCATAGTGGTGCATTGATGAGTTTCAAGGGTAATGTTTGTTCAAGTAAAAATAAGAAGCATATAATGCATATCCATGAGCATTGTAGTCCTAAGGCCAAAGAATTGATATTCCAGAGGTTTCTTTGTGCAGGATGAGCCACTTGAAAGTTAGCTTCAGTAGAAGGAGAGGTTTTTGTTTTGGAGAGTTTTCACTGTTAATGGTGATGATACTGCTGGTGTTGTGGATCATGCTGATGAAGGTTTGGCTCCTGCGAATGGTGGTGAGAATCATGTTGGTGGTGGTGAACCTCATGCTGGTGGTGAGATTCGTAAGGATTTTGATGAGAATGGAAGTGGTGAGGAGGCTCTGTTGGAACTTCCCTGCCTCTCTGTATTGCCTGAATTTCCCGTCGG
Source organism: Macrobrachium rosenbergii (assembly GCF_040412425.1). Lineage (NCBI taxonomy): Eukaryota > Metazoa > Arthropoda > Malacostraca > Decapoda > Palaemonidae > Macrobrachium > Macrobrachium rosenbergii. The sequence continues at coordinate 50,575,175 of NC_089752.1, read as the reverse complement.
ATCATCCGTCCCACCTCTTGGGGCGTAAGGTAGTCAGAGCCCTCACAGTAGGAAGTCTTTCGACTGCCAGGAGCACTTTTGAATCCACAACGTTTGTGAACTTCCTTCTCTTCTGCTGATGAGCAAATACCAGGAAATTCTGTGTGCAGGACATTCTGAATATCATCCATTGTCATGTATTCATGATCCTCTGCCATTGTGTCCTGCTCTGGTTGGCAATCATGGTGAGAAACATTGGCTGTGTGTCTATTGCATCCAGGGCATTCTGTTGTTTCACAGGGTCTCTGGAATGATCTAATTTCTCCCATTGACAGGTAGCCTCCACTGTCTCTCCTACTCTCTCCAACAGATGTAGTAGATATGCGTCTGAAGGCTCCCCGTACTTCTTCCATGGACATATAATCTGGATCATGGCTATGGTGGGGCAAGTTGGCATAATGAGGTTCATGAGGCGCTGGTGGTGGTGGAGGTTCACGTGGAGGAGGTGGTGGCAATCCGGATGGCATTAATCTAGCCTCACACTCTTTCCAACAGCCACCTTCATCTCGCCATGAATGCGATTCTGTAGGAGGCTGAGGAGAGCTCATTTTTCTTAAAGGACTAAACGAATGCCCAGTTGGTGTACCTGCTGGGGTAGTTGAGGTAGAATCATGGTGAGAGTGGTAAGGTATTCTAATTGCAGGGGAAGCAGGTGGCAGGTAAGACATAGAGCGAAGACGAACTCCAGGAACTACATCTGCATCTCCCCAGTCATTATCTGTGTCTCGTACTGGTGTACCACAACTTTGTGATCCTTTTTCAACCGCAAAGCTATCCATAGAATAGCTGTTAGGAAATTTTGCTGCTAGATCTTGAGGAGGTACAAAATTAATTCCAGATTTCCGCTTTCTTTCTAGAGAACTAGATTTTTCTTTAGGGAATTTCTTCAAAAAGCTAAAAGTTTTTGTCATCAGTTTTGGAGATTTAAGGAACGGGTAAGATTCTTTTGCATCATCACCAGTCCCTTGTCCCTCCTGCTGCGCTGCTGCAACACCAGGTCTCCAGTACTGACGGTGGCCACATCCCTGTTGCTGTTGTTGTTGCTGCTGAGGAGTTTCTGGTGTTGATATATCAGCAAGTGAGCTATCTGTGCTTGGTGTTCTCTGTGCCTGTAGTGAGAACTGTCGGTGCAGTCTAAATGATGGTTTCGTGTTCGGGGATGTATGGAGATCATCTTTACCGGAACCTTTGAAAAGGAACAGGTTCTTTGGTCTAGGGATCATGGGAGACCTACTTGGAGAAACGCCCAGCAAAGATCTTGCTTTTTGCTTTGGGGACATTTTAGGGGATGCAGATCTACTCGACTGCCGCTCATAGCCAAATGCTTTCTTTTTAACTCTTGGGAGAGTACCTAAAGCTTGGACCATTGCTACGTCATCGCTACCTAAGTTTGTAATGTCATCAAATCCTGTCCTCTCTACATCAAGCATACTTTCTGTAGAGTGGGATTTACTGTGGAAAGAAAGGCCAAAAATTTTCCTTAAAGCTCCAGACTTACTTAATGCTTCTTCTGCCCATGGATCTGGGGAAAATGACTTTGGTCGCCTTGGAGGGAGAGGGGGAGGCTTGCTTTTCTCTTGGAAGCTATAGCTCCTCTTTATGTCTCGACGACACTTGTCTAGTTCCTCGTAATCATGTTCTTTTGATTGCTGATTTGCTGCACTTAGAGGTTTCAAAACATCAACGATTTCTTCATATACAGTGCAAGTCTTACCCACAGTTGACATACCGGGAAGTTCTGACTTCCTGCGATATTCATCATGTTTATCTGCAACTTCCTTGTAAGATTCTGACATGGTTCTATTTAATGTACGAGTCTTCCTGTCTTTTGGGTGAGAGCAACTGACGCTTAAATTTTTAGTGAAAAACGACTTTCTTGCCCTTGCACTCTGAAGGCACCAGGCACCAACTTTAGTATCCACATCAGGTTCCTCTTCAAGAGCACTCATACCCCTACGAACAGCAGGCTCTTGCTTGTTTTCTGTGCTTGTTGTGTCAACCTTTTTCCCTTCATCACCTTCAATGGTAGTATCACCTTCTTTGAGGCACGCTCTTACTCCTGAGTCTAAGGAATCAGATTTAGTTACAAAACGACGAGTAGCGTTCTCGGACATATATCGACTTCCTTCACAATGAGTGGAAGGTGAGGCCGACAGTCTCACTCCAGAATCAGTAGAGCGATAGGAGTTGTAGGATCCCGATGATGATGTCCGATCTTTAGGCAAGTCTGTTTGACGTAGGTCTGCATCTTCCAGATCATCGTCTCTCGATTCCAACTCCTCATCAGTTTCATCCAAGCAAAGCTTGGCAAGGTTAGTTTCACTCATGGAGCGTCGACGAGAATGCCCAAGGAGTCGTCCTGGCAGAGGAGGCTCACCTCGAATTTCTTCAGCAAGATTACACTGGCTACTGCTCAAGCGGGCCGGTGTGTGCACATTGCACAGGGGTTGCAGCTCATGAATTTGGGCTAAATCAATGACTGAGGTAGATTTCCTCATTTTTGGTGGATCTGGCAGTCGCTGGGGAAGAACTACAACGGAACTGAGGGCCCCTGATAGCTCAGAGAGGTCACTAATCAACGAGATGTCGTCTGCTGCAGATGCTGAGATAAGTTCCGACACTGCTTCATGTAGTCCTTCTAGTAATTCACTAAGCTCAGGCGAAAAGAAATACAAATACGCCTCACCACATGGATGACATCTGCAAAGGCAAAATATGTCATTAGTAAGAACAGCTTGGAAAAACTGTCTTTATATTCTTCTAACAAGTTGACTTTCATATGCAATTCTATAATATTAATGATTTTCCTAAGAATGTTGCTCAAATTTGCAGCAATATCTGAAATTGATTTTAATTCAACGAAAAAATGTAGACCTTATATTCTATTTAAAAAGCAACAGTACACAAATTTATTTTAAAAGTAATTTGTAACAATAGTGTTTAAATAGAAAACCATTAAAACATATTTACCTGAATATCAGAATACAAATAAAGACAGTTTAAAACTCTTATATAGAAACAACATGAACACCAACGTTGCCCATGAAATATCCGGCTTCCATGAAAGGTACAGGTAAATATGGCAACCATTACAGAACTTGAAAAAGGTCGTAAGCTTCAGGCAACACAAAAAGGTAATCTTCAAGCTTAAATTCAAATAACAAAAAGGATATGAAACTGCTAGTTTGAATACATCAGGCTACGATCACCTTATATGGACAGTAGCTGCTCGTAGGCGAAAACACCCAAATGAGAGAGAAATGGGAGAGATGAAGGAAAAGTTTTCTTAGATTTTAAAAACGAAACCGCCAGGTTCCTGCTCCCGTTAAGATTGACAAATAAAGTTTGAAACTATAGTTTTCCCAAGCAATGACTGAACTGCGTCTTAGAAACGAGAAGACAATTGTGGGAACAACGAAGTAATCTGAGGTCACATGGTAAAGCAACAGACGAGCAAGCAGGGTTGCGTGTAACGTTAATGAATCCGCTGATCGAATTGGTAACAAACCTTATCAGTCTAGGGAAAGCGGCAATGGATCATAATGAGGCCCGAAAGTTAATAGAATTAGGGAAGCAGTAGCAATATTATCAGTATGGTTGGTTGTTGAATTTCGGAAGGCTTGCCACCTAACTATCTTGGGGAGTAGCCTTGTACCATTGCTTAAGATGAAAACACTGTAGTCAGTAGGATGAAAGGGCATCATTATCTTCTCTCTGTAGACAAGTATGGAAGAAAAGAAGCTCCTTTGGAATGCAGTATGTTTGTAGTAAGACCGGATTAATCCAACCATAGCAACATTCTCTTTATTGTACTAAAAGAACAGGGCTCTGATCACGTTAGAATCGCCTTGTCTTCATAATATTAGCTGTCAATGATCTTTCTTCACTTGAAGCTTACAGACGCTACCAGGCACTCCCAGTGAAAACAGACAGGCTGAACTGTCAAAATGTACCGTACCGGCATAAAATTAATTTAAGATGGAAGCCACAAATGACACTGATGGACGTGGTTTGGTAATTTAAGATTAAAGTGGCCTTATGCCAGTAGGGGCGGTTGCTTATTGCGCAACCCCGTAAGGGTTTGGTAAAGGAGGAAGGATCTGGAGATAGCGAAACGTCTACTGGACATGGGAAGATATGGCATGGCAACCAAGTGGAGAAAAATCCAAAGCAAATTAGCCAGTTCGATAAAAGGTTGAGTATTATTCAATATAACTCAAATGGGTGAGAAGTGATCATTATTTACCTTGGAAAATAGAATAATTTAATAAAATCAATTACACTAAGGAAATAAGAACGCTAATGTTATAATGAAATTTACCATCGTCGCAAAAAAAAGAGAACTGGGTTACTGCCAAACGAGAATAAGGAACTTCAGTGAATCTGATAAAGGAGCAAAACATAAACCTGTAAAACTGACAACGAGAAACAGGACAGCTACTGATGTGCGGAAGGAGATGGAAGGCATACTGTTCAAATGTTTTACTACATTTTTAAAAATTAATCGGTTGTCGTCGTGAACAAGGAAGAAAACTAATCAACCATCTCCGGAGATGAACGGGCCATCACCAATTTATGAGGATGCAAGAAATTGAACTGTTCAGCTGTTGTACTGCCCCCACGCAATAGCAACTCTTGGATAAAAAATAGACAAAAAATCTTGGTAAAGTGAGTGATAACGTTATATCCAAAAACTGCAGAAGATATAAGATAGAAGAATCTATCTACTCTCTGAAATTTACAATCACTAGTTCGAGTTTTCTCAAATGTCAAATGTAAGGCCATCCGCTTTATCTATAAACAACAGAGAGAGAGAGAGAGAGAGAGAGAGAGAGAGAGAGAGAGAGAGAGAGAGAGAGAGAGCGCTCGATTAATATGCAAGTAACATAGTTGTGGTCGCATATCGATATGCAAGAACATGGCCCCGTTAAACTGAGCTGAATATCGCATAATGGACGTCCTCGGAATACGTCATCAATATTCAGATCGTACCAGAAAAGCGAGAGTGAGAGAGAGAGAGAGACTCATACATGACGGCCAATGAAGAGTGAAAAACATGCTGTGTTAGAAATGTGCTCTGAGTTATAGATGCTGCTGTTGCTATTTTGGCGCAGAATGAATTTCACTATTAAACGGACTACCACCACTAAGAAGGGATTAGCCGGCGCTCTAAAGGACATTATTTTAAAATTCGTGAAAGATCTCACTCCACTGTTCCTGTTGACAGGCCTGCCTTCGTCAGATTAAAGGTATCCGAAAATGTACGTGGTATCGAAGTGATTTTTTACGTGGCTATCGTGAAAATGAGTTTCATTCCTCTCAGTTGTGAATCTCCATCAGTCTCTGAAGGAAATAACTATACTTTCTACCTGTACTCTTTTTCCATGGCCTCTCCTCCCTTTCGGTGAGCTTAGTCAAGTTTCTTCCAAAACAGAAACACATTTAATGTACTTACTTTCGTCGAACCAAACTAGAATTAGGTTAGTTCTTCAAATAACTTTCCATTTTCTGTCCACCTTTGTCCATTTCATAACATTGTGTTTTCCTGGCTTTGCATGTACACACACGAGGAAAAAGGTATGCTTGCACTAAATTTCCTGAGCGACCTGAACAAAACAGTTCGAGCTGGCCAAAGACGATACGAAAAGAATGACGTTAAATGCTCACTCTCTTCATACAATGATAAATCATCTTGAAAAAAGCGAATTCATTTTGGAATGTAGCAAGGAATACGTAATATCAGTTTAGAGGAAATGTGAAAAAAGGAATTATTATTATTATTATTATTATTATTATTATTATTATTATTATTATTATTATTATTATTATTATTATTATTATTATTATTATTCAGATGATGAACCCAATTCATATGGAACAAGCCCTCAGGGGCCTTTGGCTTGAAATTCAAGCTTCCAAAGAATATGGTGTTCATTTGAAAGAAGTAACAGAAGGTAACAGGAAATAGAAAGAGAAGAGATCAGCTATTAACAGGGAAAAATGGACTAACAAATTAATAAATAAATAGATAAAAATGTAAGTAAATTATAAAATACAAGAATTGTCTAGGGTAGTAATGCATTGCATCTTCGCATGAACTTTTGAGGTTCCAGTTATAAAAGTGAAACATAAAAGGAAGCAGAAAAGGATATAGGAGTTGAAACACACGGCCTTGTGGAACAGAAAAATACAGATTTTCCACTTGGACTTACGGCCTCGTCTGGATGATGAAGATCTTCCCTTCGTCTTCGACTTCACCGCCAGTCGCTACACAGACTCTTTGGACTGAGGTCAGGGGCCACTCTACCCGCGTCGTTCCTGCAAGAGGTTAGGGAAGGTCAAACTGATACCAATATTATTACAGGACGATTAATTGACATAAAAATTGTTTCAAAGTAATGGAGTGAATATCAATGAAATACTTGTAAGTTTTATTCACAGCCTCAATTCCTGCCTGAAAACACAGAAGAGAGAAAAAAAGATGAGACAGTTTCTCCTCTCCCTGAGTTTACTTACAGTTGGAGGTACTATAACAGTAAGACGACGAGAAACATACTGACGACAAAATTCTGGACGCAAGAATGCTGGTTTCAACTTTCGTTTTAAACAGCACGACCTAATAATTGTATTTTCAAGTTGCTCTAACTCTTGAGGGGGACATTTTGTTTCTTTATCTACTACTTCTATTTTTGCTTCTTTCAAAAGCAGTTGCTACCATGGGAATGAAGTCTAACATTATATCAGTTTACCGTCTCTACTTTCATTCACATGTATAAAGTCGAAACGGAAAATATGAATCTTAGGTACACACAATTCGCATGGGAACGATTCTTAGGTACAATAGGTATATATGGAATCTTCTATCTTTTTTACATAAAAGTCCACATGGGAATAATTCTCGGGTACATCAAGTCCAAAAGGGAATGATTCTTAGCTTGACGACGTCCACATCGGAATCTTGTTTAATTAGTCCACAAAATAATCATTCAGTAAATAGTCATTGTAATCATAGCATCTGCATTTGCTACTACACTAATTATTCGTAACTAACAAAAACTAAAAAAAAATGGTAAGCAGAAAATATCCACCTCCATTCCTCCATCTCATCCACAGCCTACAACCTCCCCCAACCCCTTCCCTTCCCACCCATCAACGATATCTCCACCAGCCCACTACTCAAGAGTAATTGAATTCTGCGCATTCTCGCTATCCCCACTTAGTAATTGAATTCTGCGCATTCTCGCTATTCCACCTGCACACTTTTGGAATTTCAATCCTAATGCTCTTCTCCCAAGCTAAACTGCCGTTGCTGATGCTGCTGTTTCACCCTTGTGCAGCAGTAGCCAGGATACTGACAGCAGAAAGGGATCAAGATAGCCGGTGAGATGAATAAAAAAAAAAAAAAAAGGGGGAACACGTAGCAGTGACAGTCAGGAATTAAGCTGTTATCAAGTAATTTTCATTCATGCTAAAACCGGGGGTTGTCTGTATTTACATACGAGAACTCGTTCTATGAAAATATCACTGAGAAACCAAACAAAGTACACGTAAACACACACACACTATATATATATATATATATATATATATATATATATATATATATATATATATATATATATATTACAATGCATATATCAGTTATGACTGGGAACAGGCGTATAATCATAAGTAAATATTAATTAATAATATGTACACAATGAGTGATATACGGGTATACAAACATGAATGTACAGTATACGTAACTGCATAAACAAGAGACTGTATAAAACTGCCAAAATAAATTAGCAGAAAATTAGGTGACGTTAATTACTGCGTGGGAAGAACAAAAATTAAAAAAACACTTACGTGGGAAAGCCAACAGGAAAAAAACTGAACATAATTTAGTTTTGTTTCCACTAGCTATGTTCACAGAATTAGGTAAATATAAACGTTTTCAGTTGGGCACGCTCGTATGTTTATGCCTGTAAATGTACAAACTAACCAGTTCCCTTTCCAGGCTATGCTACCGATAATGGACAGGAAACTAAGGTTATAATATCCCGTTTCTTAATAATCTTTTCACGCTGAAAAATGATGACCTTTTATTAAGGTTCCATCGACCAATCATCAATCAGTCTAAGTTACTCACTGAATTACATAATATGTAGCCTTGCCGTGTAATGCGGCTCCTGTGTTAGAAAACGGGACTGAGTGACTGACATACGATTCAGTCAATCAATCAGTCCTGCTTGCGAGCCCTCCTAATGTGCCAAGCTCTGAGTGTCTGAGCTGCTGCCTTCGAGACCCGTTCTCTGTGTGTTCGTAGACACAATTATGGAATGGAACGGAAAATAAAATTAAGCCCAAAGGCCAAGCACCGGGAATTATGCCGTTCAGCACTGAAAGAGAAACAATAAAAAGGTTTTAATAGTGTAACAGAAGGAGAACCTCGCAGTTGCACTATGAAACAATGGTTTGGAGAGGGTGGAAGGTAAGATGGAAGAAAGGGAATATGAACGGAGGTACAGTAAAAGGAGTGAAAGGGGTTCCAGCTAGGGGCCGAAGGGACGCTCCAAAGAACCCTATGCCTACAGTACACAGAGTGAGGTGCACTGACAGCACTACCCCCTGCGGGTTAGACACAATTACGTTCATCTTCTAGATGCTCAAGTTGTAAGGAATGGAGAAATATATAATTGGAAGATACTTACATGATAATAAACGTTGTCCCAACTGGCGTAAACGAAAGAGCATGTAATTGTTTGTTTTTTGGCTTTGGTTTTACTTTCTCTTACGTCAATGTACTACGTCGACGGAGACAGAAAATATGGGTGATGAGTTGTAATGAAAAATGGACAGGAATACTTATTACCTGCTGAAATACTGAGGACAAAAATGTGCTGCTACGATGGTATGCAACATATTGTTCAAGTAAACAAACTATAAACATAAAAAAGGAGAAGAAAGAAAATCAATGAAAGATGACTTCTACGGAATTTAGACGCTCACGCAAAAGATCATAAAGTTTGCTGATGATAGTTACCGGACACTGCGATGAATAAAGTTTTCGTATAACTGTCAATATGCCAGAATATGAGTAATGAGCTAAGTCAACTGTCAGGTATTCATGTTCAAATGGCCAGCTATATTGTCCACATCATCATCATTATCATCATCGCCTCTCATATCTTTCCTGTGATTTCACTTAAATAAAACTTCACTCATCTCCAGAGTCCTACTCTCCTGCGGCCCAGAGGAGCCCAGATAGCACTAGTGCAACTTATTCTTCCAGGGGCGATACGAAGGACATGTTCAAGCCATCTCAATCTCCCTTTCATCATCATCTCGTCTACGTGTGTAACTTTCTTAATTTCCCTTATGGTATCAATTCTGAGTCTGTATTGCCAGCTGACTACTATTATTCTCTTCTAAAACCTCCAGAAAGAAAATATTCTCCATTGTGTTGATTTTGAAGATACAGTTTTATAGCTTTAATTTAAAGTCTTTTAGACTCAAAATAAAAAATCTTTTAGACATTGCGTCTTCTCTGTACCACTATTCATGTAAGAATCGCAGTACAGATCGTACTAATGCATAATTTTCCTTTTGTATGCACTCTTAGTTTGTTTGATTCACCCTGCACATTCTTCGAAATGACATTTTTAGTCTTTCACTAAATTCCAACTCAAGATAACTTAAATTGGATAGCGTTGTTCCTGAATATTTGAAAGAGTCAACCTCAGCATCCTTCCTTCATCTAGTGTCATTCTTTCCTCATTATTTTCCATTTTTAGATTAAAGTCCTATCTCTCCAAAAATATGATGCACCCTATCTTGCGGTGTTTTACTGACTAAAAGTAACAAATTTCTATCGTTCCTCAATCTTCCATCTCCAACTATTTTGTTTCGTTATCAAACTGACGAGATGCACAAGCAGCAAAGGTAACATCGTAACAGCATTCCCTTGTGGCACATTACTTGTCCCTGGGGTAAAATGATTTCGTAGAACATTTGGTCAAGAACCAATTGCTCCCCTCATAGGGCAAAGATTTTCGCAGCATATTTGGCTAAGTAAATGGAAGTACCTCCCATGGGACAAAGAATTCCATAGAAGATTTTGCAAAGGAAATTTTTACTCCCATGGAACGAAAAATTTCATAGAACACTTGACTAGAAAATAAATGTACTTTCCATGGGACAAGGAATTTCGCAAAACACTCTTGGCTAAGCTAGTGTTCTGCCCATGAAGCAAAAAAGATCAATAGATACAAACATACTCCCCTTGACATAAAAACCCTCAAAGCTATTTCTTATAGCCAAATGTTTATTGGCACCCACATACGTGTCTCAATTACACAAAGAACGCCGCTGGAGAGCAATGAGCAAAGTTAAGGGGATGCTTTCGATGGATAACATGCCAGACATCGAGCATCGAATGACCGCTGAGTCAAAAGCCTGTCGCGAAAGTCCTTGCTTCGGTCAGACTTTACAGCTGGGTACGCTCTAAAGGCTTCAGGATGGGTCAGGCACATTACCTGATATGTCTGCTTACTTCATGCAACTTGTCTAAACATCCTAATATTTGCTTCTGTCTACACCAAACCTCTTATCTTTGGGTGCATCAATTGATAAGGAGGTGCATAAACAAACTGTAAATAAGTAACATGAAATTATTATAGAAATAAACTACCATATCTAAACAATTTGTATGTGTAAACTAATTATTCAACAGTAATACAAGTGATTTCTGTATACGACCACTGCAAATTAACAACTTAATAAGTGAACAGCTTTTTTTCGGCAGCCTCTTCACTCACCATTATGGACATCTTTGATAAGCAGGTTCGCTTCCCTCACCGCTAACCGGCCGTAAAGTCCGGCCAGGCTCGTCCAATCGGATCCGGCTTCTCCCACGCTGATGGCACTCACCTCCCACGTAGGGCCATGACCTAAGAGAAAAGAACAGGGCATTAAGGAGAAAACGCAGACCTTAAATGAAACATTCTTGGGAGGAGACAGTGCTGGAAATGGCCAGGGTTGAAATACAGAGAACGGAAATAGAATGGATGGAGGAAAGGGGGAGAGTGAAAATCTCTAGTTCAAGCAAAGACACCTAAAGGAACCTAAATCATACTCCAGTAGATTTATGTCTTTTGAGCTTCTTTAGACTGGAATTTTACGATCATTTTGAAATTAAATGAACAGTGAAACTTCTCCCGCACAAACGTAAATCATGTAATTATGGTGAATGATGGTGAGAACATTCTCTCTGGGATTTTGAGGTGGAGTCCTTGATAGCTTGAAGGAGATCACTACTACTTTAATCAATTTTGATTTGACAAACTAATCTGGAACATTTAAAAAAAAAATTCATATCACAGTGCCAACCAGTGGTATTTATGGACTCTCATACTTGAAATACATATTTATATGAATACATATGTGATTCTGCGAGCGCATGCAATGCCATTACTAAAATAGCGTAACATTTTAAAATTATGATTTCAAGAAAGAAAGGTCCTTGTCACTTCAAAGGAACAATAAGAGCTCTAAGCACAGTCATATGAGAATAAGAGAGCGATCGCCCCAGGAGCGAGGGATACAAATACTCACTGAAACGTTTCGAGAGAATCACTGAAACGTTTCTCAGAGACCAGTGAATCGGAAGCCGATTCCAAATTAGATTCTTCGGGCGATTCACATTAATTTCGTTATATTTTTTTCCTATCTCTCTAAGCCACTCATCTCAGGGCACGGACTCAAAGGCCGGAAAATATATAAAAATATAAATTTTGGCTTCACAGATTTGGAAAACTAACTCTTATGAACGAAACGTGTATAGTAGTTTCAATTAATACCTGTAATTAACACACGCACACAAAGCTATATACATATGAATACACACACAATATATATATATATATATATATATATATATATATATATATATATATATATATATATATGAATATATATATGTATATATATGTATATATATATACTATATATATATATATATATATATATATATATATATATACATATATATATATATATAATTTCAGTATGTATTTTGGGATGAGGTTGCTGGCTCCAGGCCATTTACACAAACACAAACTTATGTCACATATATATTTAAAGAGAGAGAGAAAGGCGAACCTGAATAACATTGAAAGCACTGTGGTGCAAAGGGAAATATATTTTTATTATTATTATTATTATTATTATCATCATAATTATTATCATTCAGAAGATGAGTCCTATTCATATGGAACTAGCCCACAGGGGCCATTACCTTGAAAGATAAGCATGACTTTAACCTAATGAATCGCGGTTTATCCAGTACTTTATAGCTCTACTTTATTTCCATAAAAAAAAAAAACAGAAACAACCTCTACATAATCCTTGGTAAGTTTTCATAAGACCAATTCATTAAATGTTGGTTTCAATGAATTTGACAGATGCGACTCGAAGACTTTGGGTTACCCCTTATCCTTTTAATTACTAATTAATGAATTAATTATGATCTTAGTGAATTAAGCCTCAGTCAGCGTTACTATGCTTTATTATTCAACTTCTCATTGAGAATATCATTTGATGTGTTACTCACATCGTAAAAATCATCATGCCTTTTATAACCATTTTGATAAACAGACATATATGTGTATACACACACACACACACACACACACACACACACACACACATATATATATATATATATATATATATATATATATAGAGAGAGAGAGAGAGAGAGAGAGAGAGAGAGAGAGAGAGAGAGCTCACACAGAAATCGCCCAGCTAACCCAACCCCCAAATTTATTTGTCCTCCAAGCACAACGGACCCCTAAAAAGCAAGCCATCCCGAGGCAAACAATTGCTTCCAATAAAAGAAAACCATCACTTCTGCCCCGTTAATTAGAAGATGGATCATAACAAAACTTCTGCCTTTCATTTTTAGCAAAACAAATTACTTTCTCCTACACACGAAAGGAATGATTCAAGGAAGTTACCGTTTGGCAAAGATTGAGGCGCAGGAGAGTTTTTCGTAAAAAAAACCTTTTGGAATGTAAAGGGAGAGAGTGGCTTTCTTGGAGCAAGTGATGGAAAGTTCCTGCGAAACTTGAAGAAAACTAACAGGTTCAATAAAGGTGTATAGGTTTTTTATGTTCTTTTTAACAGTTTCTTTTTTAGTGTCACCTCTTATCATTTTTATGAAAAAAAAAAAAAAAAATTGGAAAGCCAGCGCATATCTTCATATTTTTCCGGATACAATACACACACACACACACATATATATATATATATATATATATATATATATATATATATATATATATATATGCACATATACACAGAATCACATACTCCTGTAGAATTCAGATTCTTTAATATATATATATATATATATATATATATATATATATATATATATATATATATATATATATATATATATATATATATATATATATATATATATATATATATATACACACACACACACACACACACAAGTATATAAAAGTGAATAACCCACTCACAATAAATTCATGTGTATATAACTAGGAAAAATAGAAACGATATTTTCACTAAATGGGTCTTTTTCTCCTGTTGATAGCAATAACCTCAAATCACTCACTAACTGATGAAAAATAATGTAGCATATTAAAGAACGTAGCTTCCACGCAACATTCATCATACTTACATTACAATAAGATAAGATAGGACAACAGAAAAGTACTCTTTCGAAGTAATAAAAACTAAGTAGAAAAAACACTGGTACTGTAATTACTTGTATGCCTAGCCCCAAAGAAGTGGGAGGAGCTTAGAGGTGAGAAATTAAGGATAGAATCAAAGGAATATGGAACATAATCGCCAGACGAGGTGTCACAGCCCAGTCATCTAAAGAAGACAAACATAATCGTACCAAGGTACAGACTCTCGGAGAGAGAGAGAGAGAGAGAGAGAGAGAGAGAGAGAGAGAGAGAGAGAGAGAGAGAATTACGCCATTATGCAAATCTTGTAACAATAGAGCTGTTGGCTCTTTTGTGGCTGGTCGCATTTGTAGAAGTACCCCACCAAGCTGAAAGTTTTTCGTTTTCTTTTCATAAAAATTCTACTGCCGGCAGTTGCTTCTTGGTGTTAATAAATTAAATCAAGAGCAGTGCAATTTTTTAAATTACGAGTCTTTTGTTGTATTGACCCTTTTGTGTAATTTGTACCAAAATTTAGTCTAATGCATTTAATCTGAAAATCTTCAACTGTAAGCTTCATTTAATAATAAGAATGAAAATATTAACAATAAGTATATTTTCCAGATACTTTTAGGAACAGGATGGAGAGATAAGTTATGAGAGAGAGAGAGAGAGAGAGAGAGAGAGAGAGAGAGAGAAGCATATGTAAGTATGTGGCCTTTTACTGAATACTAAATAAAAGTAGTCATCTCAAAGTGCTACACACGTCTTGAGCAACCTTGGACATCCCGGTAGGGAAAGGGGTGGGGGCACCCTGGTTGGTGGGTGGGTTTGTGTTATGTGTGTGAGGAGGTTGTGGGGGCGGGGTGGAGTTCGAGGGATTTCTTACACAATCGCATCTGGCACTCAGAATGAGAGCACGCGTTCTTGGCTCTGTATAGCAGAACAGGCGTTATTGCATCTGACGCGAATGACTGGGAAATCAATCAGCGACGTCTGATCTCATTATGTCAGCATCCTTCGACAAGTTCCAGTGACATCTTGATCATAAATGGATCATAAATGGCCATACATACGCTTACAAACATAAACGAAAGGTGCGGCTCACGAACAAATTGCAATTCATCAACAGGAAGAGTTGAAAACAAGACACAACTAAATGGTCTACCGGTCGAGACCCACAAGGGGTTTTCCAAATGAGTGCCCCGTGTCGCCTTAGGGCTCGAAGACACCGCGGTTTCCTTCACAAATTCGCTCTGGAAGTTGTTAATGGTTTTGGCTGAACCTGCCAGGGGCGGTCAGTATCCAGACAAGATGAGGAGCACCGGACCGCGCACTAATATCTTAGGACCAAAGATCTAAATGGTGCAAGGTAAAGGGAGAGGAGAAAAGGGAGAAGAGGCAGATGCCTAGAAGTTAGGTGGCTCACTGACATGGCAGATCTCTTGACAGCTTTAATTGCAAGAGGGACAGGGGCTTCAGCAACAAAATTCATGCACTTTTGCTGAGGCTTGGCATTCCGACCTTACCTTCCGTAAGGATTTTAGGATTAAATGAAACAATTAAAGTCAGCATTCAAGTTATAAACTGCGTTGTAATACTTGAGGGTTTGACTTGCTGTTGGGGTATCAACATTTAACTTTTTATAAAACAATTCTGAACTTCTTTCAATATATCATTTCTAGTTTTCAATCCAGAACCTAATACACTGTGACCGGGTTTGTATTCTATGTTCTGATTTTTTTAACAAGGAGCCATTGACAGTTAAAATCACTGGAATGAAAAGTCCCTGGTAGGTTGTACTGGTTATTTTTTATTTTTTGAACTTCGACAGATATGAGTACTGATGCTTAGACAAACTGATTCACAAATAAATACATCACTCAAGTTCCAAAATTATAATGTATCTCTTCTTAAGACTGAATGAATATTAAGCATAATTACATAGTTTGGAAATTTGCCAACACATTTAAGAAACAGCGCCTTGCTTACTTTAATTGAGATGGTAGTAGAAACTATATTGTCTTGTATTACAAAATGCTCAGCTTAAGAAGATTATTTCTACTTCTGTATCCACGTTTCGTCTCTTAATAAAGTTAATTAATAAAAGAAATAACTTACTTGGTCACAACAAACACACCCAAATGCTATTAGATCCCCTTTCTGAATATGGACAATGTTTTGAAAAAAAAAAAAAAAAAAAAATCAGGACTTAATGACAGTATCGAGTATCTGCTACAAAACTTGAGGCATAAGTACTTTGAAACTTCATCACGATCATTCCTGTGAACAGTGAAAGCAGTAACGGCGGCGAGTGGTCGTAATGCAGATGGAGGAGGCAGGGTTTAAAACAAATTGGTAAAAATTCATCTATCGCGAAAACCTCATCCATCAGCACATTGCTACAATAACATAGCCATTCCCTTCGTTCTAATCTTGTTGTAGCATATCTAGCACATTGTAACAGACTAGATGAATGAGACAGAAGAGCCCCCCTGTGATATCTGGCAGAACTAGGACGGCAGGGTACGAGAAGGGGAGCAAGAGCTGCGGAAGGGAAAGAAAGCAGAGGAGGGGGAGGATAACGAAGGGCAAGGAAGGAGGAGGAGGAGGAGGAGGGGAAGGGGGTATGAATGTCCAAGACATTGCTAATAAGCTGTCCATCGCGTCGTTATTGCACAGTTAACGACGTCGTAACTAAAGGAGCTTCCGGCTGAATTAGTACACCCCCTCCGCTGACACTGCAATCAAAGGCAAAGGCTTATTCTCTTGAGAGGAGAAAAAATAAGGAAGGATGGAGACTCGGAGATGGAAGAGCTGGGGGTAGGGCGTGGGGAGGAGCCTGGAATAGGAAGAAGAGCTGGAGAGAAGGCTGGCATTGCTGGGTAATGAAGAGCGGGAATGGTGCAACAGAAAAGTACTAAGAAAGGGAAAGAACTTACCAATGGGGGAGAGAGGAGAGCGAATAGGGAACATGAATTGGGAACTTAAAGTAGAATTACTCAAAATCACTCAACACGGCTAAGGATTAAAGATATTAAATGTGAACTCTACTTCTCTTGGTCTGTCAATAACAACTGTCAGCCAACCACGACAGCAAAATTTCCTTTGAGAATAAAAATGGGGATAGTTCGGGCATTAGTTATAGTATTATATACATAATTTTTTTTTTCTTAAAACTTTGTTCTTAACGCCTTACAAAAATTAAGATCTCTAGCAACTTTTATGGAAGAATAATGAAAACAATACGTAAAATTATTCCCCTAAGAGAGAGAGAGAGAGAGAGAGAGAGAGAGAGAGAGAGAGAGAGAAATGTACTCCCGTAGAAACATTACTCCGGGATGAGCAAAACGCAGCCATGCGAAAACACACTTGTGATGGCGGCAAGGAGTCTTAAAAGCAAGGGAAGTTGGCGCCATTCTTCAAGTCCTGTGACCGAAAAAGGAAAAGAAAGGGTGAAAAAACGAAAAGACGTTCACAATGCGCGATACTCAGTCGATGAGGTTCTCGTAATTAATTTGAGTTAGTAAAATCAAATCTCGTCTACTTAACTGGATTCCTACAGGTTTTCTGTTCCTCATACCTGATTAGAAACGAACTAAAGTAACCATTATACTGTAGTATGTATGTATCAAGTGAAAGATTCAATATATATATATATATATATATATATATATATATATATATATATATATATATATATATATATATATATATATATATATATATATATATATATATATATATATATATATATATATATATATATATATATATATATATATATATATATATATATATATATATATATATATATATATATATATATATATATATATATATATATATGTGAGTAAATATATATATATATATATATATATATATATATATATATATATATATATATATATACATACATATTCATATACATAAACAAACATACATACATTATATATATATATATACATACATATCTATCTATATATTTAAAAATGGATGTATGTATGAATGTGTGTGTGTATGTTCCACATACACCCTGAAATGCATTCAGCAAATTCAACCAAACTTGGTATACATATGACTTACTATCTCAAAAAGAACACTATGGGGTTAACACATCACTAGCACCAAAGGGCACCAAAGTGGGTGGGGGTGGAAGGGCTTTCCTGAAACGGGGCTGGTTCTGCCAGTGAAACGAGGCTGGTTATGCCCGTAGACTTAGTAACTTTACGAATTTATCGTACCTAATTTCGGTATAAATATGACTTACTATCTGGAAAAGAATACTGTGGGGTAAGACATCAATGGCACCAAAGGGGATGGGGGTTGGGAAGGGGTGACAGAGATAGAGTGAGAGCAAGGGGAAGTGAGAGAGAGAGAGAGAGTAGAGGGGTGTTAGGGAGAAGAGAGAAGAGAGAGAGAGAGAGAGAGAGAGAGAGAGAGAGAAAGTTTATCGGTTGTCATTTCAAGTTTTCCCGGGCAGTGCCGGGCTGTTAACTAGTTTATACAGTATATAAAATCAAGCCTGATTAGCCTTGATCTGAAGTAATCAATCTACAGTGTAAAGGGGATTGTAAGGAAGTCGGAAAGAGGAAATAGGAAGTAAATCCCACAGCTTGATTGTTGATCTCAGCAGAGTATAGGTATTAATATGCTTGAAGGTATTCAACAGTCTTTTGCAACCTAAGAATTATCCTTTCACTATGAAGGTCTTGAATCGAACATTATGTGTGTAACATCTAGGACATTTTATATTTGTGATAAGAGATTTCATTTAAGTATACGTTAAATCTTAACTACATAATCCAATTTAATAATTTTTCATAGCGTAAGAGTTTAGTATGGATTTTCAGAGAGAGAGAGAGAGAGAGAGAGAGAGAGAGAGAGAGAGAGAGAGGGTTTTAAAGAAACTCCGAGTTTTATAGTGAATAAATGCAAATGGCGAATTCCATCAGACGTAAATGTTATCAGAAACTGAATATGAAGAATTCAGAGCATCACTGAGAGAGAATGTTCTAAACTTTACGTCAATGAAATTTGTGTCTCTTCCTATTCAGCATCATCCTTAACGCCAACCTTTTTCAATTTCCTGCCTCGGCTACAACGGACTGCAGCGCAAATAAAGAAATAAAAACAACTGCGAATTCGCCATGCCCAGACTCCAGGGTTAAGATACAATATTTTATGCGACTTTCATTGGCTATAACTCCTAAAAAGGGGCCGTATAATTTAAGAGAGAGAGAGAGAGAGAGAGAGAGAGAGAGAGAGAAAGACTTATTGGCTGTAAAGTGAGTCTTCTTTGGAAAATCTGACGGAGAGACTAAAATGCGGCTTATTTGATTTCGAAGGAATAAAAAATTCATTTAGATTTCCCATTAAGACCTCCATATGAGAATCAAGGGGCGAATGGGTCCTTTATTTGATTACAAAGTGTGCGAGTTACGATAAGAAGAAGGAGAAGAAAAAGAACAGATGAGGGATTGGAGGTAGCCTATTGAGAAAGCCTACGCTGAAATACATGGTGTTGTAGGTTATACTTATCTTCACGATTATACTTATCTTCACGAAAGTAATGAGACTACTAAATTCAAATAAAAGAAAATTTTTGAAAGCAGTTGAGACGGAGTGTCTATCAATGTATAGGAAATAAAAATGGCTGGGAGGGCGAAAAACTTGGTGACATAAAAATGTGGCAAAGAGATTTGTCTAGTAGAAGGCATGGATCAGCGTCTGAGGTAGTTTTGTCAAGTGGAGAAACTGGAAGAAGAAAGGCTGGCAGAAAAAAAACGGTGATTAATACAGAAGACTAAGAAGTAAGTAGTGGAAGAAATAGGGGAAGGTGAGGTGACAGTGTGATAGAGGTACTGGAAAGGAAGGACCATTATATTCAAGAAGCAGAGTGATTGGGAAATATTCTACA
Organism: Macrobrachium rosenbergii; assembly: GCF_040412425.1. Taxonomy (NCBI): domain Eukaryota; kingdom Metazoa; phylum Arthropoda; class Malacostraca; order Decapoda; family Palaemonidae; genus Macrobrachium; species Macrobrachium rosenbergii. Next base: position 50,555,534 of record NC_089752.1, on the reverse strand, counting down.
CGAGGACTAATTTTCTGAAGTATGTATCGGTGACTGTTGTCTTGCTTCTTTCTGAAGTAAGCACTTTTAAAGCAAAATTTGTACACACACACACACACATATATATGAAAGGATACCTGGCTAGGATTTTTATCCCCAAAGACTTGGTGAGAATGGAATGCCAATAACTTATGGCGCAAGGAGACTAGGCTTATGATATCTATAGCAAGAAGTTGCTAAAAGCCAACCCTGTAGAATGTTAGGAGTGGGTTTGTCGCTGCATCTTCTTAGCCAACCCAAATGAATTTTCTCAGTATTCTTATCTGTCCCTTCCTTACTTGGGACAGACACTTGGGTGGCACGGTCAAAAAGGGCCAAGGATGAGAGGTTGAGTGCTGCTCCCTTAAGCAGCTTAAATGGCAAGAGTGATCGCACTGAATTGTCTTTCCACAGGACACCTGGGGAGATGCAAGCAGATGGTCAAGACACCTGGAAGATGACACATCTTGGGCATGGTCACCATACGGGCCCGACATCAGGGCCTCTACCCTCGGCAGATGCCTTAAAAGGAGCCAGGACAGGGAGATCTTGGCAGTCGGCAGTTAGTAATGGGAATTAGCAGTTAGCAGTTAGCCAGAGACACGTGGGTGATCGCTACGAACGCTGAGAGCCGCCACCCCCCCTATCACCAACTGAAGTTCCTGACATGGAATCCAGCCCCTTCGTCACCACGTAGACGGACTTCCCAAGCGAACTAGTGCAGAGTGCCACAAGTGCGACCGCCTGTCGTCATTCTTCGCCCAAGACCCCTTCCCCCACGGTAAAGTACAAGTGAAGACTTTTCAGTATGACATTTTGCCCTTAGAAGTGTTTATTGAGTGCCAGTACATCCCCGTATCCAATGTGCTATTTCCCAGTGCTATTCCAAATGTTTGTGTCCCAGTGTTAAGTGTTCATTCATTCCTCGAGATCTTGACACCCTCAGTGCAGTTTCAATCCATCTGTGTGTTTTCTATTTTTCCTTTACTGGCGTGTAATTCTTAAATCTCTCTTGCAGAGGGACCCATTTGCCGTGGACTCTTCTTGGGCTGTGCCTTGCGACCATTCAGGTCTCTAGTAGGAAGAACTCCAGGCTTTGCAAGCCTCCATATTGTTTACTTTTCCATTCCTTTGATCTTTTATTGTAAATATAATTACTTTAGTTACCCCAGTGTTTACGTAACAGTCCCTCATGAAGTAGAGCCCTAAGCTCATATGAAACATCCCTTTTCTTTTCTTTTTATGATTACCTGGACAGTAAAAGTCAGATTGCCAAGGCCAAGTGTATAAAATTCTATTGCTGAACTGTTAAAGTACTCTACAGATCCAGAAAACCAGGGGAAATCATAAAAATGCCGACCTTGCCAGGATCTTGTTTTGCGGTTGCAATTCCCTCCTACTGTCGCTTTGTCGTGTTTGCAACTCACCAAATCAGTGATTAGCAAAGCTAAGCTGGGTACGAGACAATTCCGAACCTGATACCAAGCACACAGACCAAGAGTGTTCATGTAAGTAAGGTGTTTATTTTTAGCATAGGAAACTCTGTTATGAACGTGACTGATCCTAGGAAATTAGGGAAATTGGGATGCATGTAGCAACTGAGAGGAGAGAACCATCGTGTTAGATTTTGTTAATGTATGCCTTTCATGATAGGTATTTAGGAAACAACAAGTGCTAACCATTTTTCTTTCAAGGAATAGTGCAACAAATTCCTCTGTACAAAATTTTTCACTTCGCATTTCAGAATCGCAAATTATTTAGGCACAGTCGAACTCCCATGTGGGACGAGACGAAATCAGTTTGCATTGCTGAAATTCTCTCTCAGGTTAGCTAAAACTAAGTTCAAGTGTTAGGAGAGCGAAGTTTGAACTCTGCTTCTAGGCAAAAATTACAAGGTTATTTCACCATTATCCGCCCATCCCGGGAATTTCCCCGCAGTCAGGAAAGCCTAGACAGTGTTTGTAAACAGAAGGGTTCATTCAACCAATGTCTAAAAATAGCCAGCATCATCCTAGAGTCAGACGACCTTCACACCGCTCCCCACGTGCCTACCCAAATCTTCATTCATTGCCTGAATAGTTGTCCCCATAACATACTCGGACCCCTCTCAGCAAAAAAATTTTTTTTTAATCCAACTTCCACGTCCTACAAGATGGAATTTCCAAGTCCTATGGGACAAAGCCAATTTCCAAGTCCTACGGGACGAACCCAATTTCCAAGTCCTACAGGACAAACCCAATTTCTAAGTCCTATGGGACGAATCCAATTTCCAAGTCCTACAGGACAACTCAAAATTCCACGTCCTACAAGCCGGAATTTCCAAGTCCTACGGGACGAATCCAATTTCCAAGTCCTACGGGACAAATCGAAATTCCACGTCCTATGAGACGGAATTTCCAAGTCCTACGGGATGAACTCAATTTGTAAGTCCTACGGGACGAATCCAGTTTCTGAGTCCTAAGAGACAAATTCCATGTCCTTTCGTGACGTCCTCAAACACGTCCTCAGTGACGTCCTCCAATTCCACGTCCTTTCATGACATCCTCCAATTCCATGTCCTTTCGTGACGTCCTCAAACACATCCTCAGTTACATCCTCCAATTCCACGTCCTCTTATAACGTCCTAAGTTACGTCCATTCACGTCCTATGTGAAATCCTCTAATTCCACGTCCCACGTGACATCCATCCACGTCCTACGTGACGTCCTCCAATTCCACATCCTTTCGTGGCACCCTCAAACACGTCCTCAGTGACGTCCATTCACGTCCTATGTGACGTCCTCCAATTCCATGTCCCACGTGACGTCCATCCAATTCCACGTCTTAGTGGCGCCCACCAATTCCATGTCCCACCTGATAAGACAAATTCCATGTCCTCTGCGACAAAATTAATTCTAAGTCTTACTAGACGACTAACCTACTATCCCCGCAATAACCGGCCGAGGCCGTGCGAGAGATAAAGTATATTTCTTCATTTTGGCCATTCAGACCACCCCCACGTCTTATTGAAATATCTTAATCCAAATTCATCTAACTTTAGAGGGCCATACCAAATAAATTTGGCAAAATGTTGACTACACGAACCCAACACAATGAGGACTTTAAGTTCTACATGTAGGCAGGAAAAGACCTGGGAATGTCGGGCCAAGAATTACGGGACTGGGTCTAGGGGAACCTAGATGCTGTAAAGGCAGAGAGGGAGATAGAAAGAAAAGAAAGGGAGAAAGAGAGAATTGCCCAGGAGAAAAGAGAGGAGATAGAGAGACAAGGAAGGAGAAAGAGAGAATTGCCCAGGAGAAAAGAGAGGAGGTAGAGAGGCAAGAGACAGAGAGAGACAGAGAGGCAAGAGAGGGAGAAAGAGAGAATCGCCCAGGAGAAAAGAGAGGAAATAGAAAGGTTGAGAGGGAGAAAGAGAGAGTTGCCCAGGAGAAGAGAGAGAAGGCAGAAAGAATTGCCCAGGAGAGAAGAGAGGAGATCGAGAGGCAAGAGAGAGAGAGAAAGAAAGAGAGGAACGAGAATGACAGCACGCCCATGAACTCCAAGTGTTGGCCTGAAGGAGTGCCTCTCCCCCAGCTCCCACTGTGGGGATGGGCGCCCTCAGCCAGGCCCATCTGTTTATGCCAAAATGGACTGAGGCAGAACCCGAAGTATGGCTCGAGTGGGCTGAAAGGGTCCTAGACTGCTGTGCCCTCTCCCCCGCTGAACTTTCCCTCGTTCTTATCAAATTCCTCGGAGGGAAGGCACTGATTGCCTATCATGCCCTCCTGGTGGACGACCAGGGAGATTGGGAGGTCATATGCAAAGCCGTCACCAAGGCATACAAGATTACCCCCGAGCACTGGAGGAGACGCTGGAGAGGGCAGACAAGAGATGTAGGCCAAACCTGGTCAGATTGGGCATACCACTCGGAGCGGGTGCTAGCGAAATGGCTCGAGGCCAAAGGGGCTACCAGCACAGCCGAGGTACTCGAAAAGTTCAAGTTGGAACACTTCCTGTGCTACGCCTCTCCAGCTCTGGCCACGCACATAGTAGAAAGGGCTCCTGCGACACTAACGGAGTGTTGCCGCATAGCTGATACGTGAGAGACTCGCCACCCTCAGGAGGGATCAATGGGGCGGAAGATCTACGCCTCGCCTTTCCTTGGGAGATCTGCTCCCCTCAAGAATGGGCACTTGCAGAAACCTGTTGTGTGCGGGTTCTGTAGGAAAGTCAGGCATCCCACCGAGCAATGCCAAAACAAGCAAACAGCGCCTCTTAAATTCTCTCCCAGAAACCAACCAAATAACTCACCTGCACCCTCCACAGGAGCAGTGCGAAAAGATTTTAGCCAAAGCTAATGCATGGCATGCAAGGTTTATGGCCACTCTCCCTCATGGGCGAAATGCCCCAAAAATAATAAATCAAATACTCCTGCCGTCGCCTTGGCCGTCACGAATTCCGAGTCCTTGGGCCCTCCCGCCGAAGGTCCCATTAATGTGGCCCCTCCCCAGGGCAGCTACCCCGCATGCCGAGTCAAGGCATTCGATGATTCTGGCGCGCAAATCTCCCTCATACGAAGGGACAGAGTTCCCTATGGAGCTATCACCAACAGACGAAAACTCGTCACAATCGAGGGAGTAAATCAGTTTAAATTGATACTCCCTATGGTTCACTTGAGAGTCACAAGACCTCATCAATCTAAAATTTGCAATCTTGCAGTAGCAAGCTATCTTCCCGGAGGCTATTACATCCCCCTGGGACAGGACTTTCAGTCCCCACCTAAGTCACAACAATCCAGAGGTCCACATTCCCCAACTCATTCCTCAGGTGCGAGTAATCCTCCACCGCCTTTCCCCCAGTCAATACCGGCGCCCCCTGGGTACCATAAGGACGTGAAGTTCCTACCAGTGCCACCTGAGTACGATGTACAGTGGCCCCCTCGATCGATTCCCGATCCCATTCCAGCGCCTGGCCCTGCCTCAGTGCCAGTGCCAGGGCCTCAATCAGATTTCCCTCCAGGAGATGTTGAATCCCATTCCAAATCCCTGCCAGTGCCCCTTGCATGCACCGAGCAGTGCCAAGCTCCGTCCGTCCTGACCGACGAGCACACGAATCCACTGATAGTGCCTGACCCTGCCTTAGTGCCAGCGCCAGAGCACGCCTCCAATCACCATTCAAGGGATCCCTCAGGACCCCTTCTCTTCTCACGGCCTGGCCCCACTACCGGCGTTGGTAAGAGAGGCGGTTCCTCCAGACCACAGCGGAAGTTCACCTAAAGGTGTGGCCTCGCAACCCGTGCCTGAGCTGGTCATTGATGCCTGCGAGCCTCTCACGGCCCCCACCCCTGCCCCTGTGACTGCCTCCTCTCTGTCTCAATCTGTTGCAGACACAATCACGAGTCAGGATTCTGCTATCTCTCACTTGGCCGACGAACTCCAAGAGCTGCAACGGATCATGGTAGAACTAGTGAAGAAGATCCCTGTGTCAGCTGTCGCAGCAGCCAATACAGGTGGCACTCCATGCGGCTCTCTGGCGTTGGGCCCTCTGATTCACCGGCCAAGGACAACTGTCCAAATAGGAGAGGTTCGCGGCAGAATTACCACGGGCACGGGAAATTCCAGGTAGTCTACACAGAGCTCTAGAGCTCTGGCACCTGTGCCCCCCCTTCATCTATCGAAGGTCTTGGCACCTCTAATCCAGAAGAGGATGTCAAGGCCCTCCACTATCTTCTTCCTTTCCTCTGGAACTTCTATCCCTTATCCTTCTCTGTTGATCTTTCCTTTAGGCTTTTCTTTAATTATCACCACAAGAAGCAGTTAAAATACAGGATACCATTCCCCTCTAAATGCATAAATCATTTTGTTGTAAAGCAGTAAGAGTAACAGTGGGAAGTGGCATGCCCTTGTGCCCATACTTTGGCACAGGGCATGCGTGCCAGCTCTTCCCAACGGGGTCGCGCCCATTTGGGTTCCCTTTCCAGCCCTGGGGCTGAGAGATCTTCCTGATCATCACCCATAGGCTAAGGATGATAAATTTTAAATATGCAAAACAAATACCCCACTCTCCCATCATAGGCTCCTCTGCCTATATCATTTACTCTTTTATTTATTTATTTGGTTTTTATTCCTCTATTTGTTAACGAATTGCGAGTCATAGGCTCCTGCCCTTGTGATTTTTAAAGCCACCTTCGTAATCCAAGAGACGTGTCCCGCCCTTCAGTAAGCAGTCATGCCCCTCATTTGTATCATTCTGTTTATATGTTTTATTTTTGTGGGGAATCTACTCCTGTCTCCATCCCCTTTTCATATGTTTGTTTGTCCACTCATGCATTAAGCGAGTAACCATTTATAGCTTCGCCCGATT